>NC_139628.1:13718847-13826347 GCF_964638095.1 Poromitra crassiceps
AAGGTTGAGAACCACTGACAACACTGAGGGCCCTATCTTATCAAAAAGTGGTCATTTAGCGTTTGTGCTCGTTTAACGCTGGTGCAATGCAATTTGGGGGCGTGCACAAGCGCATGCCTGTTATAATTGTACTGGGCATAGGCGTGCCACATGCCAAAGCAGGCGTTTCAGCGCTAAAATGTGGGGATAGATGGCATTATCCTATCGTCAACAGCGCGCAATTACTTTAATATAGCTATTGAAATAGGCTAGAATTAAATACTCACACATCCCTACCCTATTAAAGAAACACATATTTTTACATGTGTATGTTATAGCCTATATCAGACTAGGGCAACTGGCATCAAATATTGGTGGTTAAGACTGAATAATAGGAACGCACAAAAAGGTGAGGACCAAAGCAACTCAGCAGGCAACTATAATATCAAAGCGAAAAAATGAGCTGCTTAGAGTTTAAAGATAAATAAATTAAATTTAATAAGAAGTCATTTGTACCTGCGTACTTCACAGAGTTAACATACAGTGTACATCTTCACAAGTGGTTGATACGGGCAACAACAAAAAACGCAACTCGTTTCAACCGTTGGTTTTCATCAGGCTGTATACATACAGCATCTGTAAACGTGCTGGACAACGTCTCGGAGCAATGTGGAGGTTGGCCAACAAGCTTGATCCTAGAGGCCGAGCCAACATCTACAAAACCCAGGTCAGGAGCATCATGGAGTACTCCTGCCTTGCCTGGATGAATGCCTCACAAACAACTCTCAGGCAGCTGGATAATATCCAGAAAAAGGCAATTAAAATCATAGGTGTGGATGAGGACTCTATAAGGATTTTGCCATCACCAAGTTGAGCCATCGCAGAACAGTTGCTGCGACAACTGTTATTTTCAAAATGCACACTACCAAGTGCCCGGCAGACCTGAAAGCGCTGCTACCCCCCGCTCATGTCCCAGGTCGAACCACCCGGAGGCTCCCACCCAACCATGCCCTGTCACTGCCCAGGGCAAACACCAAATGCCTGGACAGGAGCTTTCTCCTCTCTGCCATAGCAACATGGAACAGCCTTCCCCCCGCGGTTGTTGGAGACATTACATCAAGCAGTGTTGATGGCTTCAAGAAGAGACTGAACAAGCACCTCCTCAGCACAAGACCCTAAAACTCAAGGACTTCTATTTATCATACTTACATCAGTCTCACATATATTTATGAGTAGCTGCAGATCAATGCTAGGCTCTCTGAATGTTGTTCATGAAGCCTGTATCTGTAATAGCATAATAAAAAAAGAAAAGAAAAAAAAAAGAAAAGAGAGGTTTGGGCGTTGACCGTGCCAAAATAGGCGTTCCAGCTCAATGTGTCAAAAAAAAAGGCCTTGGGTGCTCTCAATTTTAACGCCACCAAATAGCTGGTCTTAGCGCAAAAAAAACTCTACGCCAGGCGTACGTTGGAGCGCAGACAGCTATTCTCCGGCGCAGTGCAGGAAATCCTCGCTTGGATAGGCCCATTACGCACGGCTCGCGCGAGGATGATTTTCAACTAACCTACACTGCAGAAAAAAACACACCTTGATTTAACAATCAGAATTCGTTTGTCATGGTTTTGTGCGAAAAAGTGATTTACGTTTTGAATTCGATTACCAGGGGAACGAGGGTCTGCGGGGTGGGAGTCTGTGTGTAGCGCGGGGAGGGGTGCTTTGTGTTCGGCTAGTGTGCCGTGTCCTGGAGGGGGGTTTTCCCGGAAAATGTGTGAGCTGGGCCGGGTAGACAGGCCAGGTGGGTCGGTGCACAGGATGGGTAGAGGCATCTTTCGTGATGGTTTCCCCGTGGCGAGTAGGCTATTGGAGTCGTAGCCTACTTCATGTGTTTTATGTAAAAACTGTGATCGACAACACTATGGTCATTTTCCCTCTTACAGTGAGGCAGCGCTGTGCGCGCTCCCGCGGATATTTCTGGCAGCAAATCACTTCCTGACACAACACCGGCCAGTAGGCTGTAACCATTGATAGTATACAGTTACCTCTCTCCCTGCAATTGCACCATGCAACAATAGCTTAACCCGAGTGGACAATTCTGGTATAGGCTATTGAAATAGGCTAGAATTAAAATCTCACACATCTACCCTATTAAAGAAACAAATATTTTTCATGTGTAGGCCTATGTTATAGCCTATATGAACGAAACGTCTAATTACAGTAAGCGCACGCTTTGGGACATCACTGCGTAATTGCCTGGCGGCCCTCTCTCTCTTCCCTCTCTCGCTCTCTCTCCCCCTCTCTCTTTTCTCTCTCTCTCTCTCTCTGTTTCTCTGCTTGCTCTCAGCAAGAAAGAAGGCGGTGATGCTGTTGCTTTTAAGGGGAGTGATCTCACCTTGTGAATCCTATATGGATATAAACACGCCTATGGACGTTTGCGCCGACATGCGCCGAGATGACGTGAAGCGCAGCGGGCCGACGCGCCCACAATTAGGGCTTTGCGCGGCGCGATTCCAGCAAAACGCAAATGCAAAATTACCGCCGTTGCGAAGATAGGGCCCTTTGTCTGTCATCCTCAGAGGGTGGTCTTGACCTCCTTGACATTCGTAAATATCAGCTTTTTTCCCCCCCCCCAGATTTTTTATCCCATTTTTATCCCCCATTAGTGCTGTTTTTTTTATTTATTTATCCTGGTCGCTACTCCACCCTCTGCCAATCTGGGGAGAGCCGATAACTGGCTCCATGCTTCCTCCGAGACATGGGCAGTTAGCCAGCCGCTTTTTTTCACCTGACAGGGGAAGCTTCACCGGTAGGACATAGCATGTGGGAGGATCACGCTATTCCAACGAGTTCCCCTCCCCCCGAACAGGCGCCCTTAACAACCAGAGGAGGCACCACATCAGCAACAAGGATGTTGCATGTTTTGGTGAAGGGGGTTCCTATATGAAGGAAACCCCCGGGAGGCACGGGGAGAACATGCAAACTCCACATAGAAAGGCCCTTTTAACGACCCCACCTGGGCGGTGGGCACTCGAGGACATGCGGACGGGCACGCATTCCTTCAGCATTGACAGCGTCCCAGGTGGGAATCGAACCCAGGACCTTCGAGCTGTGAGGCGACAGCGCTTACCACTGCACCACCGTACCCCTCCCGTAAACATCAGCTTAGTGCACACCTGCGCGTTCTAGCCGACTGGGTGCACAATAAACCCACCTCTCTTTGGTGTGACATAGAAAGCTCCATGTCAAAATTCCCATTAACAAACTTATTATTTATTAAAAAACCCTACTTCTCTGAAACTTGCCTATAACAGCCGTATTACAAGCTGTACAGTTAAAGCATGGCAGAGTATAAGGAAGTTAGAGGGTAGATTTCGGATCACCTTTCTCTTCCCTGTGTGACAACCCTGATTTTATATCAGGAGTAATGGACATTGGTTGCCGCGCTTGGGCAACAAAAAGGCTCTCTAATTTGTATGGTTTAATGGAGGGATCCACCCTGAGGTCTTTTAGCCAATTAAGCGAAAAATATAATAAAAACAGGATATTTTTCGTTACTTTCAGATCAGGAATTTTGTTAGAAAGGACACCACAATCCTTGAGAACCAAAATGTATCCCACTGTGAGAGCCAGCTTTTCTTACAACGGATAGGCAATTCCATAAGCTCCTTTTATAACATACTTAAGGAATATGACTCTACATCTACACTCCATCTCAAGGAGAAGTGGGAAAGGGATCTCAATGTAACATCTGATGATTGGAAGGAAGCTTGGGAGAATGCAAAAACTCTGAGTGTCTGTAACAGAGTTTAGGCAATTCAACTTAAGATCTTGCACAGAGCCATATCTCCCTCTCACCGCCATAAATTTAACATTAACTTTTCCCCTGCATGTCCCAAGTGCAAAACAGAGACAGGCAGTCTCACTCACTGTCTATGGTCATGTAGGAAAATACAACAATTCTGGCATACAGGAAATTAATACCATCCTGTCCATCGATATATAGAGTGATCCGTTACACATGCTACTAGGGATACCGACTGGCCTTATTAATGATAACTATAAAGGGAAACTCTACAAAATGTTAACATTCTGTGCAAGGAAGTGCATTCTGTTGAACTGGATAACTGACAAGCTTCCTTCCAAAACACAGTGGCACAATGTGATCTTTAAATATGTATAATTAGATTATTTGACATGCATTTTACATCACAACAACACCGTATTTCATAAGATGTGGGAACCCTTCATTGGTGTAAATATTCTTACAAGAGGGTTTGAATAGTACAGACTTATGTGACGCCTAGTAATTAAAATTTTCTTTTCTTTTTCTGCTCTTTCATTTGATGTAATTCCTGAGTCATATGCCTGTTTGAATGCGTGAGTTGGTGAGCTTATGTTGTTTTGGTTAAGTCCCCATCCCTCCAATCCCCCTCCCTATGCTATTGTTCACTATTGTTTTTGTCTGTGAGTTGTTGTTACTTTCTTTTAAATCAAAATCCAATGAATATATTATAAAAATAAAATGGCCATACGAATGATAATTTTAATAATTTTGAGCTTAATTGAGTGCCAATGACGACAATCGTCGTCATTTCCAATACTAACGTAGAGTGCCAATGACGACGATTGTCGTCAATTGCGTTTTTTGACGGTGGGACGTGGATCAAAGCCTAATAGATCTCCTGTAAAATTTTGGGGCATGTTGAATGTGTATAACCTATTTTACCGACCCATTATGTGGCGACAGTGCTCTCCAGATTAGAGAAAGTTGAGTAAAAACAGCAGAAAAAGCCGTGAGGAAACCATTATGAGAATGGTTTGGCTTTTCGCTGTCGCGCTGGGAGCTGGCGCACAATGGTGGGGGATTCCGAAAATAGACTCTGGGTGCAGCACACTTTGAAACGCGCAGCAGAAAGCCCAGAAAGCCCAGAATCGGACGCAGCTTCATCCCAGCTCACAACCGAAACCCCAGAAACGAGCGAGCCCGATCCAGACTCCCCCGACGAGCGGCCGCCATCCAGGCAGCAGAGACTCGCCTGACACACGCTGCAGAGCGAGCAGAGCCACCAGAGACACACCCACGGAGGAGGAGTTTGCACTTGAGGGGGGTAGGGGTGCTGTTATATTGAAGGAAATTACTGTTCAGATGTTTCAGGTCAGAAAATATTAGCTTCAGAGTCAGTGATTTGCTTGAAATGCTTCATTTCACAAAAGGCTGATTATCTCAGCTTCTATATGGAAACGCCTGTTTTTGCTGTTTTTGACCTATCTTCTCCGGCTGATAACTAAAGAACGGAAAATGATATCAATAAACTTTTTTTTGCTGCTGATACAATAGAGTCTCATCGTTCTTTGTGCGTGTTTGGTGTTTACATAGTAATATCACACAATATTCTGTGGGCCTTGAGAAATCACTGAAAACGCTCTGAAACACTGGCACTGGGAGCGTCCGTTCTCCAAAAGTGGCTGGCACTCAATGAGTTAAAGGGATAGTTTGGTTTGTTTGAAGTGGGGTCCTATCAGCTAGTTCGATACACTAACTTAATTAGGTACAGTGTTCTGGAGGCTGGGCGCATTGTGGAACGAGACCGCGCACTCAGAGCAGCACCCAAACCACTGCCAAACCAACCTTTTCTCTAAGTACGGGGGGTCAACAACTAAAACGTAATTTAGCCACCTAAAACAACGCCCACCTAAACAAATCGATATCCGTGTACATGCACGCTCTATTTTGACAATTTTCAATGCTTTACTTTTCCGCAAAACAGCAGTTTCATTCGGCACTGCTTTTTCCTCCCAACCGTACAACTACCGCATTCCTCCGCTAAAAGCCAGCACAGAACACAGAGCCGCGGTTTACAAAACAGGAAGGCTTAGAAGAGAGATAAAACACTGACTTACTTTAGAGACAACAAGTCACCTGGCCTCTCACGTCTGGGACGTTTTCCACAATTTATCCTGGGAATGGTGAAAAAGGTCTGCAGGGCACCCAGGCATTTAGGCAGCAGGCGCATGATCTCTCTTTCTGCCTGTTCACTCTCTGCAAAAGTTCCTCTTCTGTATATTAGTCTCTCTGGTTCATAATTGTATCCTCTTGTCACCAAGGTGAATGGCATATCATCCTCGCTATCAAAATCACTCATATTTTCGTTCGTGTATTCTATTTGTTGTGTCTTCACTAACAAACTGGGATAAATAAAATACCCCCAAATAACTGCGGAGTAATCCAGTGCTGCGGCTCTGCAGGCTTTTAGCGGAGGAATACGGTAGTGATACGGTTGGGAGAAAAAGCAGTGCCGAATGAAATGACTGATTGGCGGAAACGTAAAGCGCGGAAAATTCTCAAAATAGAGCGTAGCCTACATGTACACAGATATCGATTTGTTTAGGTGGGCGTTGTTTGAGGTGGCCAAATTATGTTTTAGTTGTTGACCCCCAGTACTGAGAGAGAAAAAGCTGGTGAGGCTGCTGCTCCTGGTGCCGGATCTCGTTAGACGCTGCGCCCCGCTTCAAGACCACTGTACCTAATTAAGTTAGTGTATCTCACTAGCTGATAGGACCCGACTTCAAACAAACCGAACTATCCCTTTAACACGTTCACTGCCGTGGACGAGATATCTCGTCAAGCAGAAACCAACGGTTGACTGCCGTGGACGAGATATCTCGTCCAAATTATTTTTTATTTTTTTTGACGGTGGGACGTGGATCTAACCCTTTTACATCTCCTATACAAATATGGGAGGTATTGAATGTGTATAATCTATTTTACCGACCCACTAAGTGGCGACAGTGCTCTCCAGACGAGAGAAAGCCAAGATAAAACAGCCACGTGAGGAAGCCATTCTCATGAAAATGGCTTGGCGAAAATGCTTTCGCTTTCGCGCTGAGAGCTGGCGGTGGGGGATTGCAAATTTGCATAATAGATTATGGGTGCAACACACTTTGAAACACGCAGCATAAATAAGACCAGAATCGCAAAAGCTTCATCAAAGCTCTCAACCGAAACCCCAAGAAACGAGCGAGCCCATCCAGACTCGCCCAAAGAGCCGCCGCAGGCAGGCAGGCAGCAGCAGCAGAAACTCGCTTGTGACACGCCCGCTGCATGCAGAGCCACGGAGGGAGGAGAAGAACACACACGGAGGGAGGAGTTTGAAGGAGAGGGGGGTTTCCTGCTGTTATGGAGGAAATTACTGTTCAAAACTATTGTTTAGATGTCTGACGTCTTACTGATGCCAAAAATAAATTTAAAGTGACTGTTCTATCGAATTTCACAAAAAGCCATTTATCTCAGCTTAAATTTTCAGACGCTGAAACCATGCTGTATTCAAATGCTAATGCCTACATTACTACTAACTCTACAAACTAACTATTTTAGACAGAGAAAGTTCTTTTGAGATATTTTGTGTTCACAAAATACTAGCAGAAAACAATCCTCGGCTCTTGAAAGATGAGCCAGAATCCTAAAAAAAAGACGGTTGGCAGAAGCTACCTACAGTAAAAAAAAAACGGTTGGCAGTGAATGTGTTAATATGAATCCTAATTAGGGGTTCCAGCCCCTTTGGGGCTGGAAACCCTATTGTAATTGTTATGTTCATTATTCTTATTCTTATTCTTCTGAGTGCTTTTCTTCTTTCTTAACTCATTGGCTGCCAGCCACTTCTGGAAAACGGATGCTCCCAGTGCCAGCCCTTTCAGAGCGTTTTCAGTGATTTCTCAAGACTCACAGAATATTGTGTGATATTACTATGTAAACACCGAACACGCCCAAAGAACGATGAGACTCTCTTGTATCATCAGCAAAAAAAAGTTTATTGATATCATTTTCCGTTCTTTAGTTATCAGCAGTAGAAGATAGGTTGGTTTCACCAAAAACAGACGTTTCAAACTAGAAGCTGAGATAATGAGCCTTTTGTGAAATGAAGCATTTCAAGCACATCACTGACTCTGAAGCTAATATTTTCTGATGTAGTGACACCTCAAAAATAATTTCCTTCAATAAAACAGCGAAAACAAAGGAATTTTGATGGCAAAATAATATTTTTTAGCTGCAACCAGCAGCGCTGGCCCCTGCGTGCGCAGACCCTACACCTTCTTGCTGGTCTTGATTTACTGCTGGTGGGCATCAGGTATTCCAGCTTGTGTTTGCCAATCTGTCCATCGAGCCTGCTGTCTAGGTCGGTGTTGTATGGTGCCCTGCGTGCCCCACCCCCCTCAACTGCAAACTCCTCCGTGGGAGTGTCTCTGTTGGCTCTCTGCTGCACAAATTTTCTGCTGCACGTTTCAAAGTGCGCTACACCCAGTCTATTTTGACAGCGCTCCGCCGTTTTTGTGCGCCGGCTCCCAGCGCTTCCAGCTGAGAATGATTTGGCTTTTCAGAAAGACGCTGGTGTCGGGTGCTCCTTTTCTGGCAACTAATCATGTGGAGGGGCTATCGCAGCGGAGACGGAGGGGCTCAATTGTGGGAGCAGATTGGCTGCTGTTCACAGCTAACGTTACAGCATGCATCGGTTTCCGTTTCCCCAAGGCTTCTTCTACTCTTTTTTCTCATCTTTCTCTAATCCGGAGAGCACTGTCGCCACCTAATGGGTCCGTAAAATAGCTTATACACCTTCAAAATCCCCCATACTTTTACAGGAGATGCATCAGGCTTTGATCCACGTCCCACCGTCAAAAAACCCAATTGACGTCTTTAGACATCATTGGCACTCTACGTTACTATTTGAATTGACGTCTTTAGACGTCATTGGCACTCAATGAGTTAAGCATTCCCACATGGAAAGATTCTATATGAACATATATGCAACTATATGCAACCTATATGCAACCTATATGCAGCATATATGAGCATATAGGCCATATATATGCCGCATATAGGTTGCATATAGGCCAGATTTAGGTGCATATATGCGCATATAGGAGCATATAGGCCATATATATGCCGCATATAGGTTGCATATAGGCCAGATTTAGGTGCATATATGCGCATATAGGAGAATATAGGCCATATATATGCCGCATATAGGTTGCATATAGGCCAGATTTAGGTGCATATATGCGCATATAGGAGCATATAGGCCATATATATGCCGCATATAGGTTGCATATAGGCCAGATTTAGGTGCATATATGCGCATATAGGCCACATTTATGCCGCATATAGGTTGCATATAGGCCAGATTCAGGTGCATATAAGTGCATATACCGGGCATATAGGTCTCCTATAGCTTCTTTATATCCACATATAGGTACTATATGTGCACATACAGGGCATAATGTCTCCTATATAGCTTCTTTATATACACATAAAGGCCCTATATGTTCATAATACAGGTCATATAGGTCTCACTTCTTTATATCCACATATAGGCCATATATGTACACAATACAAGGTATATGCCTCCTATATAGGTCATTTACAAATCTGTTCGTATACACTGTGTCATAATCCATATATACCCAGCGAGCACAAAACGTTTTTTCAACGTTGATTTTTAGTTTAAATCTGGGTGATATTGGGTTTGAACGTCTAAGACCTAATTTCACCCTCTTTTCAACCGGCTAAAATGCGGTTACAACGTAAACGTGTAAAAAAACACAATTTGGTTCATCATATTGTTAAAACATTTGTTGTAGTTTGGAATAGAGACAATATTGATAGTGTGTGAATTGGCATTTTATTGTCTTTTATTGTGTAACTGAGAGTTGAAATCTGGTCTACACGAAAACTACATTTCAACGCATTTTATGTCACATGAAATATCATAAATATGGGACTATAGGCTATGTGGTGCCAGCAAAAAGCTTGCAGGACACAACTATGGTTAATAGTTTAGCGCAATACTATAAAATAATGAATTCAGTTCCTACAGCAACGCGCATGCGCAAGTACTTACTAGCTGTGACTGACTAGACCCAAGCAAGTCTGCACCGGTCTGCACCAAGTGCGGAAGGAGGTGCTCTGGGCACACTATGTTATTGTAACAGACTGTATACGAGGCTCTGTGTAGGCCTACCTCCTGAGTCTCTGGTGTTAAATGAAGTTAACCTCTGAAGCCGTACAGCCTACAGACTATAGATGCACACACACACACAACATAATTTTAGTCTGTTACATAATATGACTCGTACGCATCACATAAAATAACTTCCCGATCGCTGACAATTGTGGTCTACGTTGTGCGAGAGAGTATATAATGTGCCCGGCTCTCTGGTTAGTATAAGAAAATGTATAGCTCAGCACATAGAGCGCAGGGCTTGAACCTTGGAGAAGGGGGTTCGTATCCTGTGTGCGCTGCTATTTTTTTTATTTAAGACCCTACATATAGGTACATATATGTACATATAGGTTTCCCATATATGGTGCATACATAAAATTGGCCTATTTCCTATATTATATGTACATATAGGTACATATATGTACCTATACATATAGGTACATATATGTACATATAATATAGGAAATCGGCCAATTTTATGTATGCACCATTATGGGAAAACTATATGTGGCCCTATATTAAAACATATAGGGTACATATAGATTCTTTCCATGTGGGTTTGTTCAAGGCTTGAACCCTTGATATTACCGCTTGCGGCTATATCTTAATATTTTATTTCATGGCCAGATGTGGCCTTTCTTATCTCATAGTGCAAGTCGAGTTGTTTATATGTGCTCTACCTAATTTTGTACATTCATGATGCCCTTCTGCTGCCTATGATTTTGAGTGAACATTGTTTTCATCATCACATTTTTCCAATCACTTGTGGATTGTCAAAGAAAAATATATTTTGATCAGAGAATGGTCACAGCTTTTTATTTCAGAGCGCTCCAAATCACTCCAGTGATCCCCCCCCCCCCCCCCCCTCCCCCCCCTTGTAAATAGCGTCCCCAAGAACTGAGTATTATGTTCTGAATTGTGAAGACCTATGCCACTGGTCCATTTTGTGAATGTACTCTACTGCACCACCACTATTTGTGTCCTTGTACCATTTTATTATATGTGGACATAAATAAATAGTTAAAATCTGTGTGGCCAGGGTCTGTTGTGTTTATTATTTGTTAATTTAACAGATCTTCTGTTCTTCAGTTTCATGAAGAAACATTTTTCAGCCATCTTTGTTCACAGTAGGATTTTAATAAATATATGACACATACATGACCTTTCTATTTAAATAGGAATTTAATGTTTTCATTTTAGGGGAATTAAACACACACTTACACTTCCTCAGACCTGGTTTCAACATCTGCACTCCACCATGGTCCACACTGTGGGAACATTTACATAAAGTCAGATCAATATAATATATTTGATAAACAAACAATAATCATCATTCCTGAGCTTATAGTATGACAGAAAATGTGTCTTACTCAGCCTTCTAGCAGACGCTGTCTCTCCATACCTGAGAGATTCCATGCTTTTTCCCTTTTTTCCCCCCTTTTATTTAACCAGGAAAGTCATTGAGAACAAATTCTTATTTACAATGGCGACCTGGCAAAAGGCACGGCCTCTTGAGGGAGAGGTGTAGGGACTACAATGTAAGGTGCAGATTGTTCCAGTCACTGGCTGCAGTCTCCAGTGTGACAGAAAATGTGTGTAACTCTCAGCCTTAACAGACGTTGGGCTCTATTTTTCCCCTGGCCTTAAATTTGCATTCATGGCTGGACGCAGAGCTATTAGTGGGCGTGGTCATGCGCATTCCCTAATTTTTCTAATAATGTCAAGAAGTGTTGGATTGGTGATCTCCAGTAAACCAATGACATTCTTCCCTTCCAACCTCCGATCCGCGGAGCGACTCCAGTCCGGTCAGAAAAGCCCTAGAAGCAAAAATCATGTAAGTCAGGAGGGGAAGAGAAGATGACTGGCAAAGATGTGAAAGAGAGAGTGAGAGAGGGGGAGAGCGAGTGAGAGAGGGGGAGAGGGAGTGAGAGAGAGAGGGGAGAGAGAGAGTGAGATAACAGCAGGGAGAGTGATTGAGAGTGAGAGGGAGAGAGTGAGTGAGATAGAGAGTGCAAGTGAGTGAAAGAGAGAGAGGGAGAAGTCTGTATCAGACGAGCATGCAGACACAACTGAGAGTTGAGTTTGGAAAGGCATGTCCGCAAAATAGGATAACGCCGTGGGTGCAACACCAGTGTTATTAAGGCCTGGTTTTGAAAAGCGTTAACCACAAAATTAACGCCCGTTGGGAAGATCGCTTTAGGCTGGTATTTAAGGCCGAAACACCCATTCTGGCCTATTCCTAAGTCCACTTTAAGGCCAGGGGGAGAATAGAGCCCCTGGTCTCTCCATTGCTGAGAGATTCCAGTCTCCACTATGTCAGAGAAAATGTCTGTGACTCTCAGCCTTCTAGCAGATGTTGCCTCTCCATACCTGAGAGAGTCCAGTCTCCAGTGTGGATCCTCCATTCCAGCAGAGAGCAGCTTCACTCCTGAGGCTCCTGGATGATTGTAGCTCAGGTCCAGCTCTTTCAGATGGGAGGGGTTGGAGCTCAGAGCTGAGGCCAGAGAGGAACAGCCTTCCTCTGTGAGCAGACAGCCTGACAGCCTACACAGATACACACACACACACACACATGTGCGCGCAAGAACGCACACACACACCCCCACACACACACACACACACACACACACACACACACACACACACACACACACACACACACACACACAGCAAGCAAAATTGTACTGTCTCAAATGAAAATAGTTGAGCAAGTCATCAGCTCTGTGGCTTCATTTGGTTCAGTTTGACTTTTCCACTTTTCTGACAGAATCTTTGAAATCATTTCTGCTATTTCAGGTTTCAGCAACTGATGCTGCAAGGAGTGGAAATAGTGAAGTATCTTCATGGAAAGTAATTCACATAAGCTACAAAACAAACAAACATTTCTTTCAGAAAATTTAGAGAAAGTTGTACTCACACAAGTACAATCTTTTTTAGATTATCATGGCATTCTTGAGGTATTCCAGTCTTTTAAAGCCCTTCACAGCACTGAAACTGCACTTTTATAAGTTTTTCATTATCTTTTTATGGCAACTGAATCTGGGGACTCTGCCATTCTTATGCTTTTAGACCTCAGAGCTGCATTCGACACAGGCTCCCGCCTGGAGCACTGTGTTGGCATCAAAGGCACTGCCCTGGAGTGGTTCAGGTCCTACTTGTCTTCTGTCAGCCTTGGTGACTCTGAGTCCTCCTCAGCACCCCTCCCCTGTGGGGTCCCCCAGGGTTCAATTCTTGGGCCAATCCTCTCTCTATTTACTTCCCCTCAGGTCCATTCATACAGGAAGTACGGCATCTTGTTCTACTGCTACACGGATGACACACAAATTGCCCTGCCCCTGGCATGCACGGATGCAACTCCATGAACCCTTTGTTGAACTGTCTAAACAACATCAGAGCATTGATGGCCTTGAACTTTTTCAATTTCAATTACAGTAAAACTGAAGTGCTGATGTTTGGTCTCAGTGGTTCCCTTCACATGGACTTGGGCCCTCTGGAATTATTTGTAAGAGTCACTGTAACCAACCTGGGTGTGAAACTGGACAGTGATTTTCAACTTGACAAACTGATTAACTCTGTCCTGAAATCTAGCTTCTTCCAGTTGGGGCTTTTATCTAAGGTCAAGCCCTTTTTAAGCTTTCTATCTAATCATGCCTTAAACCACACCTCTACTCCTTGGCCTTTTAATTAACTCAGTATGGGAGTTGCATTTTTATTTTTTATTTTATTGTTACTCTATTTGAGTTTCTGTCTGACTACCGTAGTCCCCGTGTCTATTATTTTGTGTGTGCTCAGTATTTTCTTCTTCGCTGTTGTTGTTTTTTACTTTTTTTTGTTGTCTTTGAGTGTTTGATTTTTTGGTCAACTGTGTTGTTTTAAATGTGCTTTATAAATAAAGTGGATTAGAATGGATTGACATCACAACTAGTTTAAAACTCATGTTCAGGTCAGAACAGACCTTAGTTTGGATACATATCAATTCAATTGAAAAAAAAAAGAAAGTAAATGGATCTGACCTCAGAATCTCCAGTCTACAGTGTGGACTCTGCAGTCCAGCAGAGAGCAGCTTCATTCCTGAATCTTGCAGGTCATTGTTACTCAGGTCCAGCTCTCTCAGACCAGAGGACTGGGAGCTGAGAACTGAGGCCAGAGCTTCACAGCTTCTCTCTGACAGGTTACAGCCACTCAGCCTGAAGGAGCATTAGAAGGCAAACAAGAACATTGAAAACACGTTTTATTCTGCATGAATAAGGTGCAATAGATCTGAATGAATCTATTTGGTTTTCTAGACACTTACACAGATTTATTGGAGGCTTTGACCACTGGCAGGAGCCTAAGAAGAGCCTCCTCGGAAGCAGAGTATTTCTTCAGGTCAAACACATCCAGGTCTTCTTCAGATGACAGTAAGATAAAGACCAGAGCCGACCAATGAGCAGGGGAGAGTTTTCCTGTGGAGAGACTTCCTGATCTCAGGTACTGTTGGATCTCCTCCACTAGAGAACGGTCATTGAGCTCATTCAGACAGTGGAACAGATTGATGCTTCTCTCTGGAGACAGATTCTTCTTGATCTTCTCCTTGATGTACTGGACTGTTTTCTGATTGGTCTGTGAGCTACTTCCTGTCTTTTTCAGCAGGCCTCGTAGGAGATTCTGATTGGTCTGCAGTGAAAGACCCAGGAGGAAGCGCAGGAACAAGTCTAGGTGTCCATTTGGACTCTGTAAGGCCTTGTCCACAGCACTCTGGTAGAGGACATTTAGTTTAGATTTGACTCCTACCTTCAGAGACCACGAGGATTTTGATTGTGGTTCTGACAGCAGATTGACACCAGAGTCGATGAATGAGACGAGGACATGAACAGCAGCCAGAAACTCCTGAAGGCTCAGATGGACAAAGCAGAACACTCTGTCCCCATACCCACCACGCTCCTCTTTAAAGATCTGGGTGAACACTCCTGAGTACTGTGAGGCTGCTGTGATATCAAAGCCACACTCTTTCAGGTCTTCTTCATAGAAGATCAGGTTGCCTTTCTCCAGCTGCTCAAAAGCCAGTTTTCCCAGATAGAGAATCATCTCCTTATTCTCTGGCGTCCACTGTGAATCTGTTTCAGTTCTCCCATGAAACTTGACGTTCTGCCGTTTGGTCTGAATCACCAGGAAGTGGATGTACATCTCAGTCAGGGTCTTGGGCAGGTCTTCTCTGTTACTGGTTTTCAACACAGACTCCAGAACATTAGCAATCATGTAGCAGAAGACGGGGATGTGGCACATGATGTGGAGGGTTCGTGAGGTCTTGATGTGGAAGATGATGATGTTGGCCTGCTCCTCATCTCTGAATCTCTTCCTGAAGTACTCCTCCTTTTGTAGTTCATTGAAGCCTCTCACCTCTGTCACCACATCAATGTACTCAGAAGGGATCTGATAGGCTGCTGCAGGTCGGGTGGTCATCCATATGCGAGCTTTGGGAAGCAGTTTCCCCCTGATGAGGTTTGTCAGCAGCACGTCCAGTGACGCTGACTCCATAACATCAGTCACAATCTCATTGTTCTGGAAGTCTAGAGGAAGTCGACACTCATCCAGACCATCAAAGATTAACGCAACGTTAAACTTGTCAAACCTGCAGATTCCTGCTTCTTTGGTGTCAGGAAAGAAGCGATGAATAAGTTCCACCAAGCTGCACACTCTATCTTTCTGCAGGTTCAGCTCTCGGAAAGTGAATGGAAATGTGAACTCTATATCCTGGTTGGCTTTGTCTTCAGCCCAGTCCAGAGTAAACTTCTTTGTTAAGACTGTTTTCCCAATGCCAGCCACTCCCTTTGTCATCACTGTTTTGGTTGGTTTATCTCTTCCAGGTAAGGGTTTAAAGATGTCTTGACATTTGATTGGTGTTTCTGGTCTCTGGCTTCTGGATGCTGCTTCAATCTGTGTGATCTCATGTTCATCATTGACACCTCCACTCTCTCCCACTGTCATGTCAAGCTCTGTGTAATTCTGATTCACAAGTGTCGGGTTTCCTGCTCTAGCAATCCCATCAAACACATACTGAAAGTTCTCCTTCATATTCCATTTGTGTTGACGTTGACACTCTGCAGACGTTTCTAAATGAATAAACAACAGAGTAAATCAATGAGAGGCAAGTAAAGAGTAATGCAATCATTTACTGATAATTTACACATTCACAACTCAATGGACTCTATTCAGCTCATTACTGCTGGGTGGACAACAGCCTGACTGGTGTAAGGTATAAGGTAGCTGTTGTTGAGTCGGTTATTATTACTCAACCAGGACTTGCATGCAACCAATCAGATTCCACACTGTGCTGATCCCCATAAAGCTCTAGTTGCACCAAAAACGTATATGTTAACCAAGCAGCTAGCTGCACTTATCATTTGCTGCTGTTTGTTATGTGCATGTATGTAAACTAGTTTGTGGAAAACCTTTCAGACAATACACACATGGGTAATGATTGTATGAAAGCCCTGATACCCCTGAGATTCTTTACTGGGATTATGGATAAAGTAATGTACAAGGTGACTAAAGTGAGAATTTACCAACTGTCTATTACAATCCATAGAAATTACATCAACACAAATACAATACAATGACCACATACTCTCACAAGCCTGCCTGTCTCTCTGCACATCTATTGTCTCTCGATGTAGGTCAACAAAAGTAGATACAATGACAGCCTGCACTTTATATAAGACATAAGTTTAATGAGTTCTATCTTTTTTCAAATGTCCCCTTTTTTAATCTTCCCATGACTTAACTCTGCATTAGATCCTTCCTGTTGATCTTCATTAAAACCTTCTCGGTCACCACCAGCATGTTTTCGCTGTAGGTCCGCTCCATCTCATCCACTGTGTCCAGCCTGTTTGCCTTCTCCAGTCGGCATATTGGGATTTTTGGGAAGCCTCCCAGGCTGTCAGCCTGCTGCAGGAACCACTTGAACTTCTCAAACTCTGCCTCTTTCAAATCCTCCAGCGTTTGCAAGAGCTTCTCTTTATCCGTCGCCATCGTTGCTCCCTGGTAAAATCACAGGAAATATTCAACTGCAAGAACCAACTTTATTCACTATAAAATGGGAGAAAGCTGTAAGACAGGGATACTCAACTTGCTTTGCCCGGGGGCCACTTTCGTGAAATGATAGAAGGCCAGGGGCCAGTTAATAAACAAACAATATACATTTTTCTGTAGCGGATTGTAGGTTTTTGGGGTGTCAGCCAGAGTTTAGTCTGACAATGTTGGGCACACCGGATAGTTAGTTAGGTTAAATACATACATAAGTGCCTGGGTAGCGAGCAGACGGCGGTATTTGACAATTTAGCAGCTAAATCATAGATTATTGAAAGATATTCCATATTCCAGACTGAAATGCTATAACAGAAGTGGAGTATTGGCCAGAATGACATGAACATTTGGACACTTATTCAGCGGGTATCTTGCATCTTGCATGTTGCAATTCCATCGCGAGCCACACAAGTTGAGTATCACTGCTGTAAGAAATGTAAAAGAGTAAAAAACACAGAATCTTCAGCTAATTAAATTGTGAACGCTTTGAAAGGCTGATTGATGATACTTCATGCTGTGTATAACCAACCAGATCCAGATTTAGCCTATCACATTTTCTTATCTCTATTCAACTCTGCTTTCAACACTTGTTTTCCACTTGTCCGATATTATTTGACAAATAATACGGTGAAAATAACCTTGTAAAAGGTTACAAATAATATTTGTAACCTTAACTAACTATAATTTACTGCACTCCCTCCACTACCAGCAGTATTAGGAGGTGCGTGCTACACTTATATAAAGAGTTTTGAGCCTGGAACCAAGCAAACCCGCCATCTAGAGAATCGTGAGTGACCATGAAACATTTCACTTGGAGCAAAGAATATAAATAAAAAATAAAAATAATTGTACTTTTGTATTTTTTTGTTTTTTGCTGCAAGTGTAATGTTTCATGGTCACTCACGATTCTCTGGAAGACTGGTTGGCTTGGTTCCAGGCTTAAAACTCTTTATATGAGGATTTTTCAAATTGTCTAAAAAAATGAATTGGGACATTTCTTATGGAAGCTGTTGAGCTATGTTGTAGCCCAGGTCGTGTTTGTTTATTTATTTTGAAAATTGACAAGCGACCCCATCAAATCATAGCAACTATGCTACCCCAGTGAAAAATAACCTGGAGCCACCTGACCAACAGGTGCAGATTGCATCAAATCATATAGCAACTACTAAGCTACCCCAGTGAAAAATAACCTGGAGCCACCTGACCAACAGGCGCAGACTACAACAGACAGTCAGGACTGCAGAGAATATTGCCTGTGCCAACCTGCCCTCCATCCAAGACTTGTACTCAAGAGTCAAGAAAACGCTATGAAAGATCATCACTGACCCATCTCACCCTGGCCATGATCTGTTTGAACTCCTCCCCTCTGGCAGGTGCTACAGAGCACTGTACGCCAAAACCACCAGACACAAAGACAGTTTCTACCCACAGGACATCACTCTGATCAACACTTAAATCAGCCACTTGAACACTGAGCTGAAACACAAAACACTGGAACCAGTTTACATTTGACACTTTACCAGCTTAAACACTCAAAACCAGGAACAGTAATATCCATGTGCAGCAACATGTAACCACGTAGGCTACGCAGACACACGTCACAGCATGCCATATCGATACAGTAGCATTCTGCATACATGCTTCAGCAAGACTATAGTGTCTAAGCTCCTATTGGCTAGTGTCAAAGCCGGATCTACCTATGGGCAACCTGGGCAGGTGCCCAGGGGCCCTCAGTATGAAGGGGCCCTCAATTTCTTTTTCTACTTTTTTTTTTGGTCGGGCTCATGTCGGGCTCTACAGAACTATGACACAAATCTAAGACCAATCAGGCCAAATTAAAAATGGTTTCCAAGAAGATTAATTCTCATGATTGAGTGTTATTGGATGCCTGTGGGCAAGTGGTGACCAGGGGCGTGGGAAGTGGGGGTGCTTGTGGTGCTGCAGCACCCTCTGCTGTTTGGTATTGGAATTGTAATGTCAATTAAAACAATTATATATTTAAAATGCATTTTATATGTTTTCTGCGATATTTAGGGTTTAGTTTAAGACTATGAGCAAAGCAAAGAGCGTGGAGATGTAATTTTTGACGTTTGGTTTATAATAATAAGATAATAAATATAATACTAAATAAGTTCAGTGTCTCTGCCTGTGTTGCTGTCTGTTGTCGTGTAAAATGACCTAAAGCTAGTGTGTGTTCCTACTGTGTGCTCGTTAGTCATTATCGTGCACTTCAACTGAGGGGGTCTTGCACCCGTGGCCAGTCAGAGCCCTGAAGCCCCGCCCTGCTGTGATGTGGTGGTGCCTACAGCAAACAGCCCTGCTGCACCCAGACAGAGAGCGACAGAGCAGAGCAGCTCGCTGCTCCTCCGTTTACTCGCTCGTTTACTCAAAGTTAATTAATACAAGGCATCTCGCGCGATACACTCGTTCGATTCCTAGGCTTGCCGAGTTGGCCCTGCAGCTCGCATTCGCAGCTCCGCCGCTGTGCGGCCTTGCCCGCAGCTCGGCTGCTGTGTGGCCTTGTCTGCTCTATTGGCGCGCACACAATGGGCCCTATCTTCCCAAAAGCATAATTTAGCATTTGCGCTCGTTTAACGCCGTGCACAATGCAAATTTGGGGCGGGCACAAACACATGCCTGTTATAATTATACTGGGCATAGGCGTGCCTTACCCCGCTAGCCGGGCGCTTCTCGCTCATACTGAGCATTAGCGCCTGGCGAACGTAAACGCATTTCCCATCAACAATCTGCCATTTTCACGTTAGGTATAGGTATAAAAGCCAGCCCTTACCTGAGCCAAACATGTGAAGTGAAGACGCTATCCGATGCGCAACATCCTCTTCTTTTACCAACATCTAGTTGACTCTTCCAAATTGTTGCATAAAATCCACTTTTCTGTCTTTCAAAAACCGAAAATCATTAATCTGGAGCACCTCGAGCAACACGGAACAACGACTCACTGTTTACTCACCAATGCCCCCACACTTCCGAAATGGTATTGCACCTACATTTCTGCATTTGTAAATGGTAAATGGCCTGCATTTATATAGCGCTTTTATCCAAAGCGCTTTACAATCAGTAGATAGCCTACATTCACCCATTCATACACCGATGGCGGCAGGCTGCCACGCAGGGTGCCTACACACCATCGGGAGCAAGGAGGGTTAAGTGTCTTGCCAAAGGACACAGCGACAGCAGCTGGGAGGTGCTGTGCCAAGCAGTAACAACGAAATACAACCAACAATGGTCTGAGATGTCTTTACACGAGGCTTTTGACCAAATTTCTTTGCCCTTCACCTTAAAAGAAGAGCAGAAATTAGTCATTGAAGCCCTGGCAAAGGGAAAGAATGTGTTGGCCCTCTTACCAACCGGTTATGGTAAAAGTATCTGCTATGGCATCTTTGGTCAGATCATGGAGAAGGTCAGTAACATTACTACATTTTCAAAATTGCATCACTATATGAATTCCACCCTAAATCTATTTTCATTATTTATGATATTTTTAAAAATCATGAGTATTATGTCTAGTAGGCTATGCATATTTGCTAGTTATTAACTATTAAGTGATAAACATATGTTAATTTATTCAAATTAAGTGGTTAGAGAAAATAAAATAAAAACATTTTCACACACATTCAAATTATTATTAATTAGTATGCTTGTTGTGTGCAAGTGTAGACAGTCTTTTTCTACATTTCATGTTTATATTGTCTAAGCAATTACTGCATTTTGGCAATACATGCTCAATGTTTTCATCCTCCATGTTTAAGTTATTATTTCTTTCTTCAGATGTATTTAGGCTACTAGCCTACCTTTTTTGAAGCAGCAAGTTTTAGTTTGTAGAGAAAATCGCCCTGAGCTACAAGTAGGCTACAACTCGCTAAAAAGCAAATGCAGAAATGTAGGTGTAATACCATTGCGGAAGTGTGGGGGGCATTAGTGAGTAAACAGTGAGTCGTTGTTCCGGGTTGCTCCAGATCAGAGAAGAAGAAGCGGTGCTCAAGATGAATGATTTTCGGTTTTTGAAAGACAGAAAAGTGGATTTTATGCAACAATTTGGAAGAGTCAACTAGATGTTGGTAAAAGAAGAGGATGTTGCGCATCGGATAGCGTCTTCACTTCACGTGTTTGGCTCAGGTAAGGGCTGGCTTTTATACTTAGACGTGACATGGCAGATTGTTGATGGGAAATGCGTTTACGTTCGCCGGGCGCTAATGCTCAGTCTGAGCGAGAAGCGCCCGGCTAGCGGGGTAAAGGCGTGCCACTTGCCAAAGTAGGCGCTTCAGCGCTAAAATGTGGGGATAGATGTCATTATCCTATCGTCAGTAGCACGCAATTACTTTGCGCTAAGAGCTTTGAAAACCACCTCTTAGGCGTAAAAACACTGGCTGCGCTTGATCGTGCACCATAATCTCGACGCAGAAACGTCATTACGCACGAACATTCCATGCCAGGACATCAAATTCTGCTGCTAAAATTTGGTAACCAGCAGATTATTCGGCGAGGCAATCAACTATAATTCACTGAGAAAAAACTTGTATCACATTGCAAGGAGGGGTTATGGTAAATGAATTATCTCCCTCTCCTCTCACTCAGTCTCTCTCGTGACTTTTTGTGTGGGTGAGTGAATTTATGGATTTATGACGGATTTATGACATCACTGATGATGTCATCAGTGGGACAGACAGACAGAGCCCTAGCTCCCATTTATATACTGATGATGTACATCATGGGCTCTATTCTTCCCCTGGCCTTAGGCGCTAAACTGGCGTTAAACGCAAAAAACAAAACAAAAAACACGCTTTACGCCTGCCTACACGTGACTCGGGAGGATACCGTCATGTTTTTACGTCCCGAATTGCACTTCACACTGAAGAGGCATGGCGCAGTGCCAGAATAGGCCAGAATGGGCGTTTCGGCCTTAAATAGCAGCCTAAAGCAATCTTCCCAAAGGGCTTTAATTTTGCGGTTAACGCTTTTCAAAACCAGGCCTTATTCAGTGCGCCGGGGATATAGCCAGTAACCTAGGCCTAGCTACTGCAAAAGTTAACCGTTGAAAATTCGATGTCTGGTTTTGTCACGAGTAGCCTACAGCTGACAGTGACGGAAGCATGTTTCTTTATGTGCGCCAAGGGGCAAACGACGGACTAAATTGGTGGGAAATGCGGGGCTACTGCATGCGTAATTACGCAGGAGAGATGCAGGAGAGAGAGAGCCCGAAAATGGATAAGCATACGTCCATAACAGCATGAAAGCTGAAAAACATGTATGGCAGTAACACACATACATACCGTTCCCATTATTATTATTATTATTATTATTTTATTTTTTTAACCTTTATTTATACAGGGGAGGCCCTTGAGAGCAAGCTCTCATTTTCAAGGGAGCCCTGTTACAATAGGAACAATTACAGTAGTTACATGTTAACAGACAACAGGTAAAACAAACAGAATAAGGTGTGACGATGTGACTCCTTATGGACATCGCACAGTGTTTCTTGTCTTTTCTTCCTCTTTATTGTATTCTAATTCATATTAAATTTGTATGGTTCTGTATATTCATAGTTGAAACTGTTCATATTGACCCTCAGTGTAAACAGTGCCCACACAAATGTACATTTCCTTTGTTATGTTATGTTTAGTTCAACTGGCAGACTTGACCACACCAAACATTTGCAGAGGCCTATGCTAGCTAGGCTAACACCAAATGTTTGTTGGTATTATTGTGTTCATCCCACCACCTATTGCACCACAGAGTTAACAACTTACAAGTTACAAACACAGACACATAGAATACTGGTCCATTAATGAATGTTTATTAGATACAGGTAAATGCATCACAAAACTCATTTACAGATCATACTTACCTTCTCTCAGACTTTCCTACAGACAAAATAGTCTGTGTGGGTGTCGGCCATATTTATGGGAGACCAGGTAATTTGCTGCTACCATTGTGTGGAGGGGGGTTATGTTTTCAGAAGGGGTTCTAACGTTTGATATCATGGTTATTTAAGAATAATGATGTTCAGAACTACTTATATGGGATTGTATATTTTAGATGCACCTGTTCTAGTTTTGATGCGTGTCTAAAGTTTACCTGTGCGGAGGTGAAACTTCATGTTGCCCTTGGCTGTAAAATGGTTTAGTCTGGGGAGTGGGGCCTGGGTTGAGGCCTGCATTTAAACAGTCTGTACTCAGACCTGATGGAGAGAGGTTGGGGGCACTATGCGGATGCTCTGTCCCAACTAAGGTTTGTTGCCATGAGCAAACCTAAAGTGGTTGATTGTTAGATCAAGCTTTCAAGTCCGTTAAGACATTTTTGTTTATTTTCTATTTAAAGTGTTCATGTTTCCTGTAAGATTTCAAAGCCGTTTTCACCATTTTGATGACTTCAAAATAAATTGGTGAAAGCTGAACCCTCTGGTTGTCCTCTGTTCCTGATGCCTTGCCCTCATCAAAGCTACCCCTTTACATTTGGTGGCAGTGGTGGGATGAGTGGCTGGAAGGGCTACAGGAACTCCAATGGCATCTAGAGGCAAGGCTAAGAAACCACCCACCCGGGCTGAAGCAAGGCTCTTGTTGGAGCAGGGTGAGCCACCCATCATGGAGAACCAGTCAGAGCATGATGGGGAGGAACCAGAACCACAGCACCAGGATGAAGAGGAGCCAGGGCCGAGCAGAAGTGACGGAGGGCCACCTGAGACCATTGAGAGCCTGAGCCACACTTTCCGAAGATTCCTGTTGAACCAGCAACGGCGAGATGAGCAACAGGAACAGGAAAGCCAACGCCAGGACCTGCGGCTCAGGGCTCTTGTAAAGGACGCCATTTTGACCAAGTTTGAAATAAGCCCAGAGACTTATCGCAGCCGATTCCGATCCAGTGTGGTGGACGAGGGGGATACCCCTAAAGAGCTCCAGGCCCGGCTGAAAGACCTTTATGAAAAGTGGATGAATCCCAGGCAGAAGACGAAGGACGAGATTGGAGATGCAGTCATCATGGAGCAGTTTCTACGTGTCGTCAACCCAGACCTGCGAACGTGGATTCGAGAACGCAACCCCACTACATCTCGTGAGGCGGCAGAGCTGGCAGAAGCATTCATCGCAGCGCGGAGGACCTCCAAGAGCTACCACCTGGGGCGAGCAAGCAACCCACCTAGCTCCTCTCTTAGTAAGTCTGGGGGTGGTGGTTATGGGAGTGGTTCTAGAGGTTTTAACAGGCAGCAGAGAGCCAGCTCTGATAATGAGGCCCCAGATAAAAACTTTATTAAGAAAGCCCCACTTTTGTGTCATAACTGTGGTCAGCCCGGACACCTCAGAGCAGATTGTCCTGTTACACGGTTTTGTAAGACCCGATTGTGTTATGTTCCCAGACCCCCCACATGCCCGTTACCACGCACACCGGCTAACGACAGTGTTATTAAGGTACGTGTTGCCGGCAGACAATGTAAAGCCCTGTTAGATTCAGGCAGTGATCAGACACTGGTGAGGCAGGATTGTTTGCCAGGAGGAGCAGTGCCTTGCCAGCAGCGTGTTAAGGTAACGTGTGTTCACGGTGATGACAAGGATTACCCCACAGCTGAGATTCCCATTAATGTTGAGGGACAGGAATACTTGCTGACAGTAGGAGTCTTGCAGCAGTTACCATACTCTGTGGTGTTAGGCAAAGATCTTCCTATTCTCTATGATCTGTTAAGCCAATTCAGGGTGCCCGATTGTCTTTCTGAGGACAAAACAATTGACAGCTCCAGAGAAGCTATGGTGGAGACACACGACAGGCAGACTTAGACCCTGGGTGGGAGGAGCTACCATTTGCTGGAGAGGGTGTCAGACAAGAGGGGGAAAAGAAGACCTGTAGACAGAAGCGCAGAGAGAAAGTATGGGGAACTAAGCCAGTGGTGGCAGAGCCAGAGCTACCAGAGGTGCCAGAGCCCAATTTTGATTCCCTGCCAAGTGATATTGGTGTACTACAGAGACAAGATGTTACCCTCAAGCCACTTTTTGAAAGGAGTGTAGCTGAAACAGCTAAAGTCTCAGTGTTAGACAAAGAGTTGTTTGTCACAAAAGAGCAGAAACTGTACAGGCGCAGCAGTGCAGGGGACCAGTTGGTGGTGCCAAAGAGCTTAAGGCCCAAAATACTACACTTAGGTCATTCTATACCCTGGTCAGGACACATGGGACATACTAAAACCTATGCACGCATAGCTGGTCGGTTCTTTTGGCCTCAAATGTACCAGGATGTAGGTCAGTATTGTAAGAGCTGCCCAGAGTGTCAACTCACTTCTCCAGGGAGGAAAGGTGATAGGGTCCCTTTAATTAACATGCCAGTCATAGAAACCCCATTCACCCGTATTGCTATGGACATTGTTGGTCCCCTGGAGCGAAGTGCAGCAGGCCATCGTTTCATTTTGGTAGTGTGTGATTATGCTACAAAGTTCCCAGAGGCTTTCCCCCTCAGAAAAGTCAAGGCACACCAGATTGTTAACTGTCTGATACAGTTATTTTCCCGGGTAGGGATTCCCAAAGAGATAGTTACCGATCAGGGAACCAATTTCACGTCCAAGCTTTTGAGGGATGTTTACAGTCTGTTAGGCATAAAGGGGATCAGAACCACTCCTTACCACCCTCAGACTGATGGCATGGTAGAACGCTTCAACAAGACAATAAAATCCATGCTTCGGAAGTTTGTGTCCGATTCTGGCTCAGACTGGCACCAGTGGCTTCCATTTCTGTTGTATGCCTACAGAGAAGTTCCCCATGCCTCAACCGGTTTTTCTCCATTTGACCTCTTGTATGGACGCCACGTCAGAGGGCCAATGGATGTCCTAAAAGAGGCCTGGGAGGGAGAACAGCCCTGCAAACAAGTAGGAGTCATCTCCTATGTTCTCAAGATGAGGGACAAACTTGAGCAATTGGCTCAGCTGGCTCATGCCAATGTCGACCAAGCCCAGCTGAAGCAGAAGCGTGGGTATGACAGGGCCAGTAAACACCGCTCTTTCCAACCAGGGCAAAAGGTGCTCTTGTTGTTACCCACCTCAGACAGCAGTTTACTAGCCAAATGGCAGGGTCCTTATGAGATCACCCGCAAGATGGGACCGGTTACATATGAACTCAATTTGCCAGATCGACGGAGGAAACATCAGACATTTCATGTAAATCTCCTAAGGGCGTGGAGAGAGAGAAACCCAGTGTCTCACCAGCTGTGGGCCAGGGTCATTCCAGATGAGGAGGAGGTGGAGGAGCAATATTTCCCTGTGCCCCACCAACTTTCTTCCTTTCCAGACCTCAGTCATCTAAGTCACACAAAGCAGGAAGAACTGAAAGCTTGTATTCCAGATGAACTGTTCAGTGACAAGCCTGGCCGTACCAATCTACTCACTCATGATATACAGTTGCTTTCACCTGAACCGATCCGCCAGACCAGTTACAGAATAACAGCTAAACTGGTTCCCGCTCTCAAAAATGAGGTGGAGACAATGCTAGATATGGGCATCATAGAGCCGTGTTCAAGTCCATGGTGCAGCCCAGTAGTTCTAGTGCCCAAGAAGGATGGAGAGCTGAGGTTTTGTATCAATTTCATAAAAGTTAACAGTGTCTCTGCTTTTGACCCCTACCCGATGCGGCGGGTGGATGAACTGATCGAACGGCTGGGAAATGCCCATTATGTGACGACCCTTGACCTTTGCAAAGGTTATTGGCAGGTTCCCCTGTCAGAGAAAGCCAAAGACATCACTGCCTTCAGAGTGCCTTCTGGACTGTATAGATTCACTGTGATGCCCTTTGGGTTGCATGGTGCTGCCGCAACATTTCAGCGTCTCATGGACACAGTCTTGAGGGGGGCTGAAGACTATGCAGCAGCTTACATAGATGATGTGGTGGTCTACAGCTCAACCTGGGAAGAGCATCTGCGACATCTCACTGATGTCTTCGAGCGCATCTGGGAAGCTGGGTTGGTGGCAAATGCCAAAAAGTGTCAACTAGCCCGGTCAGAGGTCAAATACCTGGGTTACAAGCTGGGGCGAGGCCAGATTCGTCCTCAGGTGGACAAAGTGGAAGCTGTGAGGTCCTGCCCAACCCCAACTACCAAGAAACAGGTAAAATCGTTCTTGGGGCTCATAAGTTGGTATAGACGCTTCATTCAAAATTGCTCAGAAAGGGCGGAGCCTCTCAATTCCCTAACCCGAAAATCTTGCCCACAGAAAGTCATCTGGACACCGAGGTGTGAAGCAGCTTTCCAAGACCTCAAACTGTGTTTGTGCCAGGATCCAGTTCTTCAGAGCCCAGACTTCTCAAAACCTTTCACTGTACAGACCGATGCCTCTGAAATTGGTCTGGGGGCAGTGTTGTTGCAAGGTGAGGAGGGCAATAGGAGGCCAGTGCTGTACGTCAGTCGGAAACTCTTTCCAAGGGAGACTCGATATTCCACTATTGAAAAAGAGAGTCTGGCCATCAAATGGGCTGTAGATACACTCAGATACTATCTCCTTGGGCAAGAATTCCTCTTAGAAACTGATCATCGTGCCCTTCAGTGGATTCACAACATGAAAGACTCAAATGACAGAATTGCAAGGTGGTATCTGTCCTTGCAGCCCTACAGGTTCAAAGTGAAGTACCGCCCTGGAAAGGACAACGTAGTGGCTGACTTCCTGTCCAGGAAGGATAGATAATGGACAGATTTTGAGGGGTGGGGGTGTGTGACGATGTGACTCCTTATGGACATCGCACAGTGTTTCTTGTCTTTTCTTCCTCTTTATTAAATTCTAATTCATATTAAATTTGTATGGTTCTGTATATTCATAGTTGAAACTGTTCATATTGACCCTCAGTGTAAACAGTGCCCACACAAATGTACATTTCCTTTGTTATGTTATGTTTAGTTCAACTGGCAGACTTGACCACACCAAACATTTGCAGAGGCCTATGCTAGCTAGGCTAACACCAAATGTTTGTTGGTATTATTGTGTTCATCCCACCACCTATTGCACCACAGAGTTAACAACTTACAAGTTACAAACACAGACACATAGAATACTGGTCCATTAATGAATGTTTATTAGATACAGGTAAATGCATCACAAAACTCATTTACAGATCATACTTACCTTCTCTCAGACTTTCCTACAGACAAAAGAGTCTGTGTGGGTGTCGGCCATATTTATGGGAGACCAGGTAATTTGCTGCTACCATTGTGTGGAGGGGGGTTATGTTTTCAGAAGGGTTTCTAACGTTTGATATCATGGTTATTTAAGAATAATGATGTTCAGAACTACTTATATGGGATTGTATATTTTAGATGCACCTGTTCTAGTTTTGATGCATGTCTAAAGTTTACCTGTGCGGAGGTGAAACTTCATGTTGCCCTTGGCTGTAAAATGGTTTAGTCTGGGGAGTGGGGCCTGGGTTGAGGCCTGCATTTAAACAGTCTGTACTCAGACCTGATGGAGAGAGGTTGGGGGCACTATGCGGATGCTCTGTCCCAACTAAGGTTGGTTGCCATGAGCAAACCTAAAGTGGTTGATTGTTAGATCAAGCTTTCAAGTCCGTTAAGACATTTTTGTTTATTTTCTATTTAAAGTGTTCATGTTTCCTGTAAGATTTCAAAGCTGTTTTCACCATTTTGATGACTTCAAAATAAATTGGTGAAAGCTGAACCCTCTGGTTGTCCTCTGTTCCTGATGCCTTGCCCTCATCAAAGCTACCCCTTTACATAAGGTAAAAGTACATCAACCAAAACAAGAGCATTCATTTTGCAGAGTACCCTCGAGGAGGACTCTAAAAGACTCTAAGGGGACTAATTGGTCCAGTTTTAAAGTGTTTGTCAGGGGCGTAAGAGGAAAAGGCAGTCCTTCCTAAATTCAGTCCTCACACGTGGAACAAACAGTCTGATATGTGATTGAGAACGTGTTCGATAACAATTGTCGCTCAGACTGATGAGCGAGGACAGGTAGTCAGGAAGCTTCCCAATCAAGGCTTTATAAATAAATAAAAGACAATGTTGCTCCCTTCGAGCCGTCAGAGAGGGCCAGCCCACCTTTTCAAATAAAATACTACGATGCGTAATAAATAAAAAATGCAGGGCACTGTGATACAGGATGGTAGATGCTGCATGCATATAAACAATATCACCATAATCAAAAACAGACATAATTAGTGATTGTACAATGGACTTCCTGGTACAAAATGCAAAACAGGACTTGTTCCTGTATGAAAATAAAAATAAATCTCCTCAGTTTCTTGGTGAGGTGCTCTACATGGGTCTGGAAGGACAGTTTGGTATCCAGCCAGATGCCAAGGTATTTGTATGCATCAACAGTTTCAATCTGCACACCTTGAAGTGTGTGAATACAAATACTGTTGTCGACACCAGAAGACCATGTGAACAACATTGATTTGGTCTTGTCCAAATTTAATAGAAGTTTAAGATCAAGAAGAGATCGTTGAAAACACCAGCAATTAAAAGCAGTCTGCAGACTTGCAGCAGCCTGTGCCGGGGTGTGGCCGAAACTATATAGAATTGTATCGTCGGCATAATAATGGACATTACAATCTACAGAAGGAAGTAAAATTTTAAAGTTTATATATAAAGTAAACAATACTGGACCTGAAATTGAACCTTGTGGGGCCCCCTTTGTGGGACCCCAGCTTTCTTACCATCCGTAAGAAAGCTGGATTTATAGCCGTTAGCCATGACAGCTTGCTTCCCCCCGGACAGGTAGTTTGAGTGAGAGAATTTGAGCCGCAGCAGCATTAATTGCACACTTTTTATAAGGTCCTAGGTCTAATAACTGTTTGTTTGTTTGTTTGTTTGTTTGTTTGTTTGTTTGTTTTGGAGTGTATGTGACGAGTTGATCTTGGTCCGCGTCTCAAGCGGGTTGGGTTGGGTCGGATTAGATGTTTTAGGACCGTTGAGAAAGGAAGACAGCACTCCAAGTTGAATACTTTTATTGCCAGAGAGGTCTTTAGGCTATGATCTTTGATGCGCTGAGATCTCCAAATTGGCATGGATAGATGACAGCATGCAGCCGCAACTGGACTGGATCTCTGTGGATCGTAGCTTGGAAGGGAAGAATGTGATTGGTTTACTGCAGATCACCAATGGCCACAGTTGTGAATAATTATACGCTTAAAAAGACGTGGTTAAATGGTTAGTGCTGCGCAATCTGGCTTTATCATCAAGGAAAAATTAGGGAATGCGCGTGACCATGCCCACTAATAGCGCCGTGCAACTTTAAGACCAGGGGGAGAATAGAGCCCCATGTGTTTTGCACCGAACAATATACCCCTAATTTCCAACCCTGATACACAGACACGCAGAAACAAAACTTAAACTTTATTTTATAGATAGTAGTTATTGCTAAATTTTGTAAACTAGGCATCTCGCACGCTATGTGTGCTCAATTCCTCCCTGCAGCTCACCGTGCAGCTTGCCGAGCTGGCCCTGCAGCTCGCATACGCAGCTCAGCCGCTGCGCGGCCTCGCCCGCCCTGCAGCTCGACTACTGTGCAGGCTCACTTGCCCCCTAATTAGGTAATTAGGTCAATTAACTAATAAAAAAATCCAGCTCCATCAGGTGCTCTTTACACGTCCTGAAAGTTTCTGCCCGATTGCACGTAAAACGGCATAGCTGTGGCCGGGCAAAATTCTTGAAACAGACATTGCCCACATTGCCAAATGTAAATATAGACAGATTTTTTAAATGTCCCTTGGCCTGTTTGTTTTAACTTGTGCATACTTTTTTTTCTGTGTGTGAGTGCTTTCAGAGCATTTTACTCTTTAATTTTACAGACATAGTCATCCTGTTTATGGTTTGCACTTTTGCTCCATCAGAAATAAAAATATGTTTTACCTTGGAAGATGTTTGCCTGTTGAATTCACAGCATCTAGATTAAGTCACAGAGACTTTCTGCCTTCAGCTGTAGACAGAGACAGACAGAGAAGACGCTGCTTATTCTCCTTTGTGAATTCTTGGTGTCTGTAAACATTTGATATGTACGACGGAGTATTAGGGCCATGAAAAAATAATGATGAAAAAATTAGTTTCCATTTCGAGAAAGAAGTCGCAAATGTGAAAAAAAGTCTAAATTTTGTAAAATTTTTAAATTTCAGTACCTAAATGGTACTGAAAAATGGTACTGAAACCGGTCACAATAGTGATCGTAAAAAACTTTCACTTCCAGCAAATATTGAAAGAATAAAGGGTCTTAAAGCAGCTACGAGCAACTTTTTCGATTGTTATTAAACAGTATAATTACAATATTGATGCATCACATCTTACCTATAATAGTAGCTGAGACCAAAGCCGTGTGTATCTGAGATTGCTCCCTTAGGTGATTATTAAGTCTATGTCTGTCTAAACTCGCGTCAACAGGGGGCTCTCTAGAGAGACCGGACCGGGTAACCCGGAAGTGAAACGCGGAAGTGAAACCCGGAAGTGAAACGCAGCTGCCTGCCTATGCCGTTCGCGCTGCCTAGCAACACTAGCATAAACATTGTGAACGCCACGCATACTCTCGGGAACATCTCTCGTTATTATTCTAACAGGTTTTTTGGAAGTTATTTTGTGGTTATGGCCGAAGTGGCTGCTGCAAACCGTTTCATTTCACTTCCTGATCTGCCCTGGCAACAGACAGACTAACACTGGCCAATTCACTCGGGGTTCAAGCGAGACTACTCTGCGTTGGTCTCGTCGACTATTAGAGGTAAGATGTGATGCATTGATATTAAATGTATACTGTTTAATAACAATCGAAAAAGTTGCTCGTAGCTGCTTTAATGAAATATGTGCAGTGTCACATGTACGGCAACCAATTTAGGGCATCCTCGTCCGTCAGAGTATAGGCTATCGTTCCTCAGTCTAAGCGTTGTCAGTTGTCATGTCTCCTATAGTAAACCGTCGAGTGTGCTCTGAAACACCTTCAGTCCTCACACGCATATATATATATATATATATATATATATATATATATATATATATATATATATATATATATATATATATATATATATATATATATATTTAGTAAGTAAAATTTGTTTTGTTGTACAGCCAAATGTATTGTAGGGGGGGAAATTGGAAATGTGTTCATTATTTGTTTTTTTAATGTACTTATTTATCGACATAATATTTTTTAGCTCAAACCCTTATTTGGAAGTTACCTTACTCTGGCTTTGCATTGTCTGCTAAATAATAAGGGGTGATGCCAAGCAAAAAGACAGTAACATAAATTTGATTCTTCACTTGGTTGCTTATCACTATATAAAACCAGTATGAGTGTATATGATAATAATGTTTACATGCAGTCTAATGTTCATGGCACAATTAGGCTTACTATAATATACATATAAATATAATATAACTATTATCAGGTCGCTACACATCCTTCAAGCCTAGTTTGGTGGGACCCTTGTTGGCCCATTGTGTGTCTGTGTGTTGGTGCCTCGGGGTTAATGTCATATGAGCTGGCGCCTTGGGGGTTAATGTCGTATGAGCTGGCGCCTTGGGGGTTAATGTCGTATGAGCTGGCACATCTGGGGTTAATTTCATATGAGCGGTGCCTCGGGGGTTAATGTGGTATGAGCTGGCGCCTCGGGGGTTAATGTTGTACGAGCTGGCACCTCGGGGGTTACATTTGTATGATCTGGTGCCTCGGAGGTAAATGTGGTATGAGCTGGCGCCTTAAGGGGTTTATGACGTATGAACTGGTGGCTCTGCCGTTAATGTCGTATCAGCTGGTTCCTCAGGGGTTAATGTCGTATGAGCTGGTGCCTCGGCGGTTAATGTCGTATCAGCTGGTTCCTCAGGGGTTAATGTCGTATGAGCTGGTGCCTCAGGGATTAATGTCGTATGAGCTGGTGCCTCAGGGTTTAATGTCGTATGAGCTGGTGCCTCGGGGGTCAATGTCGTATGAGCTGGTGCCTCAGGGGTTAATGTCGTATGAGCTGGTGCTTCAGGGGTTAATGTCGTATGAGCTGGTGCCTCAGGGGTTAATGTCGTATGAGCTGGTGCCTCGGGGGTTAATGTCGTATGAGCTGGTGCCTCAGGGGTTAATGTCGTATGAGCTGGTGCCTCGGGGGTTAATGTATGAGCAGGTGCCTCGGGGGGTTAATGTGGTATGAGCTGGTGCCTCAGGGGTTAATGTGGAATGAGCTGGTGCCTCGGCGGTTAATGTCATATGAGCTGGTGCCTCGGCGGTTAATGTCGTATCAGCTGGCACCTCGGGGGTTAATGTCATATGAAACGCGTGGCTGGCGTTTCACCTAGTCTGGAGCCTGGGTTACACGCTTCTGACTCCCGAGCGCCCGGCCAGACTCCAGTATAGCAGGGAGCTACTTTTACAGTGGAACACATATGATCCTCCGGCTGACCTTTCACTTCCCAGCTTCGATGCGCTCCGGTCTACAGGCTCTCCGGACCTCCCCGGGGACGTGATCGTAGGTCCAGGATTAGGAAGCGGGGGAGAAGTGGCGGCGCTCGTTTGAAGCTGAAAAACCAGCCGCTCTCCCGTATTCCGCTGCCTTCAATCATCTTATCGAACGCTCAATCCCTGCGTAACAAAACTGATGAACTTCAGGCACAGGTCCGACATAATCATGACTTTCGTGATGCCTGTATTTTAGCCTTCACCGAGACTTGGTTGTCTGATAGGGACTCGGACACGGACCTTGAGACTGAAGGCTTCGGGTCTCCTTTCCGGCTGGATAGAGATCCTGTGGCAACAGGCAAGTCCTCTGGAGGCAGGGTATGTTTATATATTAATAAGCGATGGTGCAAATCTGTCATTGTCCGGGAGAAAATCTGTACTGCCGATGTAGAGCTGCTCTCTGTGTCACTCCGTCCACCTTATCTGCCTCGTGAGTTTCCCCAGCTGTTTGTGACAATTGTTTATATTCATCCGAAGGCGAATTAGAGCAAAGCCTGTGAAACTATCTATCAAGTTGTACAAAGACTCCAATCCATTTCTCCTGATGCTCCCAATATCATTCTAGGGGACATGAATCACTGCACTCTGAAGAAAACACTCAGAGACTTTCATCAATATGTCACTTGCCCAACAAGACTCAATAAAACACTGGACTTATGTTATGGCTCCATCAAAGGTGCATACAAATCCATCCCCCTCCCTCCTTTAGGTCTGTCCGATCACAACTGCATCCATCTAATTCCTGTCTATCGTACAGCATTAAAACGTGGTAAGGTGCAGACTATCACTGTTAACTCATTGAGTGCCAGCCACTTTTGGAGAACGGACGCTCCCAGTGCCAGAGTTTCAGAGCGTTTTCAGTGATTTCTCGAGGCCCACAGAATATTGTGTGATATTACTCTGTAAACACTGAACACACACAAAGAACGATGAGACTCTATTCTATCATCTGCAAAAAAAAGTTTATTGATCCCATTTTCCGTTCTTTAGTTATGAGCCGGAGAAGATAGCTTGATTCATCGAAAAACAGTATTTTTTTCCTAGAAGCTGAGATAATTGGCCTTTTGTGAAATTAAACATTTCAAGCACATCACTGACTCTGAAGCTAATCTTTTCTAATGTAGTCACACCTCAAAAATAATTTCCTTCAATAAAACAGTTTAGGCCAGGGAATTTTGTTTGGCAGAATAATAGTTTTAGCTGCAACCATATATATATGGTTATTTTAGCTGGCCCCTGCGTGCGTTGCTGGTTGCAGCTTCTTGCTGCTGGTGGGCATCGGATATTCTGGCTTGCGTTTGCCAACCCTGTCCTGCTGCCTGGGTCTGTCTGGGTGTTGTGTGGCTGTGTGCTGCTCTCCCCCCCCCCCCCCCCCCCCCGCCCCGCCTCGCCTCGCCTCGCCTCAACTGCACACTCCTCCCTGTATGGGAGGTGGCTCTCTGCTGAGTTTGCTCTGACTGCACTGTGAAGGGTGCGCGGCGACATCCAGCTTTTTCCGCGTGTGTTTGTCACCGGCTACTACTGTATGCTTCCAGTTGAGAATAATAACGATGATCATGCGAATGGGCTGTCGCAGCAGTGGAGGACCTCAATTGTGGGAGCAGATTGGCTGCTGCCTGTTGCAGGCACATCTAACGTTAAAACGCTTCATGCATATCGATGCATACGGATGCGATGCGATTTCAGTTTCCTCAATGACTTATTCTCTGTTTTTCTCTGCCTTTCTGTTAACCTGGAGAGCACTGTCGCCACCTAAGGGTTCTGTAAAATAGGTTATAGACCTCCAATAGCTATAATATTTGTACAGGAGAGGCAGAAGGCTTTGATCGACGCCCCACCGTCAAAAAACGCAATTGACGAACATGTCCGTCCTTGGCACTCTACGTTAGTATTTGAAATGACGAACATGTCCGTCCATGGCATTCAATGAGTTAAAGACTGGAATGATGATGCCTGTTTAACTCTACAAGGTTGCCTTGACTCCACTGACTGGGAGATGTTTCAAGAATCCTCTGTAGACATTGATGAACTGACTGATGTTGTTAGTAGCTGGTCCCATTATTGTGAAAGCATTGTGATTCCAGATAAAAAGATTAAGATCTTTCCTAATAGTAAGCCCTGGGTGTCTAAGGCCCTTAAAATGCTCCTTAGCCGTAAGAGAAAGGCCTTCAGAGAAGGAAAACTGTCTGAGATGCGCAGCCTGCAGAAGGAGATTAGACAGGAGATATGGAAAAGTAAAAGGAAATACAAGGAGAAAATAGAGTCTCAACTCCGTACAAATAATCTAGGTTCCGCCTGGGACAGTATGAAATGTATTACTGGGCTCAAGGTAGGTAGTAAGAAGAATATCCAGTTAAATGGTTTTCAGTCTGATGCTGATATGGCTCAGAGTTTTAATGACTTCTATGGTCGATTTGAGACTCGCGATTTTAGTGAGAAACACTCTGTGATGAGAGACAGTCTCCTTCTGGCCCCCCCTTTGAACCCCTTCTTCGACGAGCAAAAGGTAATAAGATGTCTCAAAGGGTGCAAACCTAAAAAAAGCCCTGGCCCAGACAACTTAAGCGGGCGTATTTTAAAGGTATGTGCTGAGCAATTAGGTCCCATTTTCAGCCATATTTTTAATCTGTCACTCCGCCAGCAGAGGGTGCCGTCCCTTTGGAAAAAATCAATTCTAGTTCCTGTTGCCAAGTGCACCAACCCAAAATCACTTAATGACTTCCGGCCAGTGGCCCTAACCTCCCTGGTCATGAAACAGTTTGAGAGGCTAGTGAAGGATGAGCTACTAACAAAAACTGACTCTTTGCTCGATCCACTTCAGTTTGCCTATCGTGCTAATAGAGGCGTGCAGGATGCTACAGCCACCTTACTGAACCTCATATTCAAGCATCTAGAGGGCAGTAAGAATCACGTTAGACTGCTCTTTGCTGATTTCTCATCAGCATTTAACACCATCCAGCCGCACATTCTGGTCGAGAAATTAACCAGCTTTTTCGGTCTGGATAAGTGCCTCGTTGGTTGGATTCTAGACTTTCTAACGAATAGATCTCAGCAGGTGAGGGTCAATGGGATACTGTCCAGTATCTTATTGTCCTCTACCGGCTCGCCCCAAGGCTGTGTTTTATCTGCTTTCTTATATATTCTATACACCAACGACTGTCGCAGCCGTTTCGCCAACAGATTCATCGTCAAGTACGCTGACGATTCTGTCATCGTCAGTCTGCTTGACGATGATGATGTAGGACACGGCCAAGACATTGACGACTTCGTTTCTTGGTGCGAAAACGCTTCCTTGGAACTCAACGTTTCCAAAACGAAAGAGGTTTGTATTGATTTTCGACGTCCCCCCCCTGTTCCCCAGAGCAGTTTTGTCAACGGTCAGCCTGTCGATATAGTGACAGACTACAAATATCTGGGTACGGTAATTGACAGCAAGCTGAAGTTTGATCTGAATACCGACATGCTGTGTAAGAAAGGTCAGCAGCGCCTTTACTGCCTTAGGAAGCTGGCCAAATTTCAGGTTGATAAAACTCTGATGAAAATGTTCTATAGTGCTTTTGTGGAGTCTGTCATATAATTTTCCATAATCTGCTGGTATGGTAATCTTTGTACTAAAGACAAGAACTCCCTGGGGAGAATAGTGAAGGTGGCTTCAAAAATAGCCGGAACCCAGTTCAGAAGCCTGGACCAGATCTGTAATAAACAGGTGCTGAAAAAAGCTGAGTCCATCCGATCAGATGATGCCCACCCTCTGAGGTTCGAATATGAGCTGCTTCCTTCCGGGCTCCGCCTTCGTGCCCCCATAGTTAAAAAGAACAGGTACAGAAATTCCTTTGTGCCTGTCTCTATCAGAGCGTTGAACGCTGCTGGGGTACAAATGTAATGTCTCCCCATCTGCCGTTGCTGCTATTTTGTTATTTTGTTATTTATTTATTTTATCCTTTTATTCTTTTATTCTTTTATCTTATTTATTCTTAGGGGTACAGTACAGTATATCTGTATTATATACTTTGTCTGCCCTTTGGTCTGGACTGAGGTTTTTTCTCTTGTGCTTTAATACAATGATACATTGTAGCTCTTTCTTGTGATATAAATGTGCTGCTGTGAGCAAACTGCACTTTGCTACTATGCACTTTATATCTCTACTGTGCACTTTAGATTGTTGCTACTGTTGTCATTTGCACTTTAACTATTGTGTTGCACTTTAAACTGCTGCTCTAGACTGTTTTTACAATGTTTTTTTTGTCTTATTTGTTTTTATGTATGTACTTCGTACTACGCTTTCTGCAATCCAATTTGCCCTTTTGGGACACTTAATAAATCTTGAATCTTGAAATCTTGAATCTTGAATGAGCTGGCACCTCGGTGGTTAATGTCGTATCAGCTGGCACCTCGGGGGTTAATGTCATATGAGCTGGCACCTCCGTGGTTAATGTCGTATGAGCTGGTGCCTCAGGGGTTAATGTCATATGAGCTGGCACCTCGGTGGTTAATGTCGTATGAGCTGGTGCCTCAGGGGTTAATGTCATATGAGCTGGTGCCTCGGGGGTTAATGTGGTATGAGCTGGTGCCTCAGGGGTTAATGTGGGTGGGGTGGGTGTCTGTGATGGGTGGGGGTGGCATGGTATCGGTCTGATGTCATAATCGTGATATTAGGCCTGCCCAGTACTGTAACTCATACCTCAACTCAACCTGTGCATTCTGGTGAGTTACCCCCTTTTTGCGTTGCAGGGCAGAGCATTCAGAGTGCAGTCAAACCAAACCAAACAACCGTAACTGATGTTACCTCAGTCTCACTTGGCTTTTCTATGGCTTTTGGAAGTTACTGTAAATATGACTCCATATTTTCTCCAAAAAACAACAAAATTGACTCAAGGTATTTTTCGACATGATAGAGCAAATCTTTAATGTTCCAAAAATGACAAAAACTCATTTTTGACAAAAATTGAGTTACCCCCTTTTGGCTTTGCAGGGCAGTTTATCAACCTTGCAATAGAGAACCATTGTTTATTCTCTAGATCAGTGTTTTCCAAACTATGGGTCGGGACCCACTTTGGGTCGCGGACACGTGGGGGGTGGGTCGCCAACTGGTCGTCATGGCAACTCATTACCGTAGCTTATTTTTGTGTGAGTTTGGGTCCCAGGGAGACAAAATGTTTCTTTTGGGTCCCAAGTTGAAAAAGTTTGGGAAACCCTGCTCTAGATTAGTGGTTACCAACAAATAGGCAGGCAAAAAAAATACCAGTTCAATTGGTTAATATAGCCTAAAACAAACTAAAACTCTCACTGACACAATATTCAAAATCAGAATGCCAAAATATTTTCAGACAATAAAACCATAATAAATAAAACAGTGATAGAAACAATACAAATAAATTAGCTCCCCCCTACGCCCCCCCTCCCATTTTTTTAAACTTCAGCACAGGATAAACTCAACTCAAGTTAGGTTAGGGATTAACTCTAACCCTCAACTTAATCATCCTAACCCTAACCCTGAACTTAATCATCCTAACCCCAACCCTTAACTTAATCATCCTAACCCTAACCTAACATTAACTCAACAACTAAGGGGGTTGTTGTGACAGTGAGGGAAGGCCGATTGTTTGAATTGTTTATGCCACACCTCTTTGGAATATGATGTAACCTTCATTCCACCTCAGAAGGTTAGGTAACATCTTGACTATTACAGAAATGTATCATGTGTTTGGCTTTTTTTAAATCCATGACAAGAAAGCTTCCACAAAGAGAAAAGTCAAAAAGTGTCCCATAATACCTTAGGTCACCCCTATATTTGATCTCTCCTCTGAAAATCAGTCTGTCTTACAGATTATCATGTTAGACCATCACTAATAGATTCATCATGACCTTATTTGGCTCAGTTGCACAGTCTGCGAAAATGGCCACTTCTTAGTTTTAGCATTTAGTTCCTCTTTTTCAATGCCAGCACTTTCTGCTTGTGTCAGCGAAAAGGCTGTTTTGCTTAACTTCCTCTTTTAACTTGCCGATCTAACACAACAAGCTAGATAGATAGATAGATAGATAGATAGATAGATAGATAGATAGATAGATAGATAGATAGATAGATAGATAGAGTACTTTATTCATCCCCGTAGGGAAATTCTGGCAGCAGCAGTAGCATCAATGACAGCAACAACTAATTAAACAATAAAAAGTTACACAAATTCCCGTAGGTAAGGTGCAGAGCAAAAACAGCAGTATCAACATATTGCTAGAAAGAAGCAAGAAACAATACAATACGTAAATATGCAAACTACAATATATACAACTTTACTTCCACCGCCGTTACATATTTTGTTTCCCGGAAACTGTAAGTATATTAAATAATACTATTATTTCTATGACTAAAGCTGTACACTGTTTGATTATTTATATTATGCCGTACCCTGTATGGCGTATTATATTACATGGTATATAGCTATGACTATGCATTGTGAGTGTGCAAAGTGCAGATGAGGTCCCTCCATAGACAGATGTTGATAGTTTTCCCCGAGTTCGGTTACATAGCTAGGTAGGCTAGCTAGGTAGCAATGTCAAGCTAATGTGACTGTAAAGGGCTGTATTTGTTATATGAACAAAAAAAGCAGAACAAGTCGCAGGACCCCTCAGCTATTGTTGTAGCCTGAGCTAAATCCGTACCTACACCCGCTCCACAGGCTCCCAAAATCGTGACTGACAGACAGACACCGCCCACCCACCTATCGTGCAAACTGTGTGCCATCGGCCAATACTACATCAGAGTTGCTTGAGGTACACTGATGACATCACAACTGCCCTGAGTGACATCACATTTGAGCAATCAGTTGCTCGAGTGACATCACTGATGACTTCACTGATGACATCACAAATGCTCAAGTGACATCACTGATGACATCACAATCGTGACCCACACTGCTGCCACACTGCCGCTACATACACCGCCACCCACTTAATTAAATATTAGTTGTGTGTCTCTAATATGATACACTGGTTTGAACATGCAGTAAACCGTTTCATTTGCAATATCTAATCATCAATTTATATTAGTAATTTATCTCTGGGGAAATTTCCACCAATTGAGGCTTCATTACTAGTTTAGACGAAGAAGTGATGTGAAGTCTGACTCAAGAGCCACCCTACTCTGCCTCTGATTTGTGGTTGACTCTGAGGATAAGCCAATCAGAGGCAGAGTAGAATTGACATGTCACATTGCCTTTGTTTTTCCACAGTTTTAACCTGTCTCAATGTTAAAAATGTGTCAATTTGATAATAAAATGACATAAAAAAGTATTTTATGAATTTAATATACACAAAATACAAGGTCTGAAAGTATTTTGATACAAATTACATCTTATTTTTCTGGGTCCAGCCAAATACAAATGACAAAATACACAAATGTATTTGAAATACATACCGTATTTTAAATATATGTATTTAAAAATACTGCCCATCTCTGCCGTCAGGTCACCCGTACAGGTGCTCTTTACACCTTCTGAAAGTTTCAGCCTGATCGCATGTAAAATGACATAGCCGTAGCCAGGGGCGGTTCTAGGCCTTTTTTGGGTGGGCTTTAGCCCACCCAAAAATAGTCTCAGCCCACCCAAAAAAAATAAAAAATAAAAAAAATTGTAATGCCACCGTTGTAGTGCTGTTGTTCAAAATTAAAGTACATTTTCTCAGATTTATTGGTGTCTTTCTAGTCACACAATTTAATAGTCAGTGTTGCCCATACACTGATCTATTTGTGGTGGTACACCCTACATAGATTTTGACCCCCACAAATACTGCCACATATTAATTTCAACTAGTTGACTGCAAACTCCTGCTTTAGTGCTTACAGTATATTATTATCTTGTTGGAATATTATTCCAGCCAATAAGTTAGGAAGTTCCCTTTTGATTTAATTTTACTTTTGTTTTGCCTACAAAGCAAAATGTTACTTTACTTGAAACTCCCCTGAAGTGATTTTGGTATTATTTATGCAAGCATAATTTTACCATATAGTAACCTGTATGCAGAATATATATAGTATATATAGGGAAACAATTATTTTTTCATCGCTGTAAAACCACAGAACGGTAAAGAAGATATTGATGTGTGTAGTTCTTCATAGATCTAGTCTCTTCATTTTGATCTCAAAGTGCGCCAGTTTGATCCATTTTTACTTGAAACTGTACAACATTTTCTTCCGGGGGGGCATGCCCCCGGACCCCCCTAGTGGTCCATGACCTTTGGGTGGGCTCAGCCCACCCAAAGCTCTGATGCTAAAACCGCCCCTGGCCGTGGCCAGACAAAATTCTGTTCACTCACTCACAGACGGACACTTCTTATTTTGAAGAGTAGACATATGAAAGGGTCTTGAGTCAAATTTTATGCGGTGTGTTAATTTGCTGATAACCAGGGGAACCTTAAACTGACACATTTTTAAATGAATTTGGCATCATCACTTTTCCCTCCATGCAATCAATGCAATGACAGTGGAAGTAGATGTGCTTTATGGCCGCAAAGAGAACAAGTGTTGGATATTATGCCACTATGGACACCATCTGCAAATAGCAGGTTCATGATTTGAAAGACTTTAGCAGTTTGTCTTGCAAAAGTCGACATTACAGTCATAACATACAACATGATCGTATTCATCTAACAATATTGTTTTCCTTTATTTAAGCAGGAATAATTTTTCAAGAGAGACCTAACAGTACAAATAAAGACTGAAGTTTGTTCACATGTTGCCAGACAACATCAGTAAACAAAGACAAATGTAGTCAGCATTACCTTGGAAGATGTTCTGGTGAATTCACAGCATCAAGTCACAGAGACTTCCTTTCTTCATCTGTAGAGAAAGAGAGAGAGAGATAGACACTGCTTACTCTCCTTTGTCAGTCCTGGGTATCTGTGTTCATTTGATGTGAGGGTTCGACCTCATAACTTCAGGGTAAACAAGTTTTGTCTAGTCTGACACAAAAACGGTCTATCCTGAGGCCAGAAACCAAGGCAGAGACACCACAGATCAGTTCTATTGTGTCTCCTCTAGATGGAGACATTAACCACATCATCTACAGTCAACTAAACAGCAGACAGGCACAGAGATGTGTAATGCATGGAGGAGTAATTTATATTGATTTACAATTCAATAACAGAGTGCGATCTGTCTGACAGCTGAACAGCTGCAATATCAAAACTCTTACTGAGCTGGATCTGAAATCTGTCTGACGTCACAAACAGCTGAATATCAAAACTCTTACAACATCACAACCAGCTGAATATCAAAACTCTTACTGAGTTGGATCTAAAATCTGTCTGATGTCAGAAACAGCTGAATATCAAAACTTTCTGAGATGGTGGTAAAATCTTTCTGATGTCACAAACAGCTGAATATCAAAACTCTTATGATGTCACAAACAGCTGAATATCAACATTCTTAGTGAGGTGGATCTAAAATCTGTCAGCTGAATATCGAAACTCTTACTGAGGTGGATCTAAAATCTGACTGATGTCACAGACAGCTGCAATAACAAAACTCTTACTGAGGTGGATCATGTGACAGGAAGTTCACTCCATCTTATTACAGCAAGAGATTTTACTGTCTTGTGATTACATTATTTTACTTTGTACTTTATTTTGTCATTTGTTGTATTTTAATGTATTGGCTCATCATGTTGTTGGTTGTAACTTGCTTCCTCAGGGTTTAGGCCTAGTTGAGAACAGGAAATGAAACCTGCCTAAATAAGTGAATAATACATTAAATAGCTTATTTATACATTATATTACATACAAATTTAATAATATGGTTGTATTCCATTCTCTAACAATGGTATAATACAATAATAAAGAATAAAGCATAATTTAACTTGTGTAATAAACCTTACCTATTAATGTCGTCAATCGTGAGAAGCATCTCATAACAGGCCGTGGCCGTGCTCGTGCATGAGGGGAACCAAAGTTTTTTCCCCTCAAACCTGTAGGTAGAAAGCAACACGACTGATTATTATGAACCATTTCTTCATTATTTTAACATGAACACACTAAAACACAAACATGTTGTAAAAGAGCGTTGAGTTGTTTTCAATCTAAACTTCAGACAAACCTTTAACAGCCGTGAGTTCCTCTTTTTAGTCGAAATAAGATAATGGTAGCTGGTAACACAGTCACATCAAATAGTCAGTAGAGTAAAATAGACTGTAAACTGTTCTATAACTATAGCTATCTATGTGTCTATCTATCTATCTATCTATCTATCTATCTATCTATCTATCTATCTATCTATATCTATATCTATATCAATATCTTTAGGTCGAGAAAATAATCTGCGCCACGACTAACCAGGAAACAAGGAAATGAACCCAGAGGGCGGAGAGAGAGAGAGAAGAGAGAGAGAGAGAGAGAGAGAGAGAGAGAGAGAGAGAGAGAGAGAGAGAGAGAGAGAGAGAGAGAGAGAGACGGGGGGCAGGTTTGAATCAGGAAACATCTGTCCGCACTTTTTTTAGAACTGTATTGCAGCAAGTAGCCCTAACTCTACTTGACAAGAGCACGGTGAAGAAAACATCAGGCAGAGCAGCAATCTAAAGTTGTATCTGTCTTTTTGCATCAGTGACATTGTTTGGCCAGAGACGCTCATGCTTCCTCCCCCCCCCCCCCCTCCCTTCATGGGTTTACAATGTGATCTCAAAGTAAGCAGCTCTGGTGCATCTGACTCTCACCACCTCAACACTTGATGGCGCTGTGCAGTCGGCAGACCAGCAAAGTGAGACATTTTTTTCTTTTTCTTTTCACCAAGATGATTATTCAGCATCCTTCACCATAACCTTTACAAGTGAATGTAGTAACTTCTCCCCCTTCTGAGCCTAACTCCACCTCCCTTTAAATCTGGAAAAATTCAAAAATGCAAGGTCTGACTGAGAGGGGGGGGGGCATGGAGTTTCTGTGTGACAATCAAACGAGCTGTTGAATGGATATCCACATCCCTGACATTATAGAAAAAAGAGCTCCTTTCGATATGTCAAACAGAGCACCTTCCTCACGTCCATATACTGTATGCAGAGACTATGGGCCCTATCTTGGTACAGGCTATTCTTGTTTTAACATTGATGACTTAATAACATTGTTATTACCTACTTATATATGTTACACACACTTTTAATATCATATTTCTAAGCAGCTTAAGCATTTTTATATAAATGATAAATCATTGCCTTCCTTTCTTCTCTCCTCTTGCCCATTGTTCTTTTGTTCTGTCTTTAAAGTCCCCCGATTCCCAAGTATCTAAGGAAACTTGAATTTCCTCGTCTATTCACCTTATTCTTTGCCCACACATGGACGCTTCCGCATTACGTCATTTCGTAATAGTATTTCCGTTTTAGACTTGCCAAAAACCCCGCAGGCAAGATGGCCGCCCACACTCCCCTCCTAAACTGGCAGAATTACTCCCCCATATACTAACATATCTTGGCCAATAAGTATGTAACATACAAAATAAAACAACCCGTAATATCTTAATTTTATGTAGAATGCATCTATGCATTACATCTCAGTAATACAGGGAGGATTATAGAACAGATTAAACATGGCATATCAATATAAAAACACTATGGACAGCTTGATGAGGAAATTCAATATTTATTGTTGCATAAACTGGTAAAAGACGTAGGCCCATATCTTCCGGCAGGCGCTATCCCCTAATAGCGCTTGCGCCCCTGTTTGCGCGTGCCTTAAGTCACGGACGATAGCATTCCGCCTTGTGCCGTCTGCCAGGTGTTCTGCCGAGTTTTGCTCCCCCGCCCAGCAGAAGAAAAAAGCATCCCCACCTCACGGGAGCTCACTTGTAATGATTTATACAGAAATGTAACTGTTTCAAAGTGATATAATTGTGTGAAACAAAACGTGTGTGTAGCACACGTTTGAGAAAACGTTCACGGCACCTGTCGCAAGCGCAAATTAGAGCCGTGCCAATTCTGCCAATTCTGCCCCAAAATGCCTGCGCAAACGGGATTTGGGCGGTCTTAACTACCAGAATTATTCACGGGCGTGGCCAGGCAAGGCTGGACATTACGTCAATCAAAACAAATCAGATTCCCGTCTCGCAATGGTTGTTTGCGCAAGGCATGCAATATGCTGTAATTCTCTCCATGCGTAATAGAGTGTACTTACTCGTGCGAGGACAGAGGGAGCTTATTGACAGATCGTCTGCGGTGCCAATGACCCTTCGGGTTATGAAGGTAAATATATGTCCATTGTCCCACAAGTTTTCTCAATTCATTTCCCTCTTTGCGATGTGATAAAAGTTTCTCAGTGAGTTATAGTTGATTGCCTCACTGAATTATCTGCTAATACCCAATTTTAGCAGCATAATTTGATGTCTTGGCGTGGCATGGCTGTGCTTAATGACATATCTATCCGACATTTTAGCGCTGGAGAGCCTGCTTTGGCATGGGGCAGCCAATGCCCAGTACAATTATCACAGGCATGCGCTTGTATCCGCCCCCAATTTGCATTGTGCACAACGTTAAACGAGCGCAAATGCAAAATTAGTGCTTTTGGGAAGATATAGAGCCCAATACCTTTCAAGCGGTTCTAAGAAACCTTGGGCTCTATTCTCCCACAGGCCATCGGCGCTATTACGGGCCTTAACCGCAAAAAAACGTGCCTTGCGCCTGTTTCGGCAAGATAGCAATAGGCTTTAGGCTGCCAAATGCGCTTTAGGCCGAATGGGCGTGGCGCAGTCCCAAAGTGGGCGTGTCGGCGCTAAATACCAGCCTAGTGATATCTTGGGACCTGGCGTACATTTAGCGCTTTGCGCTTTTGAAAAGCAGGCCTATTCTGTGCCTTCACTGCCTCTTCTCTGTCACCCTTCTCTCTCTCTCTCTCTGAGTTCCCAGCATGCATTGTGTTTCTCCATTTCGCTACTAAATAGCAACCAAATGAGCCAAAATAGATATAAAAGGTAGTTCTAAATTAATGTGTAATGGTAACACAGCCTGCCATTGTCAACATTTCAATATTGGACCAAATAAAACATCGAAATGAAAACACCACCCTATGTGAAACATATATGTCCTCCTGGGCCCTATACCCCTTGTCGAGTTAACGTGATTTAGAGAAGTAACAGCGGAACGCGCTTCGGAACGCGCTTCTAATGGCATCTGCTATACTGTGATGTCCCTCCAATAACTTGGCCCTATTTCACATTTAGTTTTACAATAAAAACACATTTATGCAATGACTTGACATAATGTAGGCTATATTTATGTGCATCATCCTTCCTGCAGCAGGCGAGAGAAAATGATATCTTTCTGGACAAACTTTCACCAATCTAATAGGCTATATTTTTCTAGCTGATGCATAGAACATTATTTTCACTTTGATATTGCTATAGTGTAGCGTATTTACATGCTTGCAGTATTTAAACTGCAGTTAGATTGGTTTGAGAAGCATCATAATATGGAATAATAGCCGATATATGGAGACAGACGGGATGAAGGGAGGTGGGGGGGGGGGGGGGGATCAGAGGCTTGGGTTTCCTCTGGTTTTGCGGGACCAGTGGAATTGGAGCTAAAAAGGCAAGCGTGCCATTCATTTATTGCACTTATCCAATGAGCATGACAGTGCATAATTTTACGCCTAAAAGGCGTGGTTGTAATGCTTTGGGCTGCATCTAGCGCCAGCACGACGATATCAAGTGCGCCTGTCCACGCCCACTGCTTTGATCTGCGCCTGCCGCTCGGCCTAGAAACTGCGCCGATGCAACGATAGGGCCCTGTATGTATAAATTTATGTGTCGACTTGTAAAGTCTAAGAATAGCATCATTGAGGCTCACCAATCCGGTGAAGAAATGCACTAGGTATACATCTAGACTCAGGCTGCACTGGCTTGAAAGCTTACATGTAAATATGTTATAATACAGCATTATCTGTGAAGCTGAAACTCTGATGTTTTTTATATTTTTATTTTATACTTGTATTTATTGTATTTTACTATGGTTGTGTAATTTTTTGTACGTTCCTATGGACTACGAGTCTGAAATAAAGACATCAATCAATACTTGAGTAGCCTGAGCTGGTCTATTTTTTATTTTTTTTACATTTTGAATACTGAATGTTGGTGAAATTATCTCTGTCTTAACCTGTTGGCACAGGAAAAGAACATTTGAAAACATACAGAAATTGCCATTGTAATAGGTGAGCAGCACATCAATAAACTATGTGTCATATATTTATTTAGGTAGAAATACAAGGGTTTTCTGGTCAAATCTTTTTTCCACTTTCAGTCTAAACAGGTTGAAAACTGCCACGCTTAATATTGTTTGGCCCGCGACTCCTTATATTTTTCTGTATGTGGCCCACAACCAAAAAAGTTTGGCCACCTTTGATTTAGTCTATCAACTCTGATATCCTCACTTCTCACAGCCAGCCAGCTGGGTGGAGACTCTCCATGACCAGCGATTGTACACTTGTAGATGCCTTCATCAAACTTGGAAACATGGTGGATGGTCATCTGTCCTGTAGGCTCGTTCCTGATGAGGGAGCCATCTTTATAGAAACCAGCCGGGAGGTTGGTGGGAGTCTTGGTTGTACAGGTCAGAGTCACAGCAGCTCCCTCCATCACAGGAAGAACAGGACTCTGAAGAATCACAGCACCACCTGAACCTGAACACAGAGACACTGTTAGTGCCTCTGAGCAAGGCACTGGCAAAATAACTAGAGTTGGTTCCCAGGTGCTGCACTGCGGCTGCTCACTGCTCCTAGTTCTAGGAATGTTCCTAGTAGAGCAGCAGTTTTCAAAGTGTGAGGTGCGCCTTCCCCGGGGGGGAGCGCAATGTCACTGGGAAAAATCAGAGATCAGCTTGATGCTGCTAATAAATAACTTGAATATACTAGTCATTCCGTCTTGTGCTGCTGTGCCCAGCCATCATATCGCTCCACAGTGCCCCTCTGGTCAGAAGTACATGGAAGAACACAGAGAGAAGGCACGGCGGCCATCTTGGCATTTGCCAAAAAAATAATTTGACCAGCACAGAATTCTGATAAAAAAGAGGCATTTATGAGCAACCTCGCCGCAGAGACGCAATGAACCCTTCTGCTCTAGTGGGCATGGAAATGTTTCTGTGACACTTGTAAATACGTGCGTATCGCTGATTTAGACAGCTTGAGAGTGAGAGTGGCAGGCAAGTCTATGTAAGGATAAGGGACTCTTGTAGGGTAGACGATCACGTGACGATGACGTCATATACCCGGAAGAGTCCAAAAGGGGCTAAGGAGAAAGCAGGGTGAAGAAAATTGAGATTTTTTTAAATGTGTGTTTCACAAATCCTATCATGGCAGTTTTGTATGTACATCAAACTGCATTATATGCTCGTTTTTTATATGTTGGGGAGCTATTTCCGGCTGGAGAACGGTCTATCCGCGCTGGCTAGCCTGCAGCACACAGTCCAGTCAATGGGTTGAACATGCAACATTTACGCTAAATACACTGCACGGGGCGGGTATCCCGCTAGTTATAATAAAGATGTGTTTAAAAAAAAGTCCTTCAGAGTGAATCAAGAAGTTTTCTAATGTTCAGCCCCCTGGTGGGGGGTGGGATGCTGCGCTGGCCTTCTCTTGTCGGCTGAGGTTTGTGCCAGGTGATGTCACAACCTGTTGAGCTCCATGGGGAGTGACATCATCGTGGGGGATATTTGTGCCAGGTGATGTCACAACCTGTTGGAGTACGTGGGGGGTGACATCACGGGGGACAGAGACCGGCGGGTAGCCCATGCGGTGCACTGCCTTTCGTCATCGGGCTTCACCACCGATCTGTGTGGAATGTAGGCCTAGTAACTCTTTAAGACTGAGCATTGAGTAATGTGTATGTAATGTAATGATATGATATGTAATGTAATGAAATGTAATGTATTGTTTGAGCATTATGTTTAGCTATATGGGTTGGTTGTGCGAAGTCAACAAAATAGCCATCGCAATGAAACATCGTGACGGACGATGGCATCGTCGTTGACGGGGGGGACGGCGCGACGACGACGACTGGGTGTGTGTGACAGCAGTGCCTGCCTGGTGGCCAGAGGTGTGTGAATGCAGTGAATAAATGCTACTACTGAACATTTAAACATGTTTTTGATGTCCGCAATGAGCTCTTTAATTACAAACCTGTCTGTCTGCCATCGAGCTCACAGTCCCCTGGGAAGATCGAGTTGAGGAGGCTTATGAGCGCAAGAAAGCTAGGTATGCTGAAATGGCAGCAGAGGCAGAGCAGCGAGGTTGGAGGGCTCGAGTGCGACCTGTAGAGGTGGGCTGCCGTGGTTTTGTGGCAAAGTCCGTTATTGCCTTACTAACTGAGTTCGGCATTCGGAGACGGAGCCTGAAGCTTGCGGTTAGCAACATGTCTCGGGCAACAGAACAAGCAAGTGAATGGCTGTGGCTAAGGAGGAAACATGCTAACTGGGGTGCTCGCTAAGGTAGGCCCTGTATGGAGTTGATTGTTTTTATTATGTGGCTAGTCACAGCCTAAGTCATCGAGGAGGGTCCTTATGGTATTGGCACTGAGTGCGCATTAACGGTGCTAGTGGGGCTAGCTATGAGGACGGGGAGGTCCGGACCTCCCCTAATATTTCAGAGAAAAAAATAAAACAATCTGCATGGAAAAGCATGAAAAACACGGGATCGCTTTTATTTTGAAACGAAAGGCAGGTCAGGCAGGAAGTCATCTGACGCCGCGTCCATGGTAACTTGATTCAGAGAGAGCAGCAGCATGGTGGTGAGTAATGACTGTCTGTCTGCCTGGCGAGATAATTGAAGGTGAGCGAGCTGCAAGACAGTGAGCGAAGTGAACGACAGACAGTGAGTGACACTGACAGATTTTTTAGCAACAACCAAAAAAGTAAGTGTCTAGTCTGTCTCTTAAGTAATGTTACCTGTGTGACACGTTGGGATGCTACTGGCTAATCATGCATGATGCCAATTGCCAAGCTCCCGAAGTCAGGTATGCAGGTGGCTATATGCATGGTTTCAGTTTCATGACCCAATAAGTAACAAAAAGAGGTGGTGTAAAGTTAAAAACAACAACATTTTTTTTATTATCGATGATGACTTTGTGTGTTGTGTACGGCTTGGGTTGTGTACCTGTGTTTGTAGGTGTCATTTTGATATGAATTTGGCTAAAACAGTTTGTGTTTGTTAGTTACAATTATGTTGACAGGAGAGCTGAGCAGGTGGTGACATGAAAGAGAATATACTGAATAATGACATCACAACAGTATAATCCTAATGTTGATTTAAAATTATATATTACTCTAAATATGGCTAAAAAAGGGGGGGGGGGAACTCAAATTTTTTCCGGCGGCGCGCGGACCTCCCCTATTTCGGAACTCTGGTTACGGCCCTGAGTGGGGCTAGTCACAGCCTTAGTCACTGGGTATGGCTACTGGTGGTGTAGTTATTAAGAATGTCATATGGAACCGACCTGCGATGGCTAGGCTAATTCTAGGAGAAGGATCAAGGCTAAGGCTAGGTTAATGCTAGGTTGGCATTAGATGGTGAGGGTAAAATGGCGTTGTGCAGTAGTAGCATAGAGGGGGGTGTTTCCGGGACGCTGGATTACACCGTTAAGCCTTCTTGAGGTGTCGTGGGCCTAACTTAACGAAACATCGGTGAAGGAAGGTGCACACTTGAAAACCCTAATGACATGCTTCATACTGCTGTTGGCTAGGGTAGGTAACTGGTGATTTGTGTCTTGTTTATTAGTTTGTTAGCCTGTTAGCTTGTTTTATTCTGGATTGGGCTTCTGTGTTTTTCCTTGGATTTTGGCACAAGGGATAGTAACATCTTGTCCTGTGTATTAATTAATACGGTGCCAGAGTGCGTTCTCATTTGCCTATGACAGCCGCCCACTCCTAACAGATGTTGGCTGCTGAGTCTCTCCCGAGTTACGCGAATAAACATTTACAACAAGAGGGTTCTTAAAATATTTAAACACTCAAAAAATATTTACTGTAATAGCAAGGTTTTCTCTCATTTTGAGCTCCCTTTTAAAAGTCCATCCGTGTGTCTGTGCTTGGCATAGCTTAGGAAGCTACCAACTACTGCACCATGGAAGTAGTTGAAACTACAGCAAAGCTACCCTGCGAGAAATGTAGTTTAGGAAACTACAAGCTACGCAGAAAAAGTGGTTCAAACTACTTTGTAAAAAAAAACATTCAATTGACAATGTGCATGTGTGATAGGCTATATGGAATAAAATATAATAGCCTAGAAAAAGAATATAATGCCAGCAAAAATATGCCTTTCAATTGAGTTTATTGACACCCAATACATTCAATGTTATTTTGTTGTAAACAAATCTGGGTTCTTCTGGGTTTTGTTTTATCAGACATATAAACAGTAAAGAATTGACTAGGATTGGTTAAGGTTAGGGTAAGAACCTCAGGGCAAGCCAATCAGAGGCAGTGTTGGCTCAGAGTGGCTTGAAGGCTTGTGTTGTGAACGCAGCTTTAGAAACGGCTCAAAACAACCAGCGTGTTCCTGGAGCTGAGGCCTGCGTGCTCACAGGAAATGACAAGGCAGACATGTTCTACTCTGTAGAGTTTCTGATGCCTCTCTTTTGTTTTTACCACAACTACACATGACCAGCAGCTAAATACACTCTGTAGCTGTATGATATCAAACTACATCACTCCTCTACTGAACACTATCAACTACACATGACCAGCAGCTAAATACACTCTGTAGCTGTATGATATCAAACTACATCACTCCTCTACTGAACACTATCAACTACACATGACCAGCAGCTAAATACACTCTGTAGCTGTATGATATCAAACTACATCACTCCTCTACTGAACACTATCAACTACACATGACCAGCAGCTAAATACACTCTGTAGCTGTAGGATGATATCAAACTACATCACTCCTCTACTGAACACTATCAACTACACATGACCAGCAGCTAAATACACTCTGTAGCTGTATGATATCAAACTACATCACTCCTCTACTGAACACTATCAACTACACATGACCAGCAGCTAAATACACTCTGTAGCTGTATGATATCAAACTACATCACTCCTCTACTGAACACTATCAACTAGGCTACACATGACCAGCAGCTAAATACACTCTGTAGCTGTATGATATCAAACTACATCACTCCTCTACTGAACACTATCAACTACACATGACCAGCAGCTAAATACACTCTGTAGCTGTATGATATCAAACTACATCACTCCTCTACTGAACACTATCAACTACACATGGCCAGCAGCTAAATACACTCTGTAGCTGTATGATATCAAACTACATCACTCCTCTACTGAACACTATCAACTACACATGACCAGCAGCTAAATACACTCTGTAGCTGTATGATATCAAACTACATCACTCCTCTACTGAACACTATCAACTACACATGACCAGCAGCTAAATACACTCTGTAGCTGTATGATATCAAACTACATCACTCCTCTACTGAACACTATCAACTACACATGGCCAGCAGCTAAATACACTCTGTAGCTGTATATGATATCAAACTACATCACTCCTCTACTGAACACTATCAACTACACATGACCAGCAGCTAAATACACTCTGTAGCTGTATGATATCAAACTACATCACTCCTCTACTGAACACTATCAACTACACATGGCCAGCAGCTAAATACACTCTGTAGCTGTATGATATCAAACTACATCACTCTTCTACTGAACACTATCAACTACACATGACCAGCAGCTAAATACACTCTGTAGCTGTATGATATCAAACTACATCACTCCTCTACTGAACACTATCAACTACACATGACCAGCAGCTAAATACACTCTGTAGCTGTATGATATCAAACTACATCACTCCTCTACTGAACACTATCAACTACACATGACCAGCAGCTAAATACACTCTGTAGCTGTATGATATCAAACTACATCACTCCTCTACTGAACACTATCAACTACACCACATGACCAGCAGCTAAATACACTCTGTAGCTGTATATGATATCAAACTACATCACTCCTCTACTGAACACTATCAACTACACATGACCAGCAGCTAAATACACTCTGTAGCTGTATGATATCAAACTACATCACTCCTCTACTGAACACTATCAACTACACATGACCAGCAGCTAAATACATTCTGTAGCTGTATATGATGTACATCACTCCTCTACTGAACACTATCAACTACACCACATGACCAGCAGCTAAATACACTCTGTAGCTGTATATGATATCAAACTACATCACTCCTCTACTGAACACTATCAACTACACATGACCAGCAGCTAAATACACTCTGTAGCTGTATGATATCAAACTACATCACTCCTCTACTGAACACTATCAACTACACCACATGACCAGCAGCTAAATACACTCTGTAGCTGTATGATATCAAACTACATCACTCCTCTACTGAACACTATCAACTACACATGACCAGCAGCTAAATACACTCTGTAGCTGTATATGATGTCAAACTACATCACTCCTCTACTGAACACTATCAACTACACCACATGACCAGCAGCTAAATACACTCTGTAGCTGTATATGATATCAAACTACATCACTCCTCTACTGAACACTATCAACTACACCACATGACCAGCAGCTAAATACACTCTGTAGCTGTATATGATATCAAACTACATCACTCCTCTACTGAACACTATCAACTACACATGACCAGCAGCTAAATACACTCTGTAGCTGTATGATATCAAACTACATCACTCCTCTACTGAACACTATCAACTACACATGACCAGCAGCTAAATACACTCTGTAGCTGTATGATATCAAACTACATCACTTCTCTACTGAACACTATCAACTACACATGACCAGCAGCTAAATACACTCTGTAGCTGTATGATATCAAACTACATCACTCCTCTACTGAACACTATCAACTACACATGACCAGCAGCTAAATACACTCTGTAGCTGTATGATATCAAACTACATCACTCCTCTACTGAACACTATCAACTACACATCACTGTTTATAAAACCATTTTGTATTATCTCATGAGAATCATGTCTATTCTTTATCAGATACAGAATCAGAATCACTTTTATTGCCACAGTATGCAAGTTACATATGAGGAATTTGTCTTAGTGTCTGTATGCAGCATAGCGTTTACATCAATATACAGAGATAAGAAGTAGGAAGATAACTAAGACAATCCCAAAGTTGCAAGTGCAATCAAATCTAATCAAATTGAGTAAATATATAGGCTACAATATGTAGGCCTACATGAGTGGTGAAGAGTGTTCTGTGGATGATAAATATGAATTTACGTTGGATTTACATGAGATTTACAGACTGAGTTAAATAGACGTTAAATAGGCAGTGGATTTACATGAATTTACAGTCGGAGTTAAATAAGAGTTTACATTGAATGTACATGAAATTTACAGGCTAAGTTATAGGCCTTAATGTGCAGGGAATTTACATCAATTTACCAGTCCCAGTTAGACAGGCATTACATTAGATACAGTATGAGTTCCAGTTTTATGGAGGGTGGGTTCAGTTGAGTTTAGGAGGAGGTAATGAGTTTGTGTGTGTGTGTGTGTGGGGGGGGGGGGGGGGGGGAAGGGGGGGGGGCTGTTGGTGAGGTCCTTGGCGGAAGGGGTTTCCGGGCCTTGTTGGTGAGGCTGATGGCGGTTGGGAAAAAGTTGGTCTTGTGGCGGGTGGTTCTGGTCTTGGCAGACCTCAGTCTCTTGCCGTGGGGGAGTGGGGGAGTTATTAAACCAATCGAATCAATAAAAGCAAGTCGATATTATTGATGAAATCTAACCTTTTTCATTTATACGTGTAGAAAATGTGTTAAATAACACAATGCATTAGATGTATTGTGCACTGTGAGTCTGTGACACTGCACACAACGACTTGGTAAAAAGAACACTGTGTTAGAGGAAGCAGAGCTCAGTCAGGAGGAAGAGGTGGTAACCACACGCGTATGCACACACATACACACTCACACACACACACTCTTGCCCTCACACACACACAAACACAAACACACGAGACAGACAGACAGACAGACACACACACACACACACACACACACACACACACACACACACACACATGTGCGCTCACGCAAACACACGGTCACTCTCTCTCACACACACACACACACACACACACGCACACACGCACACACACACACACGCACAAACACACACACACACACACACACACACGCGCGCAGCGCGCGCGCGCGCAAACACATACACAGTCACTCTCTCTCGCTCTCTCTTCTCTCTCTCACACACACACACACACACACACACACACACCAAAAGTCGGGGGAGTTTACGAGCAGCACTTGAAGGCAGCAGCACAACTGTAGCGGGAAAGCGGCTGTTCTGGTCACGTGACGTGAGCAGAGATACTGGGCAAAATTAAGTGGGACCAGTCTGACCTTCCCAGCTAGGTGTTTACTTTCAGGGGCAGGAGACAGGAATAAGTATAAGCCTTTTTTGTCAAGTGTTGATCAGTGGGCCAGGAAGTTGAGGTTACATCAGGTAAGGGTTGCGGAGCACACTCGCTGGCTGTCAGTGCCATTTTGGCTAGTTCCAGACCGGGATATTGAATTTAGTTTTCTGATGGAGAAAGACAAGGGCGAGATTGGGGGGAAAATTGAGAAATTCATTTTAGCCTCAGGGTCTTTGGAGGTGTATACTGATGGCTCTGTGGATCCAGAGAGTGGGAAGGCAGGATTTGGGTGGTGTGTGCCTCAGTTAGGGATCGGTAAGGGACAGAGAATCTCTGATGGCAGCTCTGTATTTGTAACAGAATTACTTGCCATTCTCTGGGGCATTGTGGTGGGTGGAGGAAGTGGGACCAAGCCAGGTGATTATCTGTTCCGACTCGGCTGCTGCACTGATGGCTGTGAGTGCAGGTAGGTCTAAAGCTCGGCCTGATCTCATTCATGAATTATTATTAGTTTTATATAGGATTGAGAAGGCAGGCTGTTCAGTGGAGTTTTGCTGGGTTCCAGGGCATGCTGGGATTGAAGGAAATGAGACAGCTGATTCCCTTGCAAAGGAGAGCCTGAAAAAGGAAGAAGTAATAAGTATTTCAATGGGAAGAGTTGAGCTCAGAGAGAAGATCAAGAAAGGAGTTGAAGCTGAGTGGCAGGCTGAGTGGGAAAAGGGGACAAAGGGGAGGCATTATTTCTCTCTGCAGCCTCAGGTCAAAATCAACTTGGCTGGCTATGGGTCTAGGAGCGATAGGGTCAAGATATGTAGACTGAGGCTTGGTCATTGTGGATTGAATAGTACCTTGTTCATTGTGGGAAAACATCCAGATGGGCGGTGTGAGTGTGGAGAGCCTGAAACTGTGAAGCATGTTTTCCTAGAATGTAGAAGGTATAGGAAAGAAAGGGAAATCTTTTATAAGAGGTTAACAGTAGTAGGAGTTTCTTCTTTCTCTCTAAAATCTTTCTTTGGCCTGAAGAATAAGAACCACCAGCTGATCACAGAGGCAGTGCTGACATTTCTGCATGAATCAGAGTTGTTTCAGAGGATATAGTGTTTATTTATTTATTTATTTTTTGTTTTTTTTTTGTTTTTCCCAGTTGTGGGAGTAGTTGAAGTATAGAACTGAGGAGGGCAGTAATACGCCATGTTGCGTTTAAACTGCCGGAAATAGAAAGAAGAAGAAGAAGAAGACGTGAGCAGAGCATCCAACATGGCGGCGAGCAGGAGCGCTTAGCAACAAGGTCCCTGCAGCACGAGAGAGAGAAGACACATTAACAGACGGTTTTAGGATTGTAGTGAAACTCCCGGTAAGTACGGACGGCTTTCACACTGTTAACGCATCACAGACAATACTGGTGCTGTTGTTCATTCTAAAGCCGTACTTACAGCTGGACAATAGCAGCTAGCCTTTAGCTCGTTTGCTAACGTTTAGCATGGCTGTATTTGTAAACACAGTGAGTGAAGGCTGTGTTCTATGAACAAATATAACACTTCCGCTTTACTTCCGGTTTGCGGAGCTAGCAAATATAAGACCTCCGGTTACCTTCAGAGTAAAAGCGTTTGTATAAAGCATAGAAAAATGGTTAGTTCGCAGATTAAAACAATAAACAAAGCATCTAAACGAAGGTATACAATACAAATTATGTTTCTGTTTAACACCAACTGTTTTAATAACATTGAGAACGCTCTTCTCAGTATGTAAATGGCTAAAACCTGTTCACTGGAGTGCTAGCCTTTACAAATTGGACACTGGACAGGTTTGTGTTCAGAGTGGGAGCTTGCCAAACATATGCACGCGCTCAGGAAGACCTCCTCTATGACATCCCACCCTCCGCTAAGGCCATTAGGAGTCAAAAAAAGATATGGCGGCCCATCAAACCCCATCAAACACACTACGGTGACATTTCTGGACAGCTTTTGAACAGTGGACACCCCCGTGTCCAAGATGTCGCCACTAACCATATGTCTACGCGTTCAGGGAGACCTCCTCTATGACATCCCACCCTCCGCTAAGGCCATTAGGAGTCAAAAAAAGATATGGCGGCCCATCAAACCCCATCAAACACACTACGGTGACATTTCTGGACAGCTTTTGAACAGTGGACACCCAGTGCGCTGCGTGTGACGTTATTGTTGTTCTTCTGCGCATGCGGGTCACTTCATGTCCGTGATCTGTTCACACTGCAGTCGGATATGGGCCACTTTTAAAAAGTCTGTGTGAACAGCCACACAAAAAAATCAGATGTGAGCAACAAGTCAGATTCAAGCACTAAGGATGGCTGTGTGAACATAGCCATAGACTTCCCTCCTTGTCAGTTTTTCAGATTGGATGGATCATTTTCAGATAGGATGTTCATCATTCAAAATAAATGGTGAGAATGTATGTTTTTAAAAGACATTGAAAAAGGTTTATTTTTTACATCGTACATAGCCTATGTATATGCACAGAAAATATACATTTCTATTTGAAACGGAAAGATTTCTGAATGAATGAATGAATGAATGAATGAATGAATGAGCTTTATTTGTCACTGTTACAAAAACAAGTTTGAGAATAACGAAATTGAAGCAATCCCCTAGGTGCGTTAGACAAGACAATACAATAAGTCAAGGTAATAAAGATAAGGTATTTAAAAAGTAACGAGGTAATAAGGATAAAAGTGTTCACTGTATAAAGTATGAGGTAATTAAAAAAAGTAAAAAAGTGTCTAGTTTCAAGTTTGTTCTGTGTACACTCTTGTACACACTCTTGTATACATTGTAAAGTATGAGGTAATAAAAAAAGTAAAAAAGTAAGAAAAAGTAAAAAGTGTCTAGTTTCAAGTTTGTTCTGTGTACACTCTTGTACACTCTATTAAAAATAAATAGCGCAGTCAAATGAATACAAAATAAAACAAACTCTGTTTTCTATATACCAACAGACAGGGTTGTGATAATGCAGTGCGTACTCTGAATCATATTCCTGTTCTGATTTGTTGATTGTTCTGATATGTACAATTTCACAAGTATACAGATATTGTATTGATACTGTTTTGCTATGACACATGGTGTGGGCTATAGGCAGCATATTAACTGAGTGACGTGCAAAAGAGCATAATATATCAATAGACAGGGTTATGTGAATGAAGTGGATACTTGATGAACACCATACACTAATGCAAAAATACTGACATATCTCCAGAATAATGAAAGAAACACATTACTATAAAAGTGCAAAGCAACAAAGCAAACAAAAGAGCAATTCAAAAATGTGCAAGGATCAGTCTACAGCAAAGATCCTATTAACTAATGAAAAATACTAATGTCCAAAATATAGAAAGACTAAAAAAATAAAATAAAATAATCCAAAGGAAAAATAAAACAAGGCCAAAATGAAGTTCCCTCCTGGTGTCTTTTGAAAATGTCGGTTGTATAGACGGTTTTCACCAGAGCGCAACCCCACAGCACTTCCTTTTTCTCAGCATTCGGCAAACTGCAGAAATATTCACTCGACATCGTTACTTTTGTTTTCGCCGCTCAGCTGTATAGACGGTTTTCACAGAATGGTCAGTCCTGCACTTGAATGTTTTTTTTTCTTTTATGTCCATAGCAAACACTGCAACAGGAAGTGAGCGGGGGTTCAATTTAGAATGTTTTTGTTGTCAAGTTAAAACCATCTATAGGCAAGGAATACAAATGTAATGTGTAAAATGACATTTGTAAAACATTAGCTGATGCCGGTAACATTCACACGTAGATAAGTTGTAGTAGTGTTAATAACTAAACACTGATGGGCTCATTAGATTCAAACATCTATAATATAATAATAATAATCATTTGTTTTTAATTCAACATTAACTCACTGCTCAGTGTTGAGACCTTCTCCCCACAATGTGAAGGTGGTTTCAGACTGAAATGGTGGAATGGGAGTTATATTGACCTCCATTCACTATGCAACAAAGCGACACCATTTCTATGGTAATACCTTCCTTGCTCATCCCAATATAGCTAATAGGTCAATTATAGGTGGCAACGGTTGACTCACACAAATCACCCACATTCCTAGCTAAGCCCAGAGGTCATTCATTTACACAGTACAAGTACAGGTAGCCTACATTAGTACAAGATTCAGTAATAGAATCAAAAGTATAAAAACAGAAAAAAGCCTGAGGGCTTATTTCCATTGTGGTCCTTAAAAGTGGGCTGGTGTGTGCGTGCAGCATAAGTGCATGTGTGCATGTGCCGTGGGCAGTTGGGTGTGTGTTGAGGGGAGGGGAAGGGGAGCACAGTGTAAACATAAAAACAAGTAATCTGTAACAAATACATCTAAATTTAGGAAGCTGCATGGCAGCCGTTACAAATATTAATAACAATTCACAAAAACAAATGATAATTTATAGCAGCTGGAAGGCAAAAGTCCTGTCTTATAGGACAGTCTGGTTGACAGACCTATTTCTAAGGGGTCCTTGGCTGAATATAGACCACAGTGTTCTTTTTGGTACACCAATTTGTATTTAGTATTTGTAGTTAGGCTGGTGTACCAAAAAGAACACCGTGGTCTATATTCAGCCAAGGACCCCTTACAAGATAGAAAATATACTGGCGACCCCTTATTCTGATTTGTGATTTTGGGCTAAGCCTAATTGTTTCCACAGTATAGTGCTTGACTTTTAAATTGATAGTTTTGTTAGATTATAATGTAATCCATGAACCATTTTAGATTTAAAGCATACAATATTTTTGTCGAACTATGAAGCTTTTGCAAAAAAATATCGATATTTAGTTTTATTTCCCTGAAAACTTTTCGCTGATTCCCTGGCAAAGTGCTATGGACCCCTGGGGGTCCCCGGACCCCCATTTGAAAACCACTGGCTTCCACTGTTTTAGGACCTGACCTGAGCATTTATACCTCAAGTATAAGCAAGGAATACAAATGTAATGTGTAAAATGACATTTGTAAAACATTAGCTGATGCCGGTAACATTCACACTTAGATAAGTTGTAGTAGTGTTAATAACTAAACACTGATGGGCTCATTAGATTCAAACATCTATAATATAATAATAATAATCATTTGTTTTTAATTCAACATTAACTCACTGCTCAGTGTTGAGACCTTCTCCCCACAATGTGAAGGTCGTTTCAGACTGAAATGGTGGAATGAGACCTCCATTCAGTATACAACAAAGCATTCCCTAATCCGACACCATTGCCCAGCTCTGATTTGCCATCGTCAGAAGAGGGAGTGGCATCCAGTTTGGTTTAAAATGAGTTCACTTCACTTGGCCCACTTCAGATCAGATGGCTTGAATTGAGGTAAGAACTTTGTCCTTTTCTTGTGTGTACCTTCTTTGTGTGGAATCTTTACCTGTAGAGAATGTGACCGTGGTGGTAAGTATACGGTTTTCGGTCCAGCACCTTGAGAGCCTGCTTGTACAGAGAGACGATGGGTTTCATGGTTGTACTTTTTGCATGTGTCCAGGTAGTCATATGTGAGATGGGAAATGATCATTGCGTTCATATAGAGAAGCACAGCAGTAGATGTTAAACAGTTCCTCATGAATCTGAAATTAAGTTATATTTGGCAGTCTGCGTTACTCTTTTTACTTATATAATACCAATATATTTAAATTGAGAGACTACTTGGATTGGCGCTCCAGCAAAAAACATTGCTTTTGTGACATACATACAAACTGTCTTCTTGACATTAAGACATTCAATCATACCTTTATTGACAGACACTTGGTCCACAAAAAGCACATAAGAGCACAACAAAAGAACAAAAGTACATTATAAAAGAGAGTCATACCAGAGTTTCCACTATGTGACTGGTATCTCACAGTGCTTAGCCCAGGATCAGTGAGCAACTTAATAATGGCATTCTGAGACACGTTCAATCTACAGATGAACCTGTACCTCAGATTTCTCTGGAGCGCAGGGTAACCCAATGCCCCGGCCATGTTCAGAGCCTTTACCTCCTTCCAGAAGCCTGTGACAACGTTATCCAGCAGCTTTTCAGCCATAGAGTCAGCTCTCATGGTCTGCTCATGCTTACGTATAGCGAACTGCATACTTATACCTGGCATTGGTGAGCTTTTTAAACTCCAGCTCCTGCCCCTGTCTAGGCTTGCCGGCTAGAACCCAGGACCTGTAAGCCTCCTTGGCTTCTGCATGATGGGCAGCTACATATTTATTCCGCCCTGGCCAGAATCAGTCATCGATAAGCAGTTAGCGGGGCCGCTCAAATAATCTGTTGTTTTCATATTTCCCACAGTGATGGCATCTTACGGGAAGCGTCACAAAGTCCAGGAATGTGTTAATAATTGTGGCAGGGTACTGCACACTCCTGTATCCCCATCTGATTTACTTGAAATTCCCATTGGTGACAGCAGTGTAATTAAGTATAAGTTGTGCTCTATCATTTGTCATAGAGGGTCTGTGGCCAAAGCCGGACACTTCTGGGCACATTTGCGTTATGGCCATGTTGTAATTACAGCAGATGATGGTACAATATGCATCATAACAACAGCAAAGGCAACGCAACAGGCCAGCAAAAATGGGTACATATTTTTCTATGTAAAATGTAATAATGCACCACTTAATGGTGCACTTAATTTGGAAAATATTGGCGCTGATTCGGCCCTCCCAATAATAGCGGGCACCCTCTCTAAGATCAACTCTCATCCATCTTATGATCATGATGCAGATGTTCATGTTTTATCCAATGAAAGACCAAATCACAATATGTGTGAGGCCATACCAATCCTAACATTTCTAAAAACTACATCTGCTTTCCAAAAATGCCACACAAGGCTTGCAGCAGCAGCGGTGCAGTCCCCAGCATTGTTTAGAAATGCGCTTGAGAAAATCAATGTAGTCAATAATGATTTGGTATCATTAGTTTCTCAGCAATTTTCTATGACAGATGTATGCACCATGTTAAACAGCTTTGTGAAAGACACCCTTGGCGCTTCTTTCCTTGGAAATTACCTGCTGTGTCTTAAAAGTCTCAGTCGCTATATTTGTAGTCAATGTGGTGACCAGGCCGTACCATCTAGTAAGACCATGTCACAACTCATAGTGCAGCCACATGAAGTTTCACAAAAAGGCATCTTGGACACACTGGCACAAGAATTCCCTGTGCAATATGGCCAATGCAAAACGTGTAAGCATGAAATGAGATTATCAGCCTGTACAGTAATCCACAGCCCACAGTCTTTACTTATCTTGTTAAAAGCCGGCATAGACATTCCCAAAACGTTCACTCTCTCCTGTCTGTACAACCAAAATGATTATGCTGTGTCCAGTGTTTGTGCATTTTTTGACAAGTCACCATATGTGTCATTGTACACCTGTAAAGACCAGGAATGGCATATCATGACAAAGGTATCAAATGACACAGTAGGCTATAGCTTTGAGCTGATGCAGAAAATACTGACCACAGCTAGTTTCTTTTTTGTGTCATACGAGAAAACTAAGAGTGTGAAACACATCAACGTTCAGCAGGTTGGACAAAAACATAAATGCACAGATAGATGCAAACTACACAAGCAGACAAGTGACACACAAATGAGACATGTTCCAAAGCTAGTGAAAACTTGTACAGGTACATCACGTCTTTCTGCTGAAGACATTGCTAGTGTGAGGAATGGTGGGTGGCTGAGTGATGGGACGATCGATGTGTACCATCAGCTCTTGCTCTCTAGTGTTGACAAAATGGCACACATTTGTCACAGCACTTTTGTAAGCCAAGAGTTAAGGAGTCTTTGGTGTGATGACATTAGTGTTCTCCCAGATGTACCACGAGCATCACTTAATTGGTGGAACTTTGAGTTGGTGATAGTGCCCGTCCATGCAAAGTCCCATTGGGGAGCGATCGTCATAGATTTCACCAATAGGACAGTGAAGGATAATGGCATAGTATTAGATGTTATGATAATGGATTCACTATGTGTGTATGAGCAGGAGCTGATTAAGGTATTCTATCCACTGCAAAGGTACTTAGCCTTACAGTTCTTGGCATTGCACGGTAGAAGTACGGGTATCACATTTAGATATGAATGTTATCACAGATGTCCCAACTTCATACCACAAAACGATAACAACAGTTGTGGTATTTTCACTTGTTTGTTTTCCAAAGCCGTTCTTTTTGATGTGAGCCTCAACACTTTCAAAAGCGAGAGTGAAAAGCGAGAGTGTTTTATGTATGAGTTGTCAGAGAGAAAGTTACTTCTCTGAGTACATAGTTTAAGCATGTACTGGCTTACCTTGGACAACCTAAAAGGCTCTGTTGTGTCTATGTTGTAGGAGAACGTCGCAAATGGAGGATGTGAGGGACCCCAACCGACATTTTCAAAAGACACCAGGAGGGAACTTCATTTTGGCCTTGTTTTATTTTTCCTTTGGATTATTTTATTTTATTTTTTTAGTCTTTCTATATTTTGGACATTAGTATTTTTCATTAGTTAATAGGATCTTTGCTGTAGACTGATCCTTGCACATTTTTGAATTGCTCTTTTGTTTGCTTTGTTGCTTTGCACTTTTATAGTAATGTGTTTCTTTCATTATTCTGGAGATATGTCAGTATTTTTGCATTAGTGTATGGTGTTCATCAAGTATCCACTTCATTCACATAACCCTGTCTATTGATATATTATGCTCTTTTGCACGTCACTCAGTTAATAGGCTGCCTATAGCCCACACCATGTGTCATAGCAAAACAGTATCAATACAATATCTGTATACTTGTGAAATTGTACATATCAGAACAATCAACAAATCAGAACAGGAATATGATTCAGAGTACGCACTGCATTATCACAACCCTGTCTGTTGGTATATAGAAAACAGAGTTTGTTTTATTTTGTATTCATTTGACTGCACTATTTATTTTTAATAGAGTGTACAAGAGTGTACACAGAACAAACTTGAAACTAGACACTTTTTACTTTTTCTTACTTTTTTACTTTTTTTATTACCTCATACTTTACAATGTATACAAGAGTGTGTACAAGAGTGTACACAGAACAAACTTGAAACTAGACACTTTTTTACTTTTTTTAATTACCTCATACTTTATACAGTGAACACTTTTATCCTTATTACCTCGTTACTTTTTAAATACCTTATCTTTATTACCTTGACTTATTGTATTGTCTTGTCTAACGCACCTAGGGGATTGCTTCAATTTCGTTATTCTCAAACTTGTTTTTGTAACAGTGACAAATAAAGCTCATTCATTCATTCATTCATTCATTCATTCATTCATTCATTCAGAAATCTTTCCGTTTCAAATAGAAATGTATATTTTCTGTGCATATACATAGGCTATGTACGATGTAAAAAATAAACCTTTTTCAATGTCTTTTAAAAACATACATTCTCACCATTTATTTTGAATGATGAACATCCTATCTGAAAATGATCCATCCAATCTGAAAAACTGACAAGGAGGGAAGTCTATGGCTATGTTCACACAGCCATCCTTAGTGCTTGAATCTGACTTGTTGCTCACATCTGATTTTTTTGTGTGGCTGTTCACACAGACTTTTTAAAAGTGGCCCATATCCGACTGCAGTGTGAACAGATCACGGACATGAAGTGACCCGCATGCGCAGAAGAACAACAATAACGTCACACGCAGCGCACTGGGTGTCCACTGTTCAAAAGCTGTCCAGAAATGTCACCGTAGTGTGTTTGATGGGGTTTGATGGGCCGCCATATCTTTTTTTGACTCCTAATGGCCTTAGCGGAGGGTGGGATGTCATAGAGGAGGTCTCCCTGAACGCGTGCACATATGGTTAGTGGCGACATCTTGGACACGGGGGTGTCCACTGTTCAAAAGCTGTCCAGAAATGTCATCGTAGTGTGTTTGATGGGGTTTGATGGGCCGCCATTTTTTTTTTACTCCTAATGGCCTTAGCGGAGGGTGGGATGTCATAGAGGAGGTCTCCCTGAACGCGTAGACATATGGTTAGTGGCGACATCTTGGACACAGGGGTGTCCACTGTTCAAAAGCTGTCCAGAAATGTCACCGTAGTGTGTTTGATGGGGTTTGATGGGCCGCCATATCTTTTTTTGACTCCTAATGGCCTTAGCGGAGGGTGGGATGTCATAGAGGAGGTCTCCCTGAACGCGTGCACATATGGTTAGTGGCGACATCTTGGACACGGGGGTGTCCACTGTTCAAAAGCTGTCCAGAAATGTCATCGTAGTGTGTTTGATGGGGTTTGATGGGCCGCCATTTTTTTTTTGACTCCTAATGGCCTTAGCGGAGGGTGGGATGTCATAGAGGAGGTCTCCCTGAACGCGTAGACATATGGTTAGTGGCGACATCTTGGACACGGGGGTGTCCACTGTTCAAAAGCTGTCCAGAAATGTCATCGTAGTGTGTTTGATGGGGTTTGATGGGCCGCCATTTTTTTTTTGACTCCTAATGGCCTTAGCGGAGGGTGGGATGTCATAGAGGAGGTCTCCCTGAACACGTAGACATATGGTTAGTGGCGACATCTTGGACACGGGGGTGTCCACTGTTCAAAAGCTGTCCAGAAATGTCATCGTAGTGTGTTTGATGGGGTTTGATGGGCCGCCATTTTTTTTTAAACTCCTAATGGCCTTAGCGGAGGGTGGGATGTCATAGAGGAGGTCTCCCTGAACGCGTAGACATATGGTTAGTGGCGACATCTTGGACACGGGGGTGTCCACTGTTCAAAAGCTGTCCAGAAATGTCATCGTAGTGTGTTTGATGGGGTTTGATGGGCCGCCATTTTTTTTTTGACTCCTAATGGCCTTAGCGGAGGGTGGGATGTCATAGAGGAGGTCTCCCTGAACACGTAGACATATGGTTAGTGGCGACATCTTGGACACGGGGGTGTCCACTGTTCAAAAGCTGTCCAGAAATGTCATCGTAGTGTGTTTGATGGGGTTTGATGGGCCGCCATTTTTTTTTTTACTCCTAATGGCCTTAGCGGAGGGTGGGATGTCATAGAGGAGGTCTCCCTGAACGCGTAGACATATGGTTAGTGGCGACATCTTGGACACGGGGGTGTCCACTGTTCAAAAGCTGTCCAGAAATGTCATCGTAGTGTGTTTGATGGGGTTTGATGGGCCGCCATTTTCTTTGGACTCCTAATGGCCTTAGCGGAGGGTGGGATGTCATAGAGGAGGTCTCCCTGAACGCGTAGACATATGGTTAGTGGCGACATCTTGGACACGGGGGTGTCCACTGTTCAAAAGCTGTCCAGAAATGTCATCGTAGTGTGTTTGATGGGGTTTGATGGGCCGCCATTTTTTTTTGACTCCTAATGGCCTTAGCGGAGGGTGGGATGTCATAGAGGAGGTCTCCCTGAACGCGTAGACATATGGTTAGTGGCGACATCTTGGACACGGGGGTGTCCACTGTTCAAAAGCTGTCCAGAAATGTCACCGTAGTGTGTTTGATGGGGTTTGATGGGCCGCCATATCTTTTTTTGACTCCTAATGGCCTTAGCGGAGGGTGGGATGTCATAGAGGAGGTCTCCCTGAGCGCGTGCATATGTTTGGCAAACTCCCATTTTGAACACAAACCTGTCCAGTGTCCAATTTGTAAAGGCTATGCACTCCAGTGAACAGCTTTTATCTATTAAGATACTGAGAAGAAAGTTCTCAATGTTATTGAAACAGTTATTGTCATACAGAAACATAATTTGTATTGTATAGCTTCATTTAAATGCTTAGTTTATTAGTTTAATGTGGAAAATAATCATTTTTCATTCGCCCCTGTCTGCTCTATAATTGTGCAGAATCGTTCTTTTACTTTGAAATTTTTTGAAAAATCTCACCGGAACTTCTTATATTTGCTAGCTCTTATATTTGCTCATAGAACGCAGCTGTGAGTGAAACATGCGTGTGGAAATAAAACTAGACGAGAGAGTTTTCTCTGAGCTGGAGGGTAAAAGCTGTTCACACACAGTTTAATCTGAGGAAGTAGAAACTACAAAACGCTTCTTCATCTATTTTAATTTCACCTTTATGAGACATTAGCTGAGAGAAGAAAACACGCCTTGTTTTCAATGGAGAGCTCAGCTAGCCAAGAAAGCAGCATCAAGACTAGCTAGAGTCTAGCTAGTTAGTTAGCTAGCTATCTAGTCTAGCTGCTAGACTAAGACTAGCTAGAGTCTAGCTAGTTAGTTAGCTAGCTAGTCTAGCTGCTAGACTATTGACTAGCTATACCAGCGTCCTGGGAAGGGCTACATCAAGACAATGCTCCATTCGCAGACAAACAGTGACTTATACATAAAGTCTGAATACAGTGAAAGTAAAGAGCCGTGTGAAACAATGTAGCCTATGAATATTCTTCTTGTTGTTCTTAATATCAAAATACAATGAAAATCACAAATTGAGAGAGAATAAAGATGCATATTATCCACAAAGAAAATAGTTCAATATGAAACCTGTTGGTATCTGGAGCAGGCGCGTAGCCACGGGTGTGCTAGGGTGTGCCAATGCCACCCAGACAGGCTGCTGGCACACCCAAAAAAAATGGGGTAAAAAAGGTTTTTTGTTTTGTCTGCAAAACACATCAACGCTGTCATGCACTGTGTCCAACTTATCCTGAGTGCGAATAGAAATCACGCTCCGCTGACCTATGTGCCCCAGAGCATCATGGGAATACTTAAGCTGTCGTCCACGTAAAGTAAACAAATGCACGCACAGCTGTAGCAGCAGCAGCAGCGCAAATCAAAAAGACATGAAACAAAGCTCGCTTTTAAGCTTTTTCGGCAAAGGCAAGAAACGTCGCTTTGACGACGAGGAAGAAGATGACTCGTTGTCACCCTCCCCCTCAACAAGTGCGGATTGTAGTGCACTGTGCACCCGTTCCCGCACCTGTATTGGTGGTGTACAGTGGAGAAGAGACAGATGATTATGAAGAAGATGATGCAGCCGAAACAATGACGTTAACAGCGGGGAACGCAGCCAACAACACACTGGAGGTTTGTGCAGAGCCAGAGGACACTGAGAACGTTACAGATCTCTCTGCAGTAGACGAACCTTCATGCCAACCAAATTTGCGTTCTTTCCCGACTAGAACACTCATTGGAAAAAGTAGGTGAGACTTTTTTGAGATACTAAACAAAGTGGTTTTACATGTTGCCAAAAAATACAATTTAATTGACTGCTTCTACCTGCTAATAATGAGTGTGAAAAGGAGCAAACAACACACAAATATTCCTCTAAATCTGGTTTGAAAAGACCCAAATTCTTTTTGCCGGCGGCCGTAGCTTTCTGTGGCACACCCAATGAGCCAAGTCTGGCTACGCTACTGATCTGGAGAGTTTCTTCTTGAGTCTGCAGCCACTGTCTACTAGGGATGGGCATTGTAAGGGATTTAAATACTCGAGTACTCTCCTTCTGTTATGAAAGAGTACTCGAGTACTCCCCCGCCCTCCCCCCCCCCCCCGGGGGAACGACACACACACATGAAAGATCCTAAGTTTGGCTATGTTAAGCAGTTACCATTAGCATTCGCCAAATGCCTGTGATGAGAGCAGGGGTGATCTGCTTTGTATGGGGCTGTTCACAGCAACTTCACACACATTACCAATTTTGCATGGAAAAAGCGCTGCCTGGTGCACTTTTTAGTTTTTACAGATTGACTGTGATAAGGTGATCCGGTGTTAGCCGTTAGCCTACCTCAGTAAAAGTAATTCCCAATACATGTCGGTAATCATTCCATACTGCTTCTTGATCACTGTTAAGTAAATCCACTTATTAAAAACTCTGGTGTTCTGCCAAAAAGTGATAACTGCAAACATGATAACTGCAAACAGTAATAATGTTCGCTAACGTTAACCGCAAAAACCACCAACAACATCCGAGTGATGGTCCCCGCCCGTGGTGAAACACGGAACGTTTGGCTATGGTAAACAAAGTTACTGTCAGGGGTCCGTTAGTCAAAGTGGTCCGTCCGAGTAAAAAACATCGTTACCATCTTTGCTTGCACATCTATATATAAATTGGCCATGAACGGAAAACAACTGCAATCAAATCTTGTTTATTTTACATCTGCTGAATATAGATTGCGTTAATATACATGGACGTCTGTGTTGCTGGCGATTCGCCAGACGCTGTTAACACCTTGATTGCCAGCGACGAGTGTACTCGTCAAACACAATCCAGCTGTTAACTGCCAGCGACGAGTGTACTCGTCAAAAAAAATCGATTTTTTTTTTTTGACGGTAGGTTGTGCATCTAAGCCTTTTACATCTCTTATATAGGTATTGGACGTGTACAACGTGTACAACCCATTCCACCGACCCACTAAGTGGCGACAAGGAAGGAGGAAGACAAGCAAAAAGCAGTGTGACTGAAGCCATTCTCATGAAGGTGGATTGGCGAAGGCGCTTTCATTTTCGCGCTGATTCCTGGCGGTGCGGGATTGCAGATTTGCATAGTGGATTGCGGGTGGGACACACTTTGAAACACGCAGCATAATATGACCAGAATCGCAAAAGCTTCATCAAAGCCCTCAACCAAAACTCCAAGACGCGAGCGAGTCCAACCAGACTTCCTCAAAGAGCGGCCGCACAGACAGGCACACACCCGCACAGCAGCAGCAAAGCAATGGTGACAAGCGGGGACTGCCCCCTAGTCCGACACCAAATTGGAAACAAATCCCATTCTAAAAGGCTTTTAGAATGGGATTTTCAACCCATTCTTTTTTGTTTCTTTTTCGCTATAATTTAGAGTAATTTAATTTCTATTCAGAAATTTATTTGAGAGGTCGAGAGTATGAGAAAGTGCATTTGCAAAGGTAGGAAAGTGCTTGTGACACCGCTGCAGCAAAAAAGAACGCCCACAGGAGGGAGGAGTTGAGCAGAGGGAAGTTTACTGCTGTTATGGAGAAATTACTGTTCAAACTATTGTTTAGGTCTTACTGATGCCAAAAATGAATGGTTAAAGTGACTGTTCTATCGAATTTCACAAAAAGCCGTTTATCTCTAAATATTTTTTCTGATGCTGAAACCATGCTGTATTCAAGTGCTAATGCTTACATAACTACTAACTCTACAAACTAACTCTTTTAGACAGAGAAAGCACACATTCTATTAGTTCTTTTTAGATGATTGGTGTTCACGAAGTCGTAACAGAAGAGAAACCTCGGCTCTTGTAAAATGAGCCTAGAATCCTCAAAAAAAAAAACTGGCAGAAGCTACCTACAGCAAGAAAAAAATGGCTGGCAGTCAATGTGTTAACGTTAGATCGGCCATTTTTATAGGGGAGGGGGGTGGGGCGAGTACCCGGACAGCGGAAACGGTACTCGAGTACTCTCGTTACAAACGAGTACTCGAGTACCCGAGTACTCTCCCCCATCCCTACTGTCTACCAGATCACATTCAGGAGTTTTAGACTGGCATAAATCAGGTTAACATGTATTTAAATGTGGATAAGTTTGAATGAAAGTCTATTCGGTTTGGCCTTCAGTTTACGCTCAAATCTAAACTGGAGATGATTTCATTGTCAATGAGCTGTGGAAAATAAATAACTAAGTTCATACTTAAACAAGGCCAGGTCGAAACCTGGCATAGGGCCGGTGCATGGTAAAATTTCCATTTCTGCACTGCATGGCGATGTCCTGTACCACCAACTATTTATACACAGACAAAACACAGCAATGAGATCCTTTAGATTTATTTCTAAATTCCGTTTTATTTTTTCCCCAATTATTATTTTTGCTTTTTCTTTCTGTCAGACAGCCTCTTCCACACTCAAACTGAAAACCAAGCTGTGACATGATGTAAGGGTCCCACGCACCGCAATCCAAAACAGAATTATTTATCTGGACCTATTTTCCCAATTATGAAACCATTTGTGTGGCAATATATCGCATCGCACAAATGCCAAGTATCACATTATTTTCTTATATGAATTGTGCATGCAATTTTTATTTTATTTGGGGACATCATTTGCAATTAAAAAAAGGTAATAAGTCGTAATATATCACAATATCGCAATGCTCATTATATTGCATTATACAACAGTTAGTTCCGGCCGGGCAATTTGATTGGACAAGAGGGATCCTACCAGTGCCAATATTTCATGATAACGCACTGGCGCTTCACTGTGTGTAGATCACTCCGCTTCACAGCTGCTCTAATCAACAAAACGCTTCACAGCTGTAGAGTAGACAGTAGTAAAGTAGACAGCCTGCAGTTAATTAGGCTGATTGGGCTACATTTTCGGCAAAGCAGAAAGCTGAGGGATCTATTTTTGTTGGCGGAGGAATAAATAGAGAAATCATATATTTTCTCAGCTTTTTGTCATTTTTTTAATCAGCTTTGTTTAATAGAACTCTTGTATAAAAGCAATATCACACTCGAGGTCGTGCTGATGTTGTCTAATATCGGCACTGCTGTGATTATCTTCGGCACTCGGCCTACGGCCTCGTGCCTACGGCCTCGTGCCTACGACCGAATCACAGCAGTGCCGATATTAGCCAACAACCGCACTCCCTCTCGTGTGATATTGCTTATATTATATTATAGTCTCAAGTCTTTTAGCTATAGTCCAAGTCATGTCTCAAGTCTTTAGTCACAAGTCCAAGTCAAGTCTCAAGTCTCTTATGGATGAGCTTTCTGTCATCTGCTGCATGCAATCCAGTCTGCTTAGATTAGAACACTGCCGTTCATGACAGGGCTGGGGCAGAAGGCAGCAGGTTAAGTACATGGCAGTTGAACATAGAAGCGGAGAGAGTAGGGACAGTGGAGGCAGAGAGAGATAGACTGAAAAATTGCTTTTTTATATTTTGGCATGTCATGACATAATCACTGATGACATCATTGATGACATCATCACTGATGAGGTCATTGCTCAAGTGACATCACATCATTAGATAATTAGGGCAATTACGATGCTCTTTAGGCTATACATTCAAAATACTGTCAAAAATTCAGTTTTTGACATACAATTCTTAGATTTTGCACACTTCAACTACTCTGACAACAAAATCTTGTCAATTTTTTTCGTGGAGATTCAAGCTTTATTTAGCAAGAATTTGCAGTAGCTGTTTAAAGTACCATTTACAGTAAAACATTTTGATGCACTGTGGGCTCAATTTTTGATCTATCAAAAATCTGTTTGATACTTTTGTGGAGGACAGTCTACCAATGCAGATGCTGGAGTTTGGTGTCGTTTGAAGAGAAAATGTGGGAGGAGTAGGGTTTAATTAGTTTTACAGTTTTTGCAGTTTTGCGGTCTTTAGACTTCATAATTGGCCATAGGTTGCAGCGTACAAAAGTTTCTCCTCATTTGGGCACACATTTCGGTGAAAGTGCCAAAGCCGTAGCCCATATGCCTGATTTGTTATGAATTTTCAAAGTTTGAAACTGTAGACGGTCGCTGTATTCATGCATGGGAAGTCTGACTTCCTGGGAGAAGAAGAATAATACAGGCAAATACAATAAGTGGCCCTGCCGCTTCGCTGGCCCGGCCACTAATAATACAGGCAAATACAATAAGTGGCCCTGCCGCTTCGCTGGCCCGGCCACTAATAATACAGGCAAATACAATAAGTGGCCCTGCCGCTTCGCTGGCCCGACCACTAATAATACAGGCAAATACAATAAGTGGCCCTGCCGCTTCGCTGGCCCGGCCACTAATAATACAGGCAAATACAATAAGTGGCCCTGCCGCTTCGCTGGCCCAACCACTAATAATACAGGCAAATACAATAAGTGGCCCTGCCGCTTCGCTGGCCCGACCACTAATAATACAGGCAAATACAATAAGTGGCCCTGCCGCTTCGCTGGCCCGGCCACTAATAATACAGGCAAATACAATAAGTGGCCCTGCCGCTTCGCTGGCCCGGCCACTAATAATACAGGCAAATACAATAAGTGGCCCTGCTGCTTCACTGGCCCGGCCACTAATAATACAGGCAAATACAATAAGTGGCCCTGCCGGTTCGCTGGCCCGGCCACTAATAATACAGGCAAATACAATAAGTGGCCCTGCTGCTTCGCTGGCCCGGCCACTAATTACAATTCAAAGAGGTCCAGTTACAGAAAATGTACTCGAGCAAAGGTCTGGAGCATTGCAACTTCTATGGCATCTATTGCAAAATGAGTAGAGCAAATGTAAACTAAATGTAGACAAAAGTAAATGGGCTGCAACTACAGAAGTAACTGCTGTTCTCCTTTTTAAACACCCCCTAAAGTCATGCTTTAAGATGTACTGTATATACAATACTCTACTTTGAATAATAATTTGTGTCTGATCTGATGGCTTCTCACAAAAAAGTTCAATTTTCTTGTTAAAATCTTTACAGCCCAGACAAACTGGAAACCATTTGGCAATGCAGCTCTGTACTCCCCCTGACAGACAATCTGTCTCCCGTTGTGAAACAATTTCTCTGAACTAACGTGTTGTGCGGTAAAGAGTAACGCTAACTTGATACTTTTCAATCGCCAATTAACGCCGCTCAACATGCAGGTCGGAGACTTAATTGAAGAGGATGTCAATTAAATGTGAAGATAGCCGACACAATACAGAGCACGTTGCCTGAATGAGTTATTTAAGAAATAGATTGTATAGCTTATTTTTCTTTTACCACTCATAATTAATGGGGTAATGTAAACTTCCTCTCCTTTTTTCTTTTTTTTTACTGATTGACATGATTGACATGGCTGACATCCCTAGTAGCGGTCATATCAATATTCAGAGATAAAAGGAAATAGGAAAAATACCCAAAGACAAAATCACACAACATTGCAAGTGCAGTCCAATATATACACAAATAGAGTGTTAAATAAGTAGGCATTAAAATATGAAGTTTGCAGTCCGGGTTAAATAGGCATTAAATTAAATTGGAATTTACAATCTAAGCGGAGTGCAATGTAGTAAATAAGAGTAATCTAATGGAGTAGAAAGTTCTGGGGGGGGGGGATTCACCTGTGTCCATGAACTTACGAGACCGCCTCAGCATGTTGGGCTGGCTGTGTGCAGGTCTGGAAGGGATGGCAGGTTGCATCCGGTCACCATCTCAGCACAGCGGATGATGAAGCAGACGCAGGCTCAGTGGGATCAGTATGAGGTTGCCGGTTTGATTCCCTCTCCGTGTGTTTCAGCTGAGGCAGAATGCCGGGGAAGGGCGGAGAGCGTTTCAGACCGGGAGAGCTGGTGTTCGCCAAGATGAAGGGCTTCCCCTTCTGGCCTGCCAGGGTGAGACACACACACACACACACACACACACACACACACACACATCCCTATACACACACGCACACACACATGCATGCTGAAACACACAAACACTAAAACACACAAACACAGAATGATGTAATACAGGGATACTCAACTTGCTTTGCGCGTGGGGGGCCACTTTCGTGAAATGATAGAAGGCCAGGGGCCAATTAATAAACAAACAATATACATTTTTCTGCGGCGGATTGTAGGTTTTTGGGGTGTTAGCCGGAGTTTAGTCTGACAATGTTGTGCACACCGGATAGTTAGTTAGGTTAAGTTAGTTAGGTTAAGTACATACATAAGTGCCTGGGTAACGAGCAGACGGCGGTATTTGACAACTTGGCAGCTAAATCATAGATTATTGAAAGATATTGGATATTCCAGACTGAAATGCTATAACAGAAGTGGAGTATTGACCAGAATGACATGAACATTTGGGCATGAACATGTTGCGTTCAGGTGCAGTTTTTTTTTTTTTTTTTTTTTTTTTTGTTGCTGCAATTCCATCGCGGGCCACACAGCCGCAAGTTGAGTATCACTGATGTAATGAATACGTGTGTATGCTTGTGCATGTGTGTTAATACGTGTGTATGCTTGTGCACGTGTGTGTTAATACGTGTGTATGCTTGTGCACGTGTGTGTTAATACGTGTGTATGCTTGTGCACGTGTGTGTTAATACGTGTGTATGCTTGTGTACGTGTGTGTTAATACGTGTGTATGCTTGTGCACGTGTGTATGCTTGTGTACGTGTGTGTTAATACGTGTGTATGCTTGTGCACGTGTGTGTTAATACGTGTGTATGCTTGTGTACGTGTGTGTTAATACGTGTGTATGCTTGTGCACGTGTGTATGCTTGTGCACGTGTGTGTTAATACGTGTGTATGCTTGTGCACGTGTGTCCAAATTACATCACATCCTGTCGGCCACTGTGTCCAAATGACATGAATAGGATGAACATCTCTCTCTCTCTCTCTCCCTCTCCCTCTCTCTCTCTCCCTCTCTCCCTATCTCTCTCTCTCCCTCTCTCTCTCTCCCTCCCTCTCTCTCTCTCCCTCTCTCCCTATCTCTCTCCCTCTCTCTCTCTCCCTCTCTCTCTCTCTCTCCCTCTCTCTCTCTCTCTCTCTCCCTCTCGCTCTCTCTCTCTCTCTCTCTCTCCCTCTCTCTCAGCGGTCACATCCCTGTAGAAAATATCGTTCCCTTTGTTGGTAACAAGATGAAGTACGGCAGCGGCGTTCGCATCACAGGCTTCACTGAGGGCATGTGGGAGATCCAGAACACACCGGGAGTGGGACGCAAACTCAAAGTCAGTCTCTCTCTCTCCTTAACTCTCTCTTCCACTCATATATTTCCATATTTTATCAGGTCTTTCTCATCAAATTAATTTTGCACCCCAGCTTATAGAGTACCGCAGGAATGAGTCCTTAAGAACCGCGTATTAGCACTTCCTGGTTCCCTCGACTCAAAGGCAATGGGGTTTTTGTACGGGGATTTTGGTTAAATGCCTGAAACAAGGTCTGCGGTTAATACAAGTTTACGAAACGGCAAACTTTGTGTTCAGGAAGATTATCTTCATAAATGATGACCACTTTTTATGATTTTTTTAACGTGAGTTTTTAAAAATCGCGATTTTCAGAAAACGCTGAACAAATCATAAAAGTGGTGGTCATTTGTGAAGATGATCTTGATGAACACAAAGTTCACCGTTTCATAAACTTTTGTTAACCACAGACCTGTTTTCAGGCAAAAATCCCTTTGACTTCCTGACGAGGGAACCAGGAAGTGCATGACTTCTGAGTTGGCCTACAAAAATACGTCATCCCTGCAGTACTCTGTAGCCCTTCTCTACATCCAAAGCAACACAGATGCTATTGGTGAACAATTTGCCAGCTAGTGTGCTACAGGCAACCAAACGGCTAATCATGTTGGCTGACAAGTCAATATTACAATGGCATAGCAACCATGCTATTAGCAAACAGTGTCAGCTGGCATGCTACAAACAAACAGTCGCTAACATGCAAACATAGGCATCTGCTAAGAAATCAATATACCAGCCAACATACTTCAACACAAAGCAGCAGGCAGCCTTCTTCAGTCACATTGCTACATCTGTAGTTTCCCCCCCCTGTTATTCCTCCTCAGCCAACTGACTGGATGTTACTGCTGCTTCACACATTTCCTTCTGTCACATCTGTCTAATTCATTGGTTCTCAAATGGGGGTCCGAGAAAAGTTTTCAGGAAAAAAAAATATATATATATATTCATAGCTTCATAGTTCAACGAAAGTATTTTATGTTTTAAATCTAAAATGCTTCATTGATTACATTCTAATCTAACAAACCTATACATTTAAAAGTCAAGCACGTTACCGTGGAAACAATTAATCTTAGCCCAACATCACAAATCGGAATGAGGGGGTCCCCGGTATATTTTCTATCCTGTAAGGGTTCCTTGGCTGAAAAACATTTGAGAACCTCTGGTCTAATTCACCTAGTAAGCTGGATGGCAGCTTGTGTGCTCCAAGCATCCACAAGAGTTAGGTATTCCATTCTGCACTGTGTCAGTTCACCTGTTGCTTTCTCAGGGTCTTCACTGCACTGAGAGCAACCTGCTGCACTGAGAGCAACCTGCTGCACTGAGAGCAACCTGCTGCACTGAGAGCAACCTGCTACACTGAGAGCAACCTGCTGCACTGAGAGCAACCTGCTGCACTGAGAGCAACCTGCTGCACTGAGAGCCACCTGCTGCACTGAGAGCAACCTGCTACACTGAGAGCAACCTGCTACCTGCTGGGTAAGACAGAACCCTGCAATCAAATGTGAATTACACCTACATTGGCTGCAAAACTAAAATGTATTTGCCTGTTTTTGCCCTGTTTCGCCACTGAGCGCAGCCATGTCGTTGAAAGCTAGATGGTGACGTCACACGCATTATAGCTCTTGTGTTTGCAGCCAGACTGCAGCGCTGCTTGTTGTTTACTCACCGGTAAAAATGGAGCACAGACATACTAACGTTAACTAAAAGCACAGATGGAGGACCATCAAAATTGCACTTGTGAAATGAATGAATATGCCTACAACACAGCACAGCCAATCCCACACTAGCTGTTGTAAACAGTAGCATCCATGGTGGTATGCTAGCTACATAGCAATCCTAGGCTAATAATAGAAAACTATATACGATATATTTGCCACACAAAACTATATGCTCAACCACTGTTGTCAAATTGTTGAACCACAATTGTGCTTATCTTAGCTTGCTAAAATGCCTGCCTTGTAGGGCTGTGAATCTTCACTGACCTCACGATTCGATTACGATTCAGAGGGCTACGATTCGACTATAAAACGATTATTGATGCATCTTGATGCATCTTAACACATTGAGTGCAAGCCCTTTTTTCAATGCTCTAGGTAGCTTGTGCCAGGCCGTTTTTTGAGGATTCTGGCTCATTTTAGAAGAGCCGAGGATTCTTTTCTGCTTGGAGTTTGTGAACACGAAGTTCACAAAAGTACTAATAGAATGTGTGCTTTCTCTGTCTAAAAGAGTTAGTTTGTAGAGTTAGTAGTTATGTAGATATTAGCCGTTGAGTACAGCATGGTTTCAGCTGTCTGAGAGTGAAAGTTGAGATAATCGCAGTTTTGTGAAATTCAATCAAACAGGCAGAACAGTCACTTTAACCATTTCTTTTTGGCATCAGTGAGAGATCAGACATCCAAACAATATAGTTCTGAACGCCCTCTCCTTCAACTCCTCCCTCCGTGGGCGTGTCTAGTGGCTTTCAGCCTGCGTTTGTCAGAAGCGAGTGCTCGCTGCAGCCTCGCTCCCTGGCAGGCAGCGAGTATGAGCAGCCTCCCTCCCTGGCAGCGAGTGTATGAGAATGAGGCTCGTTCGTTTCTGGGTTTTCGGAATGCGTGCGATTCTGGCCTTTCTGCGGGCGTTTCAAAGTGTGTTTTACCTATAATATATTATGCAAATTTGCAATCCCCCGTGTGCTGCTGCTGGCGCGGGCCGAGAGCGGCGAGTCTGGTGACTGATGACTGTAAAATCGGCAAGCCATTTCCTTGTGAATGGAGGAAGCACCCGCCTGAGGCTGCTGCTTTTGGTTGACTTTCTCTCTGTCGGGAGGGAACCCTCGCCACCTAGCTGGTCGGTAAAATAGATTATACACATTCTCTTCCTCCAATTCTGCTATAGGAGGCGTAAAAGGGGTTGATCGATGTCCCACCGTCAAAAAAAAAAAATGTTTATGTAAGCCGAGATATCTCGTCCATGGCACTCAACGCTTGGATTACCGGTATGTAAGCCGAGATATCTCGTCCATGGCACTCAACGTGTTAAATCGATACATCACTTTTTTTCCACAATACACGATTTATTTTTTCTCACTTTCTTTTTTCTCACTGTGTGGCTACTTTTAAAATAAAGTTAATTTGGAATTCACTTTCTTTTTTCTCACTGTGTGGCTACTTTTAAAATAAAGTTAATTTGGAATTCACTTTCTTTTTTCTCACTGTGTGGCTACTTTTAACACATTGACTGCCAGCCGTTTTTTTTTTGCTGTAGGTAGCTTCTGCCAGGCCGTTTTTTGAGGATTCTGGCTCATTTTAAAAGAGCCGAGGATTCTTTTCTGCTTGGAGTTTGTGAAAACAAAGTTCAGAAAAGTACTAATAGAATGTGTGCTTTCTCTGTCTAAAAGAGTTAGTTTGTAGTAGGGATGGGCATCGAATTTCGAATTTTCGAATAATCGTTGTTATTATCAAGGTCGACTTTTATTATTGAAATTCGAAATTCGAAAAAAAAAAAAAAAAAAAAAAAAAATTTTTTTTTTTTTTTTTTTTTTGAGTGAAATGTTGCATTGTCTCCCCCGATTCTAAGTATAGTCAAATCGCTTGGTTTGAGCAAGTAAAACAATTTTTATAAGCATTTTAAGCAAGGTTTATGGAAAAATGAATGGCGGATGAAATCCCATGAAGAGGGAGAGGGGGTGACTTTGGCACCCCTTTGGCACTCAGACCTGAGCCTACTAAATATTTAATGAACCACTCATGATTGTCAAAACTGTTTTTTATTTTCGAAAATGTCAATGTCATGTAACATGTTCTTTACTTCAGTGGTGCAATGCTTGTTTGAGCTAAAAATCCACAGCAGAAGCTTTTTATATTAATTAATAAAGCCGTAGACTTAGAATCAGGGGAGACAATGCAACATTTCACTCACAAAAAAAAAAAAAAACATAAAAAAAAAAAAAAAAAAACATTTTTTTTTTTTTTTACATTTTTTTTTTTTTTTCGAATTTCGAATTAAATTCGAATTTGAATTCGAATTTGGCCAGCGAATTAAGAATAGTGTTTTTGCTAGAAATGCCCATCCCTAGTTTGTAGAGTTAGTAGTTATGTAGATATTAGCCGTTGAGTACAGCATGGTTTCAGCTGTCTGAGAGGGAAAGCTGAGATAATCGCAGTTTTGTGAAATTCAATCAAACAGGCAGAACAGTCACTTTAACCATTTATTTTTGGCATCAGTGAGAGATCAGACATCCAAACAATATAGTTCCGAACGCCCTCTCCTTCAACTCCTCCCTCCGTGGGCGTGTCTAGTGGCTTTCAGCCTGCGTTTGTCACCAGCGAGTGCTCTGCTGCTGCTGCTGCTGCAGCGAGTTCGAGCAGCCTCCCTCCCTGGCAGCGAGTTTGAGCAGCCTCCCTCCCTGGCAGCGAGTGTGGATAGGGCTCACTCGTCTCTTGGGTTTGAGAGCCCCGATGAAGCCCCGTGCGACTCTAGGCTTATGCAAATTTGCAATCCCCCGTGTGCTGCTGCTGGCGCGGCCCGAGAGCGGCGAGTCTGGTGACTGATGACTGTAAAATCGGCAAGCCATTCCCTTGAGAATGGAGGAAGCAGCCGCGGGAGGCGGCTGCTTTTGGTTGACTTTCTCTCTGTCGGGAGGGCACCGTCGCCACCTAGCTGGTCGGTAAAATAGATTATACACATTCAATACTTCCAATATCTCCATAGGAGACGCGGGGGGCATTGATCCACGTAGCACCGTCAAAAAAATATATATATATTTTTTGACGACTCAACTCGTCGTTGGCAGTGAACAGCTGGATTGTGTTTGACGACTCAACTCGTTGTTGGCAGTGAACGTGTTAAAATAAAGTTAATTTGGAATTCACTTTCTTTTTTCTCACTGTGTGGCTACTTTTAAAATAAAGTTAATTTGGAATTGCATTGTATTATGATCCATAATTAAAATAAACAAATGCATTTCCTTCCATTATACGTTATTAATACAAATGCGCCCCTCTGTTACAAGAGTTCGCCAACAGGTGGCAGTCAGGGTTCCAAGAATGCAGGAAAGCCACAGTAAAAGTGGAAAGTGCAGAAGAAGAAGCACAAGCTTCACTGACGTTAAGTTGCAATAAAGAACGAGCAAATTTTTTTTTTAATCAAAGCACATATTTAAAAAAGATACAATCATTTCCTAATCAAAATGTGTTTTTATGCAAATAACCACTAATAGATGACAATAACAAAGGAAAATAATAACATTTCGAATTGTGGATGGTTTACACTGACTTCAAGGCGGTTGAAATTATTTTTCTGGATGGTTCCGGAGCGGCGATGTCATTCTGCTGCTGCTGCTGTTTTGGTAAAAGTAATGCAAAAGGAGTGTAATAAGTAATGAGTTACTCTACACAGACAGTAATATTGTAAAGTAACTTATTACTTTCAAATGAAAGTAACTAGTAATATGTATTATATTACATTTTGAAAGTAACTTGCCCAACACTGATAGCTGACTACAGTACAAATGTATCCAACACCACAGAGGAATACAGGAGTCAAAGTCAAATAAATTCAGTCAATACGTTTTAGTTAATGTGTTACAGTGACTCCATATGAGTACCAGAAATGATTACTACACTGGACAAATAGGACACTCCTCTTTGTATTGGATTTTAGTGCTTCTTGGATTTTATATTAACATTTGTATGGAAAATTCCTGTTTTACTTCAATAGCTTCCATGTAATGTGATGTAGTAACATAAAGCACTAAAATCCAATATTGAAATTGTTTATTAGGATAAACCCCTTGCGACGTGCCATCTCGTTTTAGAGGGGGTCCCAAATATAAAGAAAATATATAATATAATATAATATAATATAATATAATATAATATGATATATAATATAAAGAGGTGTGTCCTCTTTGATTCAGAGTCACCACCTCACATTACATGGAAATTCTATTATGGATCCTTGAAAAGTCATGGACAAGTTTTGAGTGAAAATGTGTTGGAACTAGGGATGCCTTTATCGATTAGTTTTCCTGTCGATTACCCTTAAATTCTGAAGACGATTAGTCGATTAGTCTATAAGCAAAAAAAAAAAAAAAAAAAAAAAAAAATTTTTAAAAATTAATTTAAAAAAATTTTAAATTAATAATAAAAAAAATTAATAATAATAATAATCAGGACGCCATCTAAATTGACCATAATTTAATCTATGTCAAAACATTCAACATGCAATTATTACATGTATTTATTTGCATTATCGTGCACACAGGCAACGACTTTCTCTTCCAGTTTCCAGTCACTGACTGCTTCTCGCAGGTGTGCTGCCAGATTTTCACCGCTATGCCTGTCCTCCATGGGGCGGGTTTGTAGAACACAGCTACAGAGCTGTCCACGTTCGTTGATGAAATGACAGGTTATTGTCACGTATGCTTCTGTTGCAATGGACGTCCAGATGTCTGACGTTATTGCCACACACTGTGCCTCCTCTAACTGCTGTTTAATGTACTCAGTCATTTTGCCATGGCTCACCTCCACTCTGGATGTTATCAAGGTGCGCCCCGGCACGGTGTATGCGGGCTCGACAAAGTTCATCAACTTGCGAAAGCCTTCGCCCTCGACAAAGCACAGTGGTAGCATATCGCGGGCAGTCATCTCAGCGAGGAGTTGTGTGATCGTTTCGGACCGGCGAGGGTCACATCGTCTGCGGGGTTCTGCAGTAAAAGCTGTGATACTGGTCTGCCTGCATCATCTCCTCCACGCAAGTTTACGTCGAGATGCTTGTTCTGAAGGTGGGTCCTCATTGCAGTGGTAGAGTGGTTATATGCAAGCTTGAGAGAACATAGCCGACACACAACCTTGTTGTCTCTTTCTTCATCAAAGTATTGCCAAACTTTGCTAGTTTTCTGTCGCGTGGCCATTGTTGCTCCTCCTTTGTGTACTTCTCAACTCCTGTCCTCTGTGTGCGGGGAGGGGGGCGGAGGGGCAGTTGCCTTCAGTGACCCTGGGAATTCTACTAGCGCATGGATGACTGACGGTGAAAGACGCAAAAAATAAAAATAAAATAGTAAAATAATTGTCGATTAGTAATTTTCACTCCGACTAGTGAGTGTGTCGACGACTAATCGATTAATCGATTATTTTGCGGCACCCCTAGTTGGAACCCTGAAGCTAGCATAGAGGAAACAGGATTTTTGGGGCCGGTGTGCAATGCACAGCAGGGCCCTTACATTCCACTCTGTCGCCCAGACCATTTTAGCACTCACTCAGGCGATGTAATGTCTTTGTGTGGGCGTGCCGACTTTCCCCTCCTCCCTCTCTGCTCGCTCTATGGCCAGTGCAGCACCCGACACACAGGAGGACAGACACAGCGAAAATGGCAGCGGCTTCTAGGGATGGGCATTTTAAGCAATTTAAATAGTCGAGTACTCTCCTTCTATTATGAACGAGTCGCGCGGGGGGCGCGGGCTGTGTGATTACTATGGTAATGTCTGAGCAGGGGTAATCTGCTGTGTATGGGGCTGTTCACACATAATGTTTGCATTTTTGCATGGAAAAAGCGCTACCTGGAGCATTTTTTTGTCAGGAGAGGGACTGACTGTGATGATATTAGGTGACGCTAAGCTAACATCATTCTAAAGCCTACCTTTAGACAGTATCTCCGGTTGGAGTAGCGCTTTGGAGCAGACAAGTTGTGAAACAAGCGAAGGCATTTCATTTCCAATACATGTCCATTGTTGCTGAATAGTGATCACCATGATGCGATTGTCTCCCAAAAAGTGATTCTTTCTCCACATTTCTTGTGACTAACGTTATGGGAAACGACAGTGTAGTCAGTAAACTAGTGCAACGTTTTGAATGAGTTTTATCGGGCGTGCGCTATGAAGAAGCGTGCTTCTCATTCGGGAGAATATCTCCAGGCAGCTTTTTTCGGGAAGAGCTGGAAAACTTCCGGTTAAAACTTTCTAAATAATGTTACTTAAACAAAAGTAAATAGCTTATTGATGCACGTTGGAGGAGAAAAGGTATTTCAATGAATGAAGCAGCAAACCTTGTATCAAAATACTCGTTGTGATGTTATATGGCGTGAAACTGTGGCTGTAACGCATTACTCAAAATAAATAAGGTTACAATAAGCGTTTTATTTTGAAAGCAACAAAGCGGATGACGTACTAGTACATTCTGGCTGACTTGACGCCCGGCCGTGCAGTTGCTCCTGAAGTAAAAGGTGCTTCAACGCGACCAAAGCGAAAGGCTCAAACACATCGAACCTGGCTAAACATCTTGCCGACAGGCACCCCGACCTGTTCAAAGAGTTTAAAGACCGACAGGTTAGCGAACGTGAACGATAAACATACATGCCCTCAAATAAGTCAAACGAGTATTGTGTGACAAGCGAACTTGTTTCACTGAAAAAGTTCGCTTGTCACAATAGCCTACTCGTTTACAGTGAAACACGAGGCAATGTGCTCGAGCACAGATCTCTGCCAAGGAAGGAGCAAGTCATGACATGTAACGTTTAGGGGAGGGGACATCAGATGACTGCATACCATGTACAATATTTAATAACACTATGGGCCATAGTGTTATATTTGAATTTTGGGCCATAGTCTATGGCCCTCAATTCCAGTGTTATTAAAGCTTTTACATGGTAAGCAGTCATCTGATCTCACCTATCCTAATATTTACAATAATCCCAATTATTAATGATATACGAATTCATTGTAAAAAAAACACCTAGCCTACACGTATGGGGGGGGGGGGGGAGGCTGGGAATACACCACATAATAAGCCTACATTTCAATAGCCTACATTTATGTGTGAAAATAATATATATTACTAGATTAACCATAAATCTGGCACTTCATGTTAATGAAGCTTAAACCCAGGATTATTAACCCACACAGCTTGGCAGAGTTCTGCACTTTACTGAGCACACCGGCCCTATGCCAGGTTTCGACCTGGCCTTGTTTTTAAAGGTCATTGAATTGCAAGTGCCTCAAAAAACAAAAAGATATTTTTTTCCACCACTAGATGGCACTATGACTCTTTAAATCTACGTTAGATTGGTCTGGGTTGTGGATAACTTGGCGATGTAAATACATGACATCAGATGTGTTGTTATATAGATTAGTTGCACCTGTTTTCCTTTGGGGAAGTCAAGCATGTTGGATAGATGAAGTGGGATAAACTACCGTAAATTCCGGACTATAAGCCGCACCTTTTTTCCCGTTTTTTGGGCTTTTTTGGCCCCTGCGGCTTATATAACGGTGCGGCTTATCTATGGATTTAAAAAAAAAAAAAAAAAAAAAAAAAATCTTTTTTAGCACTCTTTCTAACTATAAAGCCACTTCTGTTTTAATTTCCTCTCTTCACCACACTGTATGACACTGTATGACACTGTATGACACTGTGTGCACTGTAAATAACAACTTACAGGTGGTGTTGTGTTATGTTGTTTTGTTGAAATGTTAATAAATGGGAGCATTACATATGGTAATTAAACATTAAAACACAATAAAAAAAATAAAAAAAAATACCATTAAAACACCCGCGGCTTATAGTCCGGTGCGGCTTATATAAGAAAAAAATAGTCAACTTTGAAGGTGCGGCTTATACACCGGTGCGCCTTATAGTCCGGAATTTACGGTAATTCATTTTCAGCTCGATTTTATTTGTACAAAAAGCTCTGTCCAGTAACCTGAAGAACTTTATTTTGAGATTTGTGAGAGTGAGAGAAATAAAGTGATTCTCTAGAACAGGCAGACAAAAAAAAAACGGTGAAACGGAGGAAAGTATACCTTTTTTAAGGTGAAACCAGCAAATGTTTGGTATTTTTACTGATAAATTACCGAAACCTTTTTTGAATTCTAATCGATTAAGTCCATGTTGATCAATGAATCGACTAATCAGTTCAACGCTACTTGACAACATACCATGTGGCAAGAAGCATTTGATCCAACACAGGTTAAACACTTCCACAATTCATGACTGATATGATTTTTCTTTTCACACTCTGCAACTTTGTATTTACAATCAGTCAGACAGAATGAAGGCAGCGTGATCTCTCCTCTCCACAGTGGCGACGGCACCATGGGCGTGTTTAACATCAAGCGCCGCAGGTTTGAGCTGCAGTCGGAGCCTCAGAGCGGCGACCTGACGTCGGTGGCGGTGATGAAGCGCGGCAGGAAGGTGGTGTGCGGCTCCAGCGAGGGCAGCGTTTACATCTTCAACTGGAACGGCTTCGGCGCATTATCATTACATTTGGACTTGAGTCACACGGGGGTTACAGGCAGCGCTATAGATATAAAGAGCCCAGCTGTGCACGCCTGGTTAACACCGACTGGAACGGTACCCGAGCGGCCTCGTCTTGGAAAGGCAGTCTCTCTACTCAGTAAGGCTGTGAATCTTCACTGGCCTCACGATTCGATTACGATTGAGAGGGCTTCGATTCGATTACGATTATCGATGCATCTCGATGCATCTTAAATCGATGCATCACTTTTTTCCACAATACATGATTTATTTTTTCTCACTTTCTTTTTTCTCACTGTGTGGCTACTTTTAAAATAAAAGTGCATTTGGAATTGCATTGTATTATGATCCATAATTAAAATAAACAACTGCATGTACTTCCATTATATTTTATTTGATTCTAAAAAAAATAATAATAATCGAATTTTGACATTTGTGAATCGATGCAGAATCGTGCACGTCCGCATCGCGATGCATCTTATAATCGATTATTTTTGACACCCCTACTACTCAGTAGGGATGGGGGCGAGTACTCGGGTGTTAATGACCACTTTATTTTCAAGGCACACAGGTAATTGTAATGCTAACACTGTCACACATCATGTATGCTCTGAGTGCAAGCAGTAATTTACAGACATGGTGATGTTTTATTTTGATGACATAGCCTAGCTTTGGCAGCCTTCTCAAACAAAAAACAACGTTTGGTAACGTGTATTTCAGGGTTGTTTAACGTTCGGTGATTCAGTGAAGGAGCTGCCCCGCGTTTGATTCCACAAAGTCACGTCGGAGATGTCCGCATTTGTGAAATTGGTGTCGCACAAGAAAGACTACGGGCTTAACAACGCTGTCAATTTACGTGAACATGAATTGAAACTCACTCACATTGAATTCTTTGTAACGTTTATAGACAACGGTGTTCTGCTTTCCACGTCCTTTGTATTGACAATTTCTTCCACGTCTTCTCCCTGCACTCACGTTCTCTTCTGTGTTACTGTTGATTCACTTGGTTGGAGGTGTGTGGTGCCGGGTGAGATCAAACATGCTGTTCACGTCACTACTAGCACTGCCCATTGTCAAGGGACATGATTGGCTGTTTATGAGCTGGGGCGGGTGCACGCTCGCGGTTTGTCTGTAAATGATTGGCTTGGTTTCCGTGTCACTCGTAGCACGCTGTATTAACAAAGGACATGATAGGCTGTTTATGAGCCACGGACCATGGCCACGGAGCAGAAGCGTTCTTGTTTTTTTCATGCAGTCTATCGAACGGCTCTATCGAGCCACTTTTTTCTATTGTATTGATCCCGTGTCTATCGCGATATATATTGCTATCGTTTTATCGCCCAGCCCTACTATATCGATACAGGCACAGAAAGGTGCCCATACCTGCTGCAGGCAATCCACCGTCCAACTAGGACATTCTGCATGTGGATCCGCCCCAATCCAACCATAAATGGTCGATGCCAATTACCACATGGCGCATATAAATGGGCCTGATTATCAATTGAACAGGGACATTGCATGCAGGTGTGCGTGCAGTCACTGGATAGGTCAGGCGTTCTTTTAGTTCATCCTTTGTAGGGGTCCTAAGCACATGCAGTTAGTAAATGAGACCCCTGAAATATAAACAGAAGCATCTTCTCCTCTCCTCTGTTCTGCTGCCAGAGCGATCAACCTGCTCCCCAACCGGGTGGTGGGCTGCGTGGGGCAGCACGTGGGCGAGCCCATCGAGCAGATGGCCAAGTCGCGAGACGGCGGGCTGCTGGCCAGCTGTGCCCACGACCAGCTGGTCAAGTTCTGGGACATCTCCGGCCTGCAAGGCCTCAGCATCAGCGACTACCGCAAGAGGAAGAAGAAGGACGGACGCATGAAGTCCCTGAGCAAGAAGGCTCTGGGAGACAACGACTTCTTCTCTGGACTGGTGGAAGAGACCGAGAAGAAAGAGGAGGAAGAGGAGGAGGAAAGCGACAGTGACAGTGGCAGCGATTAAAGGAACAGTTCTCCCCCAAAAAATGTAATTTGGTCATTAACGACTGCTCCTCATGCCAGTACTGTACAAACTCGGGTGAGTTTGTTTTTCTTCACTAGCGTTATCCCCCTCCAGTGTATCTAGTGTGACCGGTGGAGTGGAGGCTGCACAGCCATCGCAAGTTCGCTCATTAATCTCCCCTAATTACCCCCATTAAAAAAAATCCAGTTCCTTTAGGTCACCTGTAGGGGTGCTCTTTACACTTCCTGAAAGATTCAGCGCGATCGCATTTAAAATGGCATAGCTGAACACAATTTCTGCTTACACAATTAGACTTTGCATTCTTCTTAATTATAGGATATTATTTCAGTAGCTATTGCCGTTCTCCAGGCTAGCTGCTGGAGGAGCTTCTTCCAGTGAATGGAGACTCTGGGGAGCTGGACCTTCTGATTCAAAGGTGACAACAAATGTCCATAAAATTCCTCCATAAAGCATGTGTAGTATAATATTCTTCTTTTCTTTTTCAGATTTTTTTAATTTTTTATAATTTTGCCTTTCTTAGACAGGACAGTATATTGACAGGAAAGGTAGGGAGAGAATGAGTGGATGACATGCAGCAACGGGCCACAGGTCATGATCGAACCCAGGTCGGCTGCAGGAAGGACTAAGGCAAGCCTTTGTGGTACGTGCTCTACCAGGTGAGACACCTGACGATGTATAAGTAATTTGATCCATTAGTTCATGGATTGGCATTGCATGTACTTCCGCATTAACAGACCTCACAAGATGGAGGTTGGCTACTGCCGCACACACTAACGTCACGCGGCCACGCTGGCTTCATGATGTTTGGTAATGAAGGAATTCTATGGACATTCGTTGTCCTTTATGAAGCAGAACATCCAGCTCCACAGAGTCCCCGTCCACTGGAAGAAAGTCCTCGAGCAATGAGCCTGAACTCCAGGTGAGTTGTATGAAGAGACAAACACTCACCTGAGTTTAGTACTGGCATGAGATTCAGTCGATAATGACCCAATTTAAAGTAAACCTTTGTGTGAACTATTCTTTAAAGACAGCTTACACTCAGTTTTGTGATTGAAATGTGTCTTTGCTGTGCGTGCGGACAGCTCGGTCTGAACTAACGAACTCGGTCTGCCCTTTGATGGAGAGATTTTTGTCCCAAGTGCCTCACGGTGTCATGACTGTGTGAGTTCAGCGGGACTCGAACCCCCGCACCCTGACAGCCCCGCCCACTGAGTCACATGGGACCGCGAACCAGAGCCGGGCGGTAATTCCGTATCATCGTCTTAAAGTGGAATCATAACGGCGATGATATATGGTGGTTTTGGGGGATTTTGTGATGCACTATCTGCCATCTTTGTCAATCTTTTTCATATCAAGAACCCCAAATTTAGTCCACATTAGAGACTTTCATTATGATCAGATTTTGTCTCTCGGACCCAAATCAGAATATTTTCTTATTGTAGATTATGCGTTTGTCAGGAATCCCATGACTTCCTGTATTGTAGGTAGAGAGATAACGGAGGAGGCGGGCGTTTTGAACACTCAGGGTGGAAAACTCTATTTGGAACAGCGAGTCCAGCCCATTCTGTACTGTCTTGCTGATGCACGTATGATACATCATATACTTCTTATTTCACAGATTCCCCACTGAAAAACAAATGTATATGAAGAATCAGAGGGATACCTGTTCACATTTTAATACATTTGGCCCATTGTCACTACCTACAGTGTAGCCTCGGTAGCTAGCTAGTATAGCTCGCTAACTAACGGTGGAGCCACATTAGGGCGTCGTTTGACACATAGCTGTATGGACACTCGTCGCTTGGTGGGCGTGGAAACCCGGAAACCCGGAACTCTGTCGCCCACTGTCACTTCACAAGCCTGCTCCGCATCGCCTGGTATCCCAGCATGCTTCACAAGGCGATGAGCACTGAGCAGCGTGTTCAATACAAAGTGAATGGGCAGCAGCGTCAGCATGTGTCAAACGACGCCCTAATGTGGCTCCACCGTAAGTAAGCTAACTAACTTCCTGTAGTTCTTGTCCCTGTTGTTACCGATGCTGCTGAAGTTCTATTGTGTCTAGAGATGGAACAATATGAAAATTTCACATCACAATTACAGTGACTAAAATGATCACGCTTATCAGTATTATCACGGTATTAAAATGTGCTGAACATTTTCAAAAAGTACTAATACACTCACATAAATCATTTCACCAAGTGTGATAGTGAAACTCAGACCCAAAAAGCATTGATACACTCACTGAAATCATTTCTCCAAGGCTGCACGTTTGCATCTGGGAGACGGTTGCCAGCTTTGGTTGATGATGGACAGTATTTACCATGTTTTTCAAAGCACTGTAATCATGGCAACACGGTAATCATGGTACCAGGGTTTGAATGATTAATGAACATTTGAAACGGTACGGTTATCATTCAAACCGGTTATCGTTTCATCCCTAGTTGTGTGTTGAAGTAACGCTAGATTTCTGCCAATCTTCCAGGTAGAGTTTCCCACCTGAGTTCAAAATGGCCGCTGTGTGAATACGGTCAATTGTGTTAACTTATTGTGAGTGAAATAATGTCAACAATTCATCAATTTACTGGGGGACCCCTGGTGGTCCCCAGACCCCACGTTGAGAACCACTGGTCTAAACTAATGAAACGGATATTGTGCTTCAAAACGTTGACAAAATGAGCTGTGAAACATTGTTAAGCAATACTATTAGAAAATCTGTTTTCTTTGACATCCAACCTAAGATTACACTGTTTCAGACTGTAAAGTAGTCAGACATAAAACTCTGTACATTATTGCTAACAGGCGTTAGCAACCGATGTCCCCCCCCCCCCCCCCCCCCCCACGAAGGTTCCCGTTTAGAAGATTCCCGCTTCAAGACTGTTGGTGGAGCAAATCTAGAACATATATTTTGTTGTTTCATATTAGTTATGGCTGCTTCCTTCATTTTAATGGTTTGTCCTGTTTACAGACTGTAACCCGAAGAATATTGTGATGTTAACAGACTTTGTGAAAGACTGGCGCCGCCACAAACCTTGTTGAGAAAATATGAGAGAGGTGTGAGTGGATAAAAACGTATTTGTTTAAATTAATCTGATTCACATGTTTTTATGCACAACCCTAACCCTTTTCTCATCGCTGCCATTTAGTTACGGATGCCTTGCATCTAGCAGTTGTAGTAGGCTAGCAGCCAGTGGTGGAAATACTTTTACTTTAAAGTAGAAACATCTCAGTATAAAAAATACTGTTACAAGTAAAAGTACTGCATTCAAAAGTATTAGCATCAAAATGTACTTAAAGCTACACCAGTAAAAGTGCTTATCAAGCATAATGGCCCATTTCAGAGTAATCCAGTACATATTTTATTGTTGAATTAGAGTCAAGTCAACGGAATTAAGCAATAGATCACAGCACAGACCATGGTATTATGGTCGGGTCATATCATAGCTAAGGGCTATAATATAATGACCATATATCACTGCCTGAAGTGGGCTGTTGCTTTTATGAAACTGTTACCCGGTATGGCAATATGACAGTAATAGACACAGTCCAATTTAAATCGTTTTTTAAAAGTAGTCCCTCCTGTCTGCCTGCACATAGCAGTTTTAGCAGATGTGGAGGGACACCTTCTAAATAACGTAGAGGACATTACAGGACTGTGCTGCTACTGATGCTATGTTATGCTGCATTTGCACTGTAAAGTATTTTACTGTGTTGTTATGCTGCATTTGCACTGTAAAGTATTTTACTGTGTTGTTATGCTGCATTTGCACTGTAAAGTATTTTACTGTGTTGTTATGCTGCATTTGCACTGTAAAGTATTTTACTGTGTTATGCTGCATTTGCACTGTAAAGTATTTGACTGTGTTGTTATGCTGCATTTGCACTGTAAAGTATTTTACTTGACAGTGAAAGAGAGCATTTGACTTGACACACGAGAGTGGAGAGAGGTCAGAGGTCGTTTAAGGAGTCCAAGATGAGTGGCATTTACCTCATCACCTCGGGGCCATACATAGCTCACCTCACTCCAGCAGAAGTGGAAGCACTTACAGGAGTTGTAAATCAGGCGTCTCCCATCGTGCTGATGGGGATTGTTGATGCCCACTACAGCTTCTTCTCTACACATTGGCACCCAGGGAAGAGTATCTGCTGGAGGACTTCACATTCAAACCTTTTAGTGGTAATCTACCAACAGCTGCTGAAAGCTCCTCAAGCAGATTCACTGCCAGTACAGATGCCTCCCCAGGGTTCCTACCAGAGCATGTGAGCAGAGTGGAGCGGTGATAATTACCGCTCCTCGCTCATGGCCGCTCACGTACACAGCCTGGAGGTTTGGGGTCCCGCCCGCCAACACCACGCCAGCCCTCCCCAGCTGCTGCATGCAGAGGATCAGGGAGGAGTACCCTGACCCAGGCTTCAGGCCAGAGAGGACCACCGGCCAGTTTCAAGCAATTGAACTGGAAAGCGTCCACTCAGCAGATTTACCCAGAGCCATTGAAGAGAGAGTCACGCCAACAGAAGTCCAAAATGCTTGATCCTCACATCACTCACGTAGCTGAGCTCCATTCTAGCTAGTTCCAAGTATAGTTCCAGGAAGTATGCGGTGGGCCGTTTGAATGCATAAAATAATGCTGATAATATACAATTAGATTCTTTAAACATCTGACCCTTTCAAAGTACATCACAAATGGTTCATTCTGCTGCAACTCCACAGCTCTCCTTAATCCAGGAGCTTACTTCCGGGAGCTGTTGCGAGGTGCTAGGTAAAAAAATTAAAGAAATAAAAATCCTTTGGATTGAACAGAGATGCTACAGCTCAACAACTCTGGATTTACATAATTTGAATTCGAATTAGCCAATTATTTTGACAACTTAGTCTTCACATGAATTCAGTTTCACTCATTCAGTTAAACTTTCAGCTAAACTACATTGATCTACAAAGAACATTATTCTGATCGTGAGACGGAGGAAAACAGAAAACAAAATATTGATCATTGTTTGTATTTTATAATATTGTTCATTTAATTTCACCAAAATATAGCCTAATCCATAATCGTATATTTGAGAAACATAATGTTGAAATGATTTGGTGATGTGTTACTGGTGATGTGTTACTCAAGTTCAAGTTCAAGTTCAAGTAGTTTATTGTCATATGTATAATACGATGTATAATACAATGAAATTCTTTATGCTCTGAGCACCCTCAGCCTTACATACACAAGGACATGGTCACAAAGACCGACAGAAAAAGGGTGTAGACCTACATAACTATGTAGGCTACACGTGATACAGACATGTCTGTACACAGTGCATGTAGACATAACACAAACCACGATACAGTACAATACAATAATGGTGCACAACAAAGTGACAGTGCGTTGCAGTGTGTGTGAGTCAACTGTTCAGCAGCCTGACTGCCTGAGGGAAAAAGCTGTTACTGTTACTGTAGGTCCACTAGCAAGCTAACAAATTAGCTCATATTTTGGCCTAATTCAGATAATAGAAATGTCTCTTTCCTCCATACATTATTCCATCGGTCCAGGCCATTATAAACTCAGAGATGGCTCATATCATTTGGGAAATCTCAACACAGGCATAATAACTCTTTCTTCCATTTTCTACTCAAAGACAAATTGGAGGTACGTAAAAAAACGGCCCCAAGAATTTGAGAAGCAGATGTTTTTTTTTTCTCAGAATGTGATTGGTTTTGGCCGTGCAACCGTCATGGCCTTTTGCAAAATATTGCACTTTTTTAACTTTTTGTCAAAGCATCATGGGAATTGTTTGTGTTTGTTTGTGTATTTTCTTAGAAGGCCCTTATTGGCAAGCTACCATCTTCTCTTACATTCTTGCTAGATTGATCCTTTGGACCACATCACACTCACTAATGGTAAATGTTCTGCATTTATATAGAGCTTTTATCCAAATCGCTTTACAGTCAGTAGGTACATTCATCCATTCACACACCGATGACGGCCAGCTGCCACGCAGGGTTCTGCCACACCAACAGGAGCAATTTGGCGTTCAGTGTCTTGTCCAAGGACACTTTGACATGCAGACTGGAGGAGCCGGGAATCGAACCACCGACCTCTTTTATCCAAAGCGATTAGTGGACGACCCCCTCTACCTCCTGAGCTACAGCCGCCCCTAATGATTGGGTTTGGCTAGAACTCCCTAGAGTTAGTATTACTGAGCTTAACTGCTTTTTGTTTTTATGCCCCGCCCACCTGGAACTCTATACAGAGCACCCTGAAAATCAATACTTTGGTATCCCTTGGGCATTTAAAATAAATGATTTCTAAATATTTCTATTTGCACTAATTTATTTTGATTTTTTTTTAAATGGATTTCCTATTATTTTTATAATTTTAAGTTACTTTTATCTTTTATTAACTGTACTTATATATTTGTTATTTGATTGTTTCTTTGATCTTGTATCTTTTACTATAATTTGTATCTTGTTTTAGTCGACATTGTAAATGAGTTTAAATAAAGGTAATGTGTTTCTTTGATATGCACCTCTCCTATTGGTATTTTTGTAAAGATTCAAAGCCATGATGTTTGGACATGAATACTTTGCAATAATGATGATGATGATGATGATGATGATGATGATGATGATGATAATAATAATAATAAGAGCTGCCAGCAGCATTGAACCCACCTATGCACGTCGTGGTCTGCCACAGTCACGGCCTCGTGTTGCCGTGGCCCTCTTCTTATAAGTGAATATTGGCATGTAGATGTCTTCAAGCCATGGGTCTCATCAAACATGTGAAGTTTGGGGCAGATTTGACCATGTTTTGCCAGTAGGTAAAACAAAGGTAATATAACATTTCAACTTCCTCATCTGTGGTGTGTAGAGGCGGTCACATGCTGCCCCCTGCTGGCTGCTTACTGTCACTGCTCAGCTTATTGGCCCCCTGATAGGAAACTGGGTAGCAGCAGATCAAACTGTAAAAAGGCTTTAAAACATGAATAGAAACACAATGAAGAATAGAAATGAACAGTAAAAACACAATACAGATGATTTTCCCTAGACTGGAGGAGTCCTCACTGTCTTAGAGGAGTGTAGCACCTTAGAGCCACACTGCTGAGAAACTAAACTGCCAGGTTCCAGATTCCAGCACAATCCAGAGAACCTGAAGGACTCTTCAGTTGTTTCATGTATAGTGTGTGGTGATGCAAATGAACAGCAAATTCTTTGGTACATATATAGGCAGAAATCAGATTTTGGATGGGCCACCACAAAAGAGGATGGGCCAACAATATCACATTTTGTCAACAGTAGAGAAATCAACTATGCAACACAATCTACAAGAAGAGGGGGTGCAAGATGGGTGTGGCTGACTAGAGCTCGCAGTTGGAGCCCTTCTACAGGCGAAGATTAGTCTTCGCAGCCCCACTCAGGCGAGGCGTACAGGCTGGGGGGGCGAAACACTGGTGACCCTGAGATACCTGCTGAGGATGTAGAAGGGTTTCCAACGGTGTGAGTGCTCTGGCCACACTCTCACCAAGGAATACCGCCGTGGGGGCGGCATGTCGTGGCTCCTGCGGTTTCTGCTTGTGGCAAAGCATCTTTGATGTGAAGTGAACATCGGGGGTGCTTTGCTGCAGGCGGGGTCCAGGGGCTGCGGTGTGTTGTCCTCGCGGTGGTCCTGCGGTTTCTGCTTGTAGCGGAGCATCTTTTGATGTTTACTTCACCTATGACAGCTACAACCTGTTAACATGGAAGAAATGATCAGTAAACTAGTGAAAGAAAGAACATTGAAACAATCTTGCCATGATGTTCAGGAATGTATTACAAACCAATTCTGATCTGAATGGCAATGATTACATCAAGAAACATTGATTCATCTCTTGTACTACTGTAAAAATCTTCTCACCACTAGAGGGTGCTGTAAGTATAAAAAAGGACAGACACACTGACTAAACAGTGACAATTTTACTTTTCAACATTTTGCATTCCAAAGGCAAAACAATAACAGCAAAACACTGCCAATACAACATAGACTAACCAACATAGTCTATAAAGGTTGTATCCGGCTAAAATATAGGCAGAATCTACAGTGCACTGCACTATGTAATGAACCATTTTACACAACATGAAACTTAACATAAACCCAGACAGCAGAGGTGTTACCATACTGCATGAAACAGCACATCAGACAGAAATCGCATAATATCCATGGCATGAGTAACACACACACACACACACACACACACACACACACGCCTCTTGCTTCAGTACCATGGTCAGCTCCTGAGTAGTCTCAACACCAGACCCATGAGAGTTCTTATGCTGATACACTACGTTACTGCATGCTGCAGATCTCTCTCTGGGTCTGGGACACTTTCCCTCAGAGGGCTGGTTATGGGAGGGAACCGTTCACTTGGCCGGTCACATGCCAGTGATGGCTTCAGTCCTCTCCAATCAGTAACGACTTTGCGATCAGACAACACGGGAGGCGCAGCCCATTTTTCGAACCGCTCTCTCATCGGTGCTACGACCTGTCACTCATTCAATTTCACCCCGCCTTCAAAACCAGCAGTGGCTGTGAACTGGCACAGACTCACTATGTAGTATGCAGAGCACAGCGATTCAACATAATATTTGAGTGTGGGGAGAGACTATCTCCTGAGTAACAACAGCAGTGTATTCATGACACTACACTGTGTGGGGAGAGACTATCTCCTGAGTAACAACAGCAGTGTATTCATGACTCTACACTGTGTGGGGAGAGACTATCTCCTGAGTAACAACAGCAGTGTATTCATGACTCTACACTGTGTGGGGAGAGACTATCTCCTGAGTAACAACAGCAGTGTATTCATGACTCTACACTGTGTGGGGAGAGACTATCTCCTGAGTAACAACAGCAGTGTATTCATGACACTACACTGTGTGGGGAGAGACTATCTCCTGAGTAACAACAGCAGTGTATTCATGACACTACACTATGTGGGGAGAGACTATCTCCTGAGTAACAACAGCAGTGTATTCATGACTCTACACTGTGTGGGGAGAGACTCCTGAGTAACAACAGCAGTGTATTCATGACTCTACACTGTGTGGGGAGAGAGTCGAGACTATCTCCTGAGTAACAACAGCAGTGTATTCATGACTCTACACTGTGTGGGGAGAGACTATCTCCTGAGTAACAACAGCAGTGTATTCATGACACTACACTGTGTGGGGAGAGACTATCTCCTGAGTAACAACAGCAGTGTATTCATGACACTACACTGTGTGGGGAGAGACTATCTCCTGAGTAACAACAGCAGTGTATTCATGACTCTACACTATGTGGGGAGAGACTATCTCCTGAGTAACAACAGCAGTGTATTCATGACACTACACTGTGTGGGGAGAGACTATCTCCTGAGTAACAACAGCAGTGTATTCATGACTCTACACTATGTGGGGAGAGACTATCTCCTGAGTAACAACAGCAGTGTATTCATGACTCTACACTATGTGGGGAGAGACTATCTCCTGAGTAACAACAGCAGTGTACACACACACACGCTGTGTCAAAGGAACAATACATGGGTTCATGGTAGAGCCTGCACACACACACATGTTGTGTCAAAGGAACAATACATGGGTTCATGGTAGAGCCTGCACACACACACACACACACACACACACACACACGTGTCAAAGGAACAATACATGGGTTCATGGTAGAGCCTGCACACACACACACACACACACACACACACACACACACACACACACACACACACGTTGTGTCAAAAGAACAATAAATGGTTCATGGTAGAGCCTGCACACACACACACACACACACACACACACACACACACACACACACACACACACACACGTTGTGTCAAAGGAACAATACATGGGTTCATGGTAGAGCCTGCACACACACACACACACACACACACACACACACACACACACACACACACACACACGTTGTGTCAAAAGAACAATAAATGGTTCATGGTAGAGCCTGCACACACACACACACACACACACACACACACACGTTGTGTCAAAAGAACAATAAATGGGTTCATGGTAAAAAGGAAGAAAGGAAGAAAGACTCACAACTTATAAAACAACAGAACAAGAAACAATATTGTTTATTTTAGGGCATTTATTACATTACATGATGTCATTTAGCAGATGCTTCTGTCCAAAGCAACGTTCAATATGTACATTTTGTCAACAATAAGTATTGTTCATCATTTAGAGAAAACTTTCATTCTGAGAAACAAACAAAAGTAGATCAAATGCAAAATAAAACAAAGTTGCAAAATAAAGATATTTGAACCTCAACAAGACTTAAGACTAACAAGAAGACCTTGATTCTGTCTCATTAATTCATTTTCACAATAAAATGATCATGTTCTTACACCTGTGTTGTTAAAACCCTGTTCAGTTTCCCAACACGAACACTGACTGATGGATCATGTTTGTTGTTTACAGTAAAATGAGTAAAAACACATGAAAATACAAACATTGTTATTGTCTAAGGTGTGTGTGTGTGTGTGTGTGTGTGTGTGTGTGTGTGTGTGTGATCCTGTACAGAGTGAAGCATCATCTCAGCAGCTGTGTTTATTCAGCAGTGTGTGTTTCTCTCTCACTCATCTATCTGACACAGAGACACTGAGCCTTCAAACTCAAGCCCCAACTTAAAGGTAAGTGTGTTTAAGGACGGACTATTAAACTTGTTCAGAAACCCAAACCCACGCTTAGCTCCAGAACCAATCCTAAACCCAGGGTACACTGGTTCAGTGAACGTGTTGTTGAAGGTGTAGAGGTGGATCAGTGTGTCAGAGGAAACTGTATAGAAAGACAAAGAGCCAGCAGGCCAGTCCAGATACACTGCGACTCTGTTAGACACAGAGGAGGAGGGGAGATGTAGGGCTGTTTTTATGTTATTGTGCCAGACAGAGTAACCTGTAACATCAGAGCAGATCAGCACCCAGGACTTTTCATTACCTCCAAGCCCACAGTCACGACCCCGTCCTCTCCTGCTGATTCCTCTGTAAGTCACTCCTATAGCAACCTCTCCTTTCCTCTCCAGCTCCCAATAACAGCGACCAGTGAGACCATCTCTACACAGCAGCTGATCATAGGTGTCAAATCTCTCTGGGTGATCAGGATATGACTGATCCTCTCCCCACACTGCTGTCACCTTTCTGTTGTCTTCAGACAGGAGGAGGTGTCTCTCTGCTGTGTTTGGATCCAGTGTGAGTTCACATCCATCTGATGAGACAACAAGACTCCATTTTAGCTCAAGTTTGACCTGTCAACTATTGTCACAGCTGTGTGTGTGTGTGTGTGTGTGTGTGTGTGTGTGTGTGTGTGTGTGTGTGTGTGTGTGTGTGTGTGTGTGTGTGCGCGCGCGCGTGCGTGCGTTGTGTGTGTGTGTGTGTGTGTGTGTGTGTGTGTGTTTTTTTCTCCCCTTCTCTCTCTCTTGTTCCTGCAGGCACGCGCTGCATTGCCTCTCTCTCTCTCTCTCTCTCTCTCTCTCTCTCTCTCTCTCTCTCTCGTTCCTGCAGGCACGCGCTGCATTGCCTTTCTCTCTCTCTCTCTCTCTCTCTCTCTCTCTCTCTCACGTTCCTGCAGGCACGCGCTGCATTGCCTTTCTCTCTCTCTCTCTCTCTCTTTCTCTCTCTCTCTCTCACACATTCCTGCAGGCACGCGCTGCATTGGCTTTCTCTCTCTCTCTCTCTCTCTCTCTCTCTCTCCCTCTCTCTCTCTTTCTCTCTCTCTCTCTCTCTCTCTCACGTTCCTGCAGGCACGCGCTGCATTGGCTTTCTCTCTCTCTCTCTCTCTCTCTCTCTCTCTCACGTTCCTGCAGGCACGCGCTGCATTGGCTTTCTCTCTCTCTCTCTCTCTCTCTCTCTCTCACGTTCCTGCAGGCACGCGCTGCATTGCCTTTCTCTCTCTCTCTCTCTCTCTCTCTCTCTCTCTCCCTCTCTCACGTTCCTGCAGGCACGCGCTGCATTGTTTTCTCTGTGTCTCTCTCTCTCTCTCTCTCTCTCTCTCTCTCTCTCAGATGCTGCTAAATGGGAAGGTAATGTATAAATACTGTGTAAGCTCTAAACAAAACCATGCTGAGTGGGAGAACAGACAGTGTGTGGAGAGAGAGACTGAATGTGCAGGATGACTGTAAACCTGTGGAGGCTGTTTTATAAAGCACCATTAAACCTCTTCTAAAGCCACCTATTTCTGAAGAAAATGGTGAAAACGACATACCCAAACTAAAATGCTTACTGTGGCTGAACCGCTAGGGTTACAGACAACTGCCTGACCTTTTCTGAAAGGTAAGACTTTGAAGTTTCTGTTCCAAGTGTCCGAATGACTCTATAGCCCTTTTCCCACATGCGTACCGGAAAATTACCTGTAAGTCAATATCGGACATTTCCCTGAATTTCCCTTCACACCTTAGCGTGCGCATATGGGAATCTAGTCGTCAAATAGCCGGTATGTTGGGGGAGGGGGGAGGGGGGAGCTTATTTGGGGGGTCGGCAAAACTTCACTCAGTCCTCCGTACTTCGCCTGACACAGGACAGACACAGCGAGAATAGCAGAGGCTTGCAAGGCAAGCTGCCCAACGCTTGTAGCCTATGTATGTAGAGAAAGAAATGCACAAGCGAAATGTGGAAGTAGTTTGCTTTGATGTGCGCGAATGATTAGATGATGCACTTTGAAGAAGTTGGGATCCGTGTCTGAGAGAAATAGTTGCTGGTTCGATGTTTATCCGTTCACCTGCGTTGCGTTGAAGCACTTTTTACAGACTGGCTTCGTTTGATGTGTCCGGGGTTGCCTTCGGAAATCAGCAAGCTGACATACTGCTCTTATTAGGCAAGATACAAGATCATTTCGCCAGTTTGCTTTAATGTGCGCGAATGATAAGATTATGCCCGCTGGAACATTAAGCAACGTGTGTAGGCTACACTTCGCCCATGATTGAAGGACCGCTGTCGCGGAAAATGACTGGACCCGTTTCCACTTGCGTCCAAGACTTTCTTGACAAAGCTGCTGCCATGAAAAAACGTTTTCTGGACAGAGGCTACACAGTACACTGTGTGGATGAGGCTTTCCAGGTTGCTCTTTCAAAACCCCGCTCTGATCTTCTAAAGAAAAGTGTTAAAAAAGACTTAAACTTTTCTGTTTCTTGTATTTGTACGTATACTCCTCAGACTCATATCCTTAAGAACACTATTCTAAAACACTGGCCTATTTTGACCTCTGACCCAGCAGTGGCTCAGCATTTTAAAGATCCTCCTCTTTTTGTCCACAGAAGAGGTCCAAACCTGCGAAACAAGCTGGTGCGAGCTAATATTAAGACGAGCCCAAAACAGACTCTTCTAGCCCCACTAAAGGATGGGAACTATCCATGTGGCCATTGTGCCCAGTGTCACAACACATGGAGGACTCCAGTTTTTAGACATCCTAGATCAGGCAAAAGCTTCCCTGTCAAGGGCTTTATCACATGTAGTACAGAAAATGTCATCTATCTATTGAAATGTCCATGTGATAAAATTTATGTAGGTAAAACAACACGTATGCTGAAACAAAGGATTAGTGAACACAAGAGCTCCATCAGACGAAATGATATTAATTATCCTGTAGCTCGTCACTTTAATTTGTGTTCTCATCCTATTTCTTCTTTTCGTTTTCAGGGCATCGAACATATTGAACTGCCAAGAGGGGGAGATATAGATAGGAGATTATGCCAAAGAGAGCTCTTCTGGATTGATACCTTAAATGCTTTAGAACCCACTGGCCTTAATGAGGATTTTGACATGAGTGTTATGCTGTAGATCAGGATGTTTTTTCTGTTCTTGTTTTGTTCACTAATTCTTTCTTTCTTGTGTAGAGTAGGAGGCCTGACAAATGACGGCTCCAACCTGAAACCCTTTCAAGGCTCCCTGCTCTATTTTTGATATTTAGTTTTTTATCTTACTTTGATAAAAATTTAAGGTATTTTCTATACCTGTGATATTTGTTTTTTTGTGGCACTTTACTGTAATATGCTTTATGATTGTTTCTTTGTTTTTCTGTATTCCCTGTGTTACACTTTTTTTCAGTTAGTCTGGTAGGTCCCTTCAGTGGGACTCACAGCCTGAGAACTACAAACACCAAAAACTACAAATCCCAGAAGGTGTTGCTTCTACCTGAGTGTGCACAGGTGTTTGGCATACTGCTGATGACCAGAGCAGGAGTCTTAAGCCTGCCTGTCATTTGTGATCTGTATGCTCTGATGAAGGTCTAGTCGACCGAAAGCTCGCTTAATAAATGTGAAATCTGTACAGATTCAAGTGTGCGGAAATTCCTTTTATATTTGTAACTCTAGTTATTTTTCCAGCACCTTGGCCGATACTTGGCTGGGTTGAGCGGTGGCCCTCCCTCAGATTTTACACTTGCGTCCCCTTAAAAGCATACCGCTCTTGTGACTGGCTCGAAACTGGTGAAATGTCGGGGACGACGGGGTCGCGCTTATACCGGCACGGCGTCTTTCCCACTTGCAGGCATTAGACCACGTTCCGGTCATTTTGCAGTACAAAGCGCATGTGGGAAAAGGGCTTATGTGTTACTGACCCTGAGTAACACCAGCTCAAACACAGTGGAGACATAGCCACAGGCCTTACCATCCGGTTTAGCTTCACATTACGTTTAGAGAATCTCTTTTGATCTCGCGAGGTTATCCATCTTGCAAGCAAGGTTAATAACTTCCGCTATGTTGATCTGATCCCAAAAAGGAAGAGATGGTTCGATGCGCAAGATTCAGACGATTAATTTGGTTTGTAGCATGAACAGCATTGTTCAGAATTTACCACCTAATTCATCACGTTAATGACAGATAAACAGCAAAAAATCTGAAACGTAACGCCCGTGTTACGGTGCCAACAAGAGGTCAGGTGACCTGCAGTGGTGAATATTGAAGGGAGCAGTGGCAGTCAATAGTTTTGTCTCCAAGTTCAATCCAACATGTCGAACAACTGTCCTTTTTGTCAAGAACCAGAGTCTGTTTTTCACTGTTTTTTGGAGTGTAAAAGACTTGAAGTACCGTTTGGAATTGTAGAATACGTGTTTGTCAAATGTGGTGGAGTTGGAGTGAAACTGCTTTTATTTTTGGTGCTGGTTATAAAAGGGCAAATGCAATGAAGTGGGAGCTGTTGAACTTTGCAGTGGGACAGGCCAAATTGTCAATTTACAAAAGCCGGAAAAATCAATTAGAAAATGTTTCAGGTGGGGAGTTGCTGCCATTGTTTAAGGCTTTGGTACGAGCTGGAATCACAGTGGATTTGAGGTTTTATTCACTCATGAATGATGTTGCTGTTTTTTGTCTCCTTGGTGCTTCACTGATGCTTTGTGTTTGTTTGTTGACGTGTGTTTCCTGTGAGCATTTACATGCTGTCTATGTGTCAATATGTTTCATTGATTCTCTCTCTCTCTCTCTCTCTCTCTGTCTCTCTCGTTCCTGCAGGCACGCGCTGCATTGCCTTTCTCTCTCTCTCTCTCTCTCTCTCTCTCTCTCTCTCTCTCTCTCTCTCTCTCTCTCTCTCTCACATACACACACACATTCCTGCAGGCACGCGCTGCAATGCCTTTCTCTCTCTCTCTCTCTCTCTCTCTCTTGCTCTCTCTCTCTCTCTCTCTCTCAGAATCAGAATCAGAATCACTTTTATTGCCACATATGCAAGTTACATACAAGGAATTTGTCTTAGTGTCTGTATGCAGCGTAGCAGTTACATCAATATACAGAGATAAGAAGTAGGAAGATAACTAAGACAATCGCAAAGTTGCAACTGCAATCAAATCAAGTAGGAAATATATACAATATGTACATGAGTGGTGAAGTTTACGGTTCAATTATCATCACACGGTTAGGGTTAGGGTTAGGGTTCTCTAACCCTAGTTAGAGAACAGGGTTAGGGTTCTCTAACTGGTTAGGGTTCTCTAACCCTAACATCTTACACGGTTCAATTATCATCTGTGGATGATAAATATGAATTTACGTTGGATTTACAGACTGAGTTAAATCTATACGTTAAATAGGCAGTGGATTTACATGAATTTACAGTCAGAGTTAGATAAGAGTTTACATTGAATGTGCATGAAATTTACAGGCTAAGTTATAGGCTCTCTCTCTCTCTCTCTTTCTCTCTTTCTCTCTCTCTCTCTCTCTCTCTCTTTCTCTCTCTCTCTCTCTCTCTCTCTCTCTCTCTCTTTCTCTCTCTCTCTCTCTCTCTCACTCTCTCTCTCTCTTTCTCTCTCTCTCGCTCTCTCTCTGAAGGCCCGTTTAAGGGTGGAGTACGCCTTCTACAAGATGACGGACAATGTGCTGGAATTCAGCAAGATATGGACGGTTGGGGGGGGTTTTGTGCTCTGTGGGAGAAGATGAGGAGTTGTTTGTGAACCTTTGAGAAAATACGTGTGTGTAGTGCATAAAGCTGTGTTGTATTAGGTTTGCAATGGTTTATTAAAGGGAGTTTGAAAATCAAAAAAAATCTCTCTCTCTTTCTCTCTCTCTCTCTCTCTTTCTCTCTCTCTCTCTGTCTCTCTCTCGCTTTCTCTCTCTCTCTTCTCTCTCTCTCTCTCTCTCTCTCTCTTTCTCTCTCTCTCTCTCTCTCTCTCTCTCTCTCTTTCTCTCTCTCTCTTTCTCTCTCTCTCTCTCAGATGCTGCTAAATGGGAAGGCAATGTATAAATGTAAGCTCTAAACAAAAACCTGCTGAGTGGGAGAACAGACAGTGTGTGGAGAGAGAGACTGAATGTGCAGGATGACTGTAAACCTGTGGAGGCTGTTTTATAAAGCACCATTAAACCTCTTCTAAAGCCACCTATTTCTGAAGAAAATGTTGAAAACGACATACCCAAACTAAAATGCTTACTGTGGCTGAACCGCTAGGGTTACAGACAACTGCCTGACAACAACCTGTGGTTGTTGTATTTATGGCTAGAAACCCAATGGAGACATAGCCACAGGCCTTACCATCCGGTTTAGCTTCACATTATGTTTAGAGAATCTCTTTTGATCTTGCGAGGTTATCCATCTTGCAAGCAAGGTTAATAACTTCCGCTGTGTTGATCTGATCCCAAAAAGGAAGAGATGGTTCGATGCGCAAGATTCAGACGATTAATTTGGTATGTAGCATGAACAGCATTGTTCAGAATTAACTACCTAATTCATCACGTTAATGACATGAACAGAAAAAAATCAGAAACGTAACGCCCGTGTTACGGTGCCAACAAGAGGTCAGGTGACCTGCAGTGGTGAATATTGAAGGGAGCAGTGGCAGTCAATAGTTTTGTCTCCAAGTTAAATCCAACATGTCGAACAACTGTCCTTTTTGTCAAGAACCAGAGTCTGTTTTTCATTGTTTTTTGGAGTGTACAAGACTTGAAGTACCGTTTGGAATTGTAGAATATGTGTTTGTCAAATGTGGTGGAGTTGGAGTGAAACTGATTTTATTTTTGGTGCTGGTTATAAAAGGGCAAATGCAATGAAGTGGGAGCTGTTGAACTTTGCAGTGGGACAGGCCAAATTGTCAATTTACAAAAGCCGGAAAGATCAAATAGAAAATGTTTCAGGTGGGGAGTTGCTGCCATTGTTTAAGGCTTTGGTACGAGCTGGAATCACAGTGGATTTGAGGTTTTATTCACTCATGAATGATGTTGCTGTTTTTTTGTCTCGTTGATGCTTCACTGATGCTTTGTGTTTGTTTGTTGACCTGTGTTTCTGTGAGCATTTACATGCTGTCTATGTGTCAATATGTTTAATTGATTAATGATCTAGTCAGGTAGGTTATGCTAAAAATGTCCTTTATTTATGGAAAATAAAGGTGCTTAAAAATCAAAATCAATCTCTCTCTCTCTCTCTCTCCCCCCCCCCCCCTTTCTCTCTCTCTCTCTCTCTCTCTCTCCCTCCCTCTCTCTCTCTCTCTTCATGCAGGCGCGCGCCGCGTGTCACCCCTCCTGCTTGTTATATCACATGATCTTCTCACTCTTCTTCACTAGCAGGGCCGGTTCCAGAACAAGATGACTAGGGATGCATCCTAGATAGGAAGGGGTGCATCTGCCCAGCCGTAGGCCGGGCCGACTCGGGTGGCCGGCCGACATGTTATTTTACTAAAAATAATGCATTTTACCATAATTTCAAGTAGAAATATAGCCGCAAGCGGCGATGCGGGGTCCAAGCTTCCGGTGACTTGGGGGGGTATATGTCAGATAGTGCACATTTATTCAGACTTGGTATGTGCACAAGTAAACAAAGTTTGGTTGAGATCCGGTGACCTGACGGTTTCCAAGCAGTACTAGTAGTAGTAGCAGTAATAGTAGTAGTAGTAGTGTTGGTAGTAGTGGGAGTGGTAGCAATAGTAGCAGCAGAAGTACTAAGAATAGTAGTAGTAGTAGTAGCAGCAGCGGCAGTAGTAGTGGTGGTTGGCTGTTATAGCGCCACCATCTGGTGGATTGGTGTAATTTTTTCCTCTGAGTAGTGGGTGATGTCTTGAAACTATGTAGAAAGGTGGGTGATGTGGGGCGTATGGTTTCTGAGATCCACACACTTTTAGGGCAGGAAAAGAACAAAAGCAAATACACACAAGTTTAGACATTTATCATTTCAAAACGGTTTCACGTATCCAAAATCCTTTACTGACCTTAGGTCGGGGTAGTCCATAGATGACCCAGAAAAAGTTTTGTGTGATTTGGCCAAACGGTCTAGGAGGAGCTCGCAAAAGTAGGTTTTTGATCAAATTCAAAATGGCGGAAAATCTACCACACAGAAATGGGCGTGGCCTAGTGGGTT
>NC_139628.1:13831347-13943847 GCF_964638095.1 Poromitra crassiceps
CTGTGGCTTTTAACGGGGGTGGACATGATCACACTTGGGTTTAAACAAGCCCAATCTGGACGTTTGTGCCGAGTTGATGCAGAGCGCAGCGGGGCAACACGCCCAAAAACAGTGCTGTACGCAGCGCTATTCTGGCGCAAAACGGGCCTTAACGCAAAATTACCGCCTTTGCAACGATAGAGCGCCATATGTCTTGTATTTTTTCATTGCTACTGAGAAACGGCTGATTGAAGTTGTGCAAATAGACCAATCACAGCTGATTATCATCTACTGTAAGTTGGAGACGTACGTAGATGTTGCAGTGTGCGTTAAGGTGTTTTTGATCTGTCTTTTTCTGTTTATAAAGTTTATTTTGATACAACTTAATGAGCAGCTATCATGTAGATTGTTGTTGATCTCTTGCAGTAATTTCTTATTGAAAATACTGTACTATAAAACCTTTACTGCAGCAATTCTGTCACATACTATTACTTTTTCAAATACTATCACACTCATACTGTTCTCACACTTTTTCATGTCAAGGAAACCTAAACTGAAACAAATTAGACCATGAACCCATTTGATAAGATGTCATGCAGGTCCTCCATCTGATAAGATTTTAGCAGATGTTTTACGACCTACAGAAAACTGTATGAAACCAATGACCAAAATTAGTCATACATTCTGTCACTTACAGTAAGGATGGAATTATAGTGAAAATAAATTATTTTTAATTTGCTGGGGATGCTCTGGAAGCTCCTCAAAGACCCCTTGGGGTCCCCCAGACCACATTTTGAAAACCACTGCTGTACATTCTATAAAGTAAAGATGAGTTATTAATTTTTGATATAGAATGTTTGCAAATTTTTATATATATATATATATATATATATATATATATATATATATATATATATATATATATATATATATATATATATATATATATATATATGGTAGGGTTACTGGAGAGAGGAAAAATAATTCATCAATATCCTGTCTATATTGTATAAAGGTAGTAATACAGTTTCTGTTATACCATCTGCTGTTATATATCCTGTCATGCACCTGTCTTCCACAAACCTAGGGACCTATGGCAGTATTGTATTGTACAATACTGCTCTATGGCAGTATTGTATTGGGGGGGACCTGTGTCTGCCAGACCTGTGTCTGCCAAGACTCCAGGGGCCATATCTTCCGACAGGCGCTATCCCCTAATAGCATTTGCGCACCTGTTTGCGCGTGCCTTAAGGCACGGAAGATAGCATTCCGCCTTGCGCCGTCCGCCAGGTGTTCTGCCGAGTTTTGCTCCACCGCACAGCAGCAAAAAAAAAAGCATCCCCACCTCACGGGAGCATACTTGTTAGGATTTATACAGAAATGTAACTGTTTAAAAAGTGATATAATTGTCTGGTAGACGGAACCTCCCTGATTTCTAAGTTAAAACAGCCCCGAAATATGTTGGGGATGCAATTCTCGGGGGGCATGCAGAAATGTTCACGGCACCTGTCGCAAGCGCAAATTAGAGCCGTGACAATATCATCTGCGGCCCAAAATACCTGCGCAAACGGAATTTGGGCGGTCTTAACTACCAGAATTATTCACAGGCGTGGCCAGGCAAGGCTGGGCATTACGTCAATCAAAACCAATCAGATTCCCGTCTTGCAATGGCTGTTTGTGCAAGGCAAGCAAAATGCTGTAATTCTCTCCATGCGTAATAAAGTGTACTCACTCGTGCGAGGACAGAGGGAGCTTATTGACAGATCGTCTGTGGTGCCAACGACCCTTCGGGTTATGAAGGTAAATAGCCTATGTCCATTGTCCAACAAGTTTTCTCAATTAATTTCCCTCTTTGCGATGTGATAAAAGTTTCTCAGTGAGTTATAGTTGATTGCCTCACTGCTAATACCCAATTTTAGCAGCATAATTTGATGTCTTGGCGTGGCATTCCACTTTCCACTGCGCAAATACCTCTCTGCACTGGGAGCGCAGCTGTAATCTCCGTGCAGCGCACCCAGCAGAGAGGTATTTGCGCGTAAGAGGTCCTTTTCAAAGCTCTTAGCGCAAAATAATTGCGCGCTGCTGACGATAGGGTAATGCCATCTATCCCACATTTTAGCGCTGAAACGCCTGCTTTGGCATGGGGCAGCCAATGCACAGTACAATTATCACAGGCATGCGCTTGTGTCCGCCCCCAATTTGCAGTGCGCACGGCGTTAAACGAGCACAAACGCTAAATTAGCGCTTTTGGGAAGATAGAGCCCCAGATGTTGTATTTGTCAAGAGAAGAGAAGAGTCCAGATAACTGTTTGTTCTAGAGGTAGTCTGCACCTTTGACTCTAGCCTAGAGGAAGGCTTTATGACCAAGGTCATTAAATACCAACCACTCCTAAACATCCTCTCAGAGCTGGTTATAATGAAATTAAATACTAACCAACAACCAACAACTCAACACAATCTCAGAGCTGGTTACAGGTGCAAACTATTTGCTCTTATATTTGGGAGCCTAGGACACATACACATTTTGCTCCTAAGAGGGCTTCAACAACTTGGGATGCCCATAAAGGCTAAATGGCTTTCAATGTACTGTGCTGTCTCTGTTATCATTAGCAGCACCATATATGGACGAGACACTGCTACTTATACCCCTAAGGGACCGTTCATCCCTTAGGGGCCTTTATGGTAGCTGTCACTGGAAGAAAATAGGGGAGGGTGATGCTTTAAAAAAATTTAGTCTCAGGTACACTGTTATTATTTTGTGTCCAGAGGACACATTTGAATGCATCAATTATTTTATTGTATCTACCGTATTTATTTATTTTTGCTTTTTGGAATTCAGCAACTATACCCAACAAGACCCCTCCTGGCCAAACTTTTTAGGTAAAAAGACTAGTCCGTCCAGTAGCCTACAAGTGCAGCTGGGTGAGAGAGAGGGAGAGAAAGGGCCACTGCGGGGGCAAGGCACCCCAAATTCATTTATAATAAACACTGGCTATCAAAACACATCATTGTTAATACCCACATATTGTCACTTTCTAATTAATGCTCGTTACTAGGGAAATAAGGCTTGATGACTGAACTTCTCTTAAATTTCCAAGAAAGAAAAACAAACACCTGCTAGTATGTCAGAGGAAAAGTGGAGGAGTGCAGAGACACCTGTTGGATGAGAGGTGCTTGGCGGCAGCATCAAATCAATTGGCAACTTTGACATTTCATCTGCACATTGAAGCCGTCTCCTGCTGTGCGTAATTCATCCAGCGGCTTTGATCTCTGTTAGAGGCCCTGTCAGAATACATTCGACTCGGCAAGTTAACGTCACAATAAGACAGTATTCTGTGTGTTATGGAACGCATCTGTACCGGTGGCCAATAACGATGCCACAACCACAACTGGGCCAAGTTAGAGAAAGCGTGTTGTAAACCAGAATCCATGGGACTATCTAGTGGAGAAAACAAAACAAAAATGAAAAATCTGAGCTAGAAAAACTGGTTTTGTTGTGGAATGCACAGTGTATGGAGAGCTGCACTGGCTGCTTTGACCGAAATATAGGTGAGCATTGCTTCTTTGTGAAGAAGGAAGAGAAAATTGTATTCTACTGCGCTATCTCAATTTGGCCATACATTAATAAAATAATAATAATAATAATAATAATAATAATAATAATAATAATAATAATAATCAAAAAATAGTAATAATAAAACATATTTTTTTGCCTTTTAAGAATGGCGTTGCCTTTCAGCGTCCTTTTGTCGTTAAGAGAATCTTCTACTCAACCTCTCTTCGGTATAACGTTAGATAAGGACAGTGTTAGTTATGTTTCACATTCACATTCACATGTCTGAACATAGCCTGATTGGAGGCGCTGCTCAGCTGGCGACTCGCGTGAACAAGTGCTTTTTAATGTCGTGTTGAATGTTTTTACTAAGCATTTTTAATACGTGTTTTCTACTATATGTTTTTACCACAGTTTGTAAAACCACTTTGTTGGAATCTGTCGGAGTTTAATCCGCGAATTTACCGTGGCGTGGACGCTCTTCAAAGGGGCAGGACAATGACAGGTCCAAAGACCATAGCGGGAGTCGCTTTGGTTTATCCGAGCAAAAGGCTGTTGGATCTGCGCTCGTGCGTGTCACGGAAAGTGAGGCCAACGGACTACCATAACTTCCCTCTGGATGTAAGAAAGACGAGGAGAAAGAAGTGGGGTAGAAGAGGAGGCATACGACGGAGACTGCGAACACGGAAATCCAAACCAGCACTCCCCTCAGTGATGCTGGCAAACCTACGTTCTATCAATAAGATCAATTAAATTAGGATGAACGTAAGACACTGCTATGAATACAGATAATCTTCTTTCCTGTGTTTTAGTGAAACATGGTTACATCCCTCAGTCCCTGACAGTCAATGGCCCTTATCTTTGCATCGGCGTAGAAACTAGGCCGAGCGCCTGGCGCAGCACTGATCAGTGGGCGTGGACCAGCGCACTTGATATCTTGGTGTTGGTGCTACACACAGCCTAAAGCATTACAACCACGCCTTTTAAGCGTAAAATTATGCACCGTCATGCTCATTGGATAAGTGCAATAAACGAATCACACGCTTGCCTTTTAAGCTCCAATTCCAGTGGTCCAGCAAAACCAGACAAAGCCAAGTGCTCTGCTCCCTCTCCCCTCCCTTCATCCCGTCTGTCTGTCTCCATATATAGGCTATTATTCCATATTATTATGCTTCTCAAACCAACCAAACTGCAGTTTAAATACTGCAAGCATGTAAATACGCTACACTAGCAAGATCAAAGTGAAAAGAATGTTCTAAATGCAATTAATGCATCAGCTAGAAAAATATAGCCTATCCCTATATGATGAGATTAATTAGATTGGTGAAAGTTTGTCCAGAAAGATATCATTTTCTCTCTCCTGCTGCAGGTAGGATGATGCACATAAATATAGCCTACATTATGTAAAGTCATTGCATAAATGTGTTTTTATTGTAAAACTAAAATGTGAAGTAGAGCCAATTTATTGGAGCGGACATCACAGTAGGACATGACAGTAGAAGCGCGTTACGCTGTCACTTATCTAAATCTGTTACATCGACGAGGGATATATATAGGCCCAGGATGACATATAGGTTTCACATAGGGTGGTGTTTTCATTTCGATGTTTTATCTGGTCCAATATTGAAATGTTCTACAATTGCAGGTTGTGTTACCATTACACAAAATTGAGATCTACCTTCATATCTATTTCCCCTCATTTGGTTGCTATTTAGTAGCAAAATGGAGTAGCACAATGCATGCTGGGACATGCCAGGCAGTGAACTTACAACTTTTTTTCCTATGGGACGTGTGTTGTGTCTGTCTGAGCGAGGGAGTCAGAGAGAGAGTCGTATTGTGCCTGTCAGACTGAGGAGAGAGAGGGAGTGACACAGATAAGGGTGACAGAGGAGAGCCAGAGGAGTGCTCCGCACAATCAGCGCACTGAATAGGCCTGTTTTTCAAAAGCGCAAAGCGCTAAATTTACGCCAGTTGGGAAGATATCATTAGGCCGATATTTAAGGCCGAAACGCCCATTCTCGCCCATTCAGGGAGTGCGCCACGCCCATTCAGCGTAAATCGCATTTACCAGCCTATAAAGCCCTGTTGATATCTTCCCGAGGCAGGCGCAAGGCACGTTTTTTAGCGCAGAAGGCCCGTTTTAGCGCCGAAGGCCTGTGGGAGAATAGGGGCCAATGAGTGCATTTACATGCACACAATAAACTGTTTATTCACGGATTTCTGGAGTTACCTGATTATTCAAGTGGTCATGTAAACGGCATACACCGATAAGCTTTATACGTTTATAGTCATAAACGGGTTAAGAGAAAACCGATAAACACACTGTAGAGAGAATTTAGATGTTGTTATACCCCCTCTAGCGTAGGGGGCGCTAAGTGCATAAAGCTACTCTTTGTTGTGGGACTTCAGAAGAAGTCTATAAAAGGAAGTGGCTAACAGGAAGAAGGGATCAGTCCCCAGAGACAGGAGATGGGGGCTGGTCCACAGTGTCTGTGAGACTTTGTTTTTGTAAATAAACCTTTTGTAATACTTTTACCTTCTAGTTGCATTGGTTTTCTAAACTTAGAGTTAAATTCCTCACGACAGTTTGGTGTCCGAAACCCGGTTCGAGGAGGGATACGGGGAGATTTTAGTTGCCGAATGTCTTTTTTCCTGTGGAAGTGCACACGCAGCAGAATGGACCTCAGCAAAGCAGCAGAATTCAACAGGAGGCGAGTATTGTTTTGATTATGTTTACAGAAGCAAAGTCTATGAAAACTAGTTTGTAAATATATAAAATAATCCTTAAGATGAGAGAGTTTGTACAGGACTGTAGAGGCCGGAAACTGAGGGCCGGTTTGCACAGAGGGGGAGGAGAAAGGTGTGAAGGCCCTGTGTGAAGGCTCTGTGTGAATAGGCCTGGATTCAGAAACATTTGGGAAAACAAGTTAATTTAAAGTCTACGTTGTGTTCAAAAGTCAAATCTCTCAGCTTAATGTGTTTGGTTAAGTTTTATATTGTGTTAAATGTTGCTGTGTTTTATATGAAGGTGGCTTGAAAGTTATGCAGAGAGAGCGGGGGTGGTATGTTAGGCCAGGGCTGTGGGACAAAAGGCAGCGAGAACAAAGGCCTCTAACTTCAGCCTGCTAAATAGTTTCTCCTGGGGGGAGGAAGGTAAAAGGAAATGGAGGGTACAATATTTCTGCCACATCGGGGAAGTTCTGTAAAGTTAATGTCTAAAGTTTAATTAACTATAATTTGATTTTCTTGGGGTCTACTGTAGCTAATGTTAATTTGGGGTTATTTCACACCATGCATATAGGCTACTGTAGCTAAGTATGGCTGGACCATGCTGGCTCTAAACTGAGAAACATGCTTTTCCAATGTATATAAAGCGGTTTATCTGTGTGTAATTGTAGTAATACCGGTAATGTATGTTGGGGTTGTTTAAATGTAGGCAATAATCATCAGTGTTGTGTATGAACAAGATAAAGAAAGAGAGCGTGGATTAAACACTAAATAGTGTTATTAGAGTTAAAAGCTATGTTTAGCAAGTCGAGAAAACAGTGTTCATGCCACCTTGATTATTGATGTATTCAGAATCTGCAAATGTATTGTATAGGCCTACTAAAATTAAAGAAGTATTTGGGATGTAGATAAGAAAAGTTAAGACGTTTAAATGCAAGATGAGAACTTAGAGTTAAGATTATTTTGATGAAAACTTTGGGAGTTAGGATGATCAATACATTGATACAGCCTGTATTGAAGCCCGGAAAATTAAAAAAAGAAGTTGTGATTTACCGACCGCCGGCAGTGGAAGAGTGCGCTATATAAATAACATAGAGGTGGGATGAAATGGCCCCAGCCTCTAGTGGTAGGGCCATAGGGAATATGGGCCAAGAAGGACCGGAGTGTCCTAAAAGTGGAAAAGCACGGCCTGATAAGATATTCATATTCGATCCAAATTGAATCAGATGGAGGCAGACAGACGACTGAACGTACATAATTCAAACAAAAGTTCTGAATCATTTTTGAGAAATGGTCAGTCTTGGGTATATGAAAGTCTGAGAGCCTATGTGCACATTAAGAAAAGTTAGCTTCAGAAGATAGCAGTGGCTATGCTAACAAAGAGCCTCCCAGGGAGAGGGAGAGAGAATCAGGTAAGGCCAAAGGGGAGGATTTATGGAGAGAAGGCTTGGAAAGTGGTCAAAGAGACTAGAGGGCACAGGATTGTCTAAAATATGTATCATATCCATGTTTTGAGTCCTTATATGGAGGTTCCAATTTATGTCCATTTTAGACAATAGTAGATAACCAGAGAGACGCAGAACGAGAACAAAGCCTGTGAATATGATTTTAAGAATCTATCACGGCCTGGTGTAGTATGGTTGATGTGCAAAGAAGCTTGAATCTCCTAAATCCTTCAGGGACTGGCTCTGAGCAAGGGAACTTTGCACATGGGTGCAAGTTTAAACCCCATTGGAGGGGTAAGCCTCATTTGGAGAGGCAAATTTAAACCTCATTGGTGAGGCATAAATAGTTTGGGGATCTATATAGATGAGAAGCAAAATAGGAAAATAAATTGATTAGCCATACCTTAACTAAATGGGGGCAAAAAGTGTGTTGGGCGCTCAAGGCAATTTGAATGAAGAAGGAGAGAGAGCTGGAAGCTACATGTAATTGTATAACAGAGGGACCACTTTTAACTGCCATTATATTTAGTTGTTGATATGGTACAATAAATTGCAGATTTTGGATGCATTAGATTGTCTGTGTCCCGCGGGGTGTTTGTGTATAAGATGAAATGTGTTAATTGTATGAATGAATGTGTAACATGTTAGGTGTGACAGCAGCGGTAACATAAATGCATTTACGAAGTAAAGCATTAAAGTGGCAGGGTTAGAACTTATATAATTAGGTAATACATTTGATCAATGTAAGGAATAGATAAAAAAAGTGGGAAATCTATGCTGTGTTTAACATAATTTGTGTGTGTTTCAGGGAACGGAACCATGGGAGGAAGAGAGAATGCAGCAGTCGTTGCAGGAAAAATGTACATTATGAAAGCGTACTAATGTTGGTTTTAACATTTCAGAAACAGCCCGAGATGAGGTGACATTGGGTGTCTGCTGGAAAAAACCCACAGTAGTATGAAGAACTGCTAAGTTTCCAGCAAATGTAGCTAGGAACTATATAACTATATTTACACAATGTTGTCATGATATGTGAATCTCTGAGACTTAACAGGAAAATGGGAGGAGAACTTGGAATAATCTAAATGCTAATTTTCTTACAGGGGACTGTAGGCTGAGAGGTTATGTCATGTAAAACTCTGAGATGAAACCCTAACATTGCTTTTGCAGGCAGGAAAACCATTATTCCATTCCGAAATTGTAACTAATTTGAGCTTTTACTTTAGGTATGACATGTGAAGCACAAGGAATCTAGTAGTGGAAAATGTAAAATCTGAATTAAATTCTAACTCCACAGGATAAGCAAAAGTGCTCAGGACAAGATGCAATTGTTCACCATTAGGTGAAATGGAGCTGACGAAAGTCATGTTGATCAAAGGCTTTTATTGCAGCAAAAGTGATTGAAATGCTAATTTGAAGACAGAGGAGAGCCGTCTGTCTGTCATTGTAAACAGGGGTAAGATAACCTTTCTTTCAGGTTAACTGAGGAACAAACTAAGTTAAAGCACTTGGAGGATGTGAACTTCACATGGGGTAAAATCCAACTACATATTGTGTATCTAGTGTATTGTTTAATTGATATTCAGTCTAATATAATATTTCGTCATAAGGAAGGGGAAGTAGTTGTGGAAGTTTGTGGGAAATAATGCTTTTTCATACGCAATGAATGACTAAATTGATGGAAAGTTCCTGACATACATGTGTATCACGTTCTGGTTGCAGATGGAGAAAATAATTTGCTTTTAAAGCGGTAAAGTGTCATCAATAATATAAATTGATTAAGGGGAAGATAATTCAATGATGTCGTATCATTTAATGTGATCTGGCAAATCCCCATCGGGAAATGAGTGCATATTGTTGGCTATTGGGGGAAATCTATTAACTTGAATGGATTACAGAAAGATTATAATAACCCAATGGTCTTAGGAAAATACATTTGTACTAAATTGTTCTTATAACTTTTTATAAATCTTTAAACTTTATGGGATATTCATTAAGGGGGTCTTGCATGGTTCCCAACCCCACCCAATTGTAAGCATGTGGGATTAGATAGCATTTGGGGCACAACAGATGGGTCACTAAGCTCTGGCCTGAGAAGGTGTCACTTTAGCCATAGGGGGTACTAGAGGCAAAATAGACTTTGATAAAGGATCAAAGGGCCATGTGCAGGATGAGAAGAAGCCACTGGAGGTAAATTTACATTATGAAAGAGACATGGTCTGAAACAATGCTTAACATGGTAAGTGGAAAAGTACTTATCATATTACATTTGAACATGAAATTAAAGCTACAGCCTAAGTATGAAATATAGATATTGTTCACAGCGAAATTATAAATGAAATAATAATAATGTGAATCCCACTTACAAACATATGAAATGGGTTCTTATTAAATAATATCTGTGTATGGAATTTCTATTTGCAGAATGAAGAGAGTGAAACTCTAGATATAGATCTGTAGAAGTTTCAGAAGGGGGGATTTATAGGATAGGATTTATAGCAGATATGATTTTTTGTTGTAATAAAATATTGTTGAAGATTGGAGAACTTGAAGAGACTGGTGATACAGGGAAGTGAATGGTCAGAGGGAGGTATTCTGACTTAAGACTGCTGACTGGACTTGTTGACTTGACCGAAATGAGCTCATGTAAATATGTACAATAATTATGAAAATGTTTGTTGGGGGTGAGGCAAACTTTAAATTCAAGTGTGTTTGGGGGCATGTGGTGATGACAAACTAATCACTAACTAATTAACATACTAATCATGTAATTACTGTGCCTTTTGAAGTGTGCATGAAAATAGTTGTGTTGTGGGAAACCTTTATATTTGAAACAGATGGTCTATGGAAGAGACGGAGATCAAGCGGGATCAGGTTTCAGCGGCTGATTGACTAAATGGATGGGGATTTGGCAATATGTGAACATTTGGTTAAAATAGCGATAGATGGAATATATCTGAAATGTAGAAATTGATATGGAGGTACTGCGAAAAGTAATAAACTATTAGCATAGTATTTGGTTAATGCATGAATCCAAATTCAATTCTAATGCGGAAATTAAATTGAGATATTGCCAACTCTCCCATACCAAAGTCCATATGAATCAGGCAAGTTGATTTAATAAGTTGATTACAAAGTGACACATTTGTATAATGTTTCTTGTTGCATAAATATTCATTTATTTGGAAATGAAGTTTGAATGTTAGTGTTTTATTTGAATGAGAAAATGTGTTATCTAAAATGGCGTATCAGTGTACAGGGTGATTTTATAGCCCATATGATGTTGGAGCAAGGCATTTTCACAATGGGATTTAATTTAAAAGACAAATGATGTGGAACTTAAGGATAGATCATAGAAGTCAATCAGATTGTAATTGAACATTGATAGTTGGTTTGTTTGCATTGCAGAAATGCGGACTAAGATGGCGGAATGACATATTGAAGAAATGGAGGAAGAAGACCTATGGACAAAAATGGAAAATAAGCAGGTGTATCACTATTTACTACTAAAAGTACATTTAGCCTTTTCAACCAAAAGATCCTTAGGCGGGAAAGATAAAAGGCAAAAGTATGATATAAATGATCAGTGTGGGAGCAGCTTTGAATGGGGCACTAGTATGATGTATTGTGGACAAGATAGACTTCAAATTGAAAGTTGTGTCGGGGCCCACGGCTATAACGCGACATCCATATATTGGACATTAGACCCTTGGGGTTACTTTTGATATCACTCAGAATAGTGGACTGTGGGCTACAATGGCTGAGAGCTTGACGGTTGTTTAGCCTAACTCATACTAAATAACTATAGTGGTTCTGCATTCCCTGGGAGGTTCTGATGGTACAATGATTCATCATACAAGTTAAGTTATCCAAATTAAATAGTCAATACAATGTAGAGTTCATCCCAAAGTAATTTGAATATAACCAGAGTTCCTGAAATCCGCTGAATATATCCTTTGGGTTACTAGCTAAAATAAATAATCGTCCACTAGAAGTATGTGGCATTGTTGATTTCCACATGTACGGGGTTATATAGAGTGAAAAATATTAAAAACATATTGCTATAGAATAGAATACCACACTCAGATTATATGTCATTCACAGAGAGGAGACGGTGAACGAAGAGGGAAGATCGGAAGACCGGAGCAGAGGGGATGACAATGACTTGGAACATGGATTCAAGACTCCAAGCATGTCAACATATAGGAATATGAATGAATGGGAATAAACAGGATGTGAGGGTTGCGATGGATGATTGCGAGTATGAATGAAGCGTCTAAGGGAGAGTGCAGATGCTGAGGCGGAGCCAATGGAAAAGCCATGATGACATGATTTGACTAGTGTCTGAATTTTAAATATCTGTTATAAATAAATGATAGAGCACACTTGTATAGGATGGAGCCAATGGAGAAGACGATGACATCAATCACGTCAAATATTTGAACTGCTAATTAAATTTATGTTGTATTGTATGTACTTTGTATATAATGTTGAAAAGTGAAGTGTATGATTGTAGTGCAATGTTTCATATGTTATAAGTCATGTATAGTGTCTAAGCTTAGCAATGATAGCATGCTATAGTTGTAATGAGATCCAACAACTTTAAATTGGTAGATTAGGCCAATCTATCAGAAGTATATTATGTAAATAACTTGGAGTCCATACATACTTGGAGTAAGGAGTCCATCATTACATGGAATGATATAGCAGCAAGGCGCATTTCAAATACAGGCTTCATTAAGTGATGTCCCAAAAGCAAAGAGAGGGGGTCGCAGAGGACTTCTCTAGACTGTACACAGACAGAGTTTATAATCTGCAGGTATTTGAAATATTTATAAGGCACAGCATTCTAAAGAGAGGAGTACACAGTTGGATTCGGAATATGGCAAAGTAAAGTGTACTTTTAACAAGAATGTATATATCGGCATGGGATGATGAATACAACTAAGAGTAAGTTGAAATGCAATATAACAACTTCTAAATAAAATAGTTTTACTGTTAATAAGTAAAAAGAGGAGGGAAACTGTAGAGAGAATTTAGATGTTGTTATACCCCCTCTAGCGTAGGGGGCGCTAAGTGCATAAAGCTACTCTTTGTTGTGGGACTTCAGAAGAAGTCTATAAAAGGAAGTGGCTAACAGGAAGAAGGGATCAGTCCCCAGAGACAGGAGATGGGGGCTGGTCCACAGTGTCTGTGAGACTTTGTTTTTGTAAATAAACCTTTTGTAATACTTTTACCTTCTAGTTGCATTGGTTTTCTAAACTTAGAGTTAAATTCCTCACGACAACACCTAGGTTTCTGGCCAATAATCGGTCTTCTCTCTGCATGTATACAGCATGTACACGTTGCGGGAGAGAGAGACAGCTGGAGACGCGCGCTGCTCACTCACTCACTCACTGGCCCCTTTCTGCTTCTTCTCCCCGGCCTCCTTGATGAGATGAAGGTGAGCAGCATGGAGCTCCTGCAACAGGCGTTTCCCGACCTGCTGCCTCCCAGTTGCCGCACTGCTATGTTGTAATGTGGATACAGGAGATGACGAATATTTGTCTCGAATTGCGAATAGAACGACGCATTAATAAAACGCATTGGACTCAGTGTGCAAGCCGTGATCTGTGTGTGACGATTTTTTTCAGATGACGGATTAAAAATATTTATACGAACAAAACGTAGCCTACTCAGCTGTTCAAAACACAAGTTATCCGCCACTAAAGACCTTAATTCTCTCCGTTTTCTGACAGCTATTTAAATTCAGTTGGGTCAAGATCTGTATCGTTCATGTTATTTGACGTGCTTCAGTCGCCTGCCTGTCTCTGTGCTCTATGCTTGGTAAAGTTGGAAATATATGACAAATTCACACTTCTTCCAAAGCGACGCCTCCCTAGTTAGACAACGAGATACAAACTAATTTCCACCTAAACCATCCTCCGAGCCGGACAAAGAAGTAATGAAAATGTGATTTTGCATTTTGCAACTTCTTTTGTTGTTTTATTGCAGAATTACCGCTGCCTTCTAGAGAGAAATCCGACTAATTGACTGAATCATGTAAACCCGGGTAAACAGATTATCCAATCTAATTAGGGGTTCCAGCCGCTTTGGGGCTAGTATAATTGTTGGCCCCTATCTTTGCATCGGCGTAGTTTCTAGGCCGAGCGCCTGCCGCAGTGGGCGTGGACCAGCGCACTTGATATCTTGGTGTTGGCGCTCCACGCAGCCTAAAGCATTACAACCACGCCTTTTAAGCGTAAAATTATGCACCGTCATGCTCATTGGATAAGTGCAATAAACGAATCGCACGCTTGCCTTTTAAGCTCCAATTCCAGTGGTCCAGCAAAACCAGACAAAAGCCAAGCGCTCTGCCCCCCCCCCTCCCTTCATCCAGTCTGTCTGTCTCCATTTATAGGCTATTATTCCATATTATTATGCTTCTCAAACCAATCTAACTGCAGTTTAAATACTGCAAGCATGTAAATACCCTACACTATAGCAAGATCAAAGTGAAAAGAATGTTCTAAATGCATCAGCTAGAAAAATATAGCCTATTAGATTGGTGAAAGTTTGTCCAGAAAGATATCATTTTCTCTCGCCTGCTGCAGGAAGGATGATGCACATAAATATACCCTACATTATGTAAAGTCATTGCATAAATGTGTTTTCATTGTAAAACTAAATGTGAAGTAGGGCCAAGTTATTGGAGCAGACATCACAGTATAGCAGATGACAGTAGAAGCGCGTTCCGCTGTCACTTATCTAAATCACGTTAAATCGACAAGAGATATATATAGGCCCAGGAGGACATATATGTTTCACATAGGGTGGTGTTTTCATTTCAATGTTTTATTTGGTCCAATATTGAAATGTTCTACAATTGCAGGTTGTGTTACCATTACACATTATTTAGATCCTCCCTTAATATAGGTTTTCGGCTCATTTGGTTGCTATTTAGTAGCGAAATGGAGAAGCACAATGCATGCTGGGACATTCACATTGCAGTGAACTTACAACTTCTTTTTTCTATGGGACGTGTTGTGTCTGTCTGAGCGAGGGAGTCAGAGAGAGAGAGTCGTATTGTGCCTGTCAGACTGATATGAGCAAGAGAGAGGGAGTGACACAGAGAAGGGTGACAGAGGAGAGCCAGAGGAGTGCTCCGCGCAACCGGCGCACTGAATAGGCCTGGTTTTCAAAAGCGCAAAGCACTAAATTTACGCCAGGTGGGAAGATATCATTACGCCGATATTTAACGCCGAAACGCCCATTCTCGCCCATTCAGGGAGTGCGCCACGCCCATTCGGCCTAAAGCGCATTTGGCAGCGTAAAGCCATATTGATATCTTCCCGAGGCAGGCGCAAGGCACGTTTTTTAGCGCCGAAGGCCCGTTTTAGCGCCGAAGGCCTGTGGGAGAATAGGGGCCGTTATGTTCATTATTCTTATTCTTATTCTTCTGAGTGCTTTTCTTCTTTCTTAAGCATTTGTTCAAGTCTAATTGAACCCTTGGTATTACCGCTTGCGGCTATATCTTAATATTTTATTTAATGGCCAGATGTGGCCTTTCTTATCTCATAGTGCAAGTCGAGTTGTTTATATGTGCTCTACCTAATTTTGTACATTCATGATGCCCTCGTGCTGCCTATGATTTTATTGAGTGAACATTGTTTTCATCATCATATTTTTCCTATCACTTGTGGATTGTCAAAGAAAAATATATTTTGATCAGAGAATGGTCACAGCTTTTTATTTCAGAGCGCTCCAAATCACTCCAGTGACCCCCCCCCCCTTCTAAATAGCATCCCCAAGAACTGAGTATTATGTTCTGAATTGTGAAGACCTATGCCACTGTCCATTTTGTGAATGTACTCTACTGCACCACCACTATTTGTGTCCTTGTACCATTTCCTTATATGTGGACATAAATAAATAGTTAAAATGTGTGTGGCCAGGGTCTGTTGTGTTTATTATTTGTTAATTTAACAGATCTTCAGTTCTTCAGTTTCATGAAGAAACATTTTTCAGCCATCTTTGTTCACAGTAGGATTTTAATAAATATATGAGACATACATGACCTTTCTATTTAAATAGGAATTTAATGTTTTCATTTTAGGGGAATTAAACACACACTTACACTTCCTCAGACCTGGTTTCAACATCTGCACTCCACCATGATCCACACTGTGGGAACATTTACATAAAGTCAGATCAATATAATATATTTGATAAACAAACAATAATCATCATTCCTGAGCTTATAGTATGACAGAAAATGTGTCTTACTCAGCCTTCTAGCAGACGCTGTCTCTCCATACCTGAGAGATTCCATGCTTTTTCCCTTTTTTTTCTCCCCTTTTATTTAACCAGGAAAGTCATTGAGAACAAATTCTTATTTACAATGGCGACCTGGCAAAAGGCACGGCCTCTTGAGGGAGAGGGGTAGGGACTACAATAAATTAAAAAAGTAAATAAAATGACAACGGCACATATCCAAATTGTTGGATGCAGATTGTTCCAGTCACTGGCTGCAGTCTCCAGTGTGACACAGAAAATGTGTGTAACTCTCAGCCTTAACAGACGTTGGGCTCTATTTCCCCCTGGCCTTAAATTTGCATTTATGGCTGGATGCAGAGCTATTAGTGGGCGTGGTCACATGCATTCCCTATTTTTTCTAATAATGCCAAGAAGTATTGGATTGGTGATCTCCAGTAAACCAATCACATTCTTCCCTTCCAACCTCCGATCCGCGGAGCGACTCCAGTCCGGTCAGAAAAGCCCTAGAAGCAAAAATCATGTAAGTCAGGAGGGGAAGAGAAGATGACTGGCAAAGATGTGAAAGAGAGAGTGAGAGAGGGGGAGAGCGAGTGAGAGAGGGGGAGAGGGAGTGAGAGAGAGAGGGGAGAGAGAGAGTGAGATAGCAGCAGGGAGAGTGATTGAGAGTGAGAGGGAGAGAGTGAGTGAGATAGAGAGTGCAAGTGAGTGAAAGAGAGAGAGGGAGAAGTCTGTATCAGACGAGCATGCAGACAGAACTGAGAGTTGAGTTTGGAAAGGCATGTCCGCAAAATAGGATAACGCCGTGGGTGCAACACCAGTGTTAATAAGGCCTGGTTTTGAAAAGCGTTAACCACAAAATTAACGCCCGTTGGGAAGATCGCTTTAGGCTGGTATTTAAGGCCGAAACACCCATTCTGGCCTATTCCTAAGTCCACTTTAAGGCCAGGGGGAGAATAGAGCCCCTGGTCTCTCCATTGCTGAGAGATTCCAGTCTCCACTATGTCAGAGAAAATGTCTGTGACTCTCAGCCTTCTAGCAGATGTTGCCTCTCCATACCTGAGAGAGTCCAGTCTCCAGTGTGGATCCTCCATTCCAGCAGAGAGCAGCTTCACTCCTGAGGCTCCTGGATGATTGTAGCTCACGTCCAGCTCTCTCAGATGGGAGGGGTTGGAGCTCAGAGCTGAGGCCAGAGAGGAACAGCCTTCCTCTGTGAGCAGACAGCCTGACAGCCTACACAGATACACACACACACACACACACACACACACACCCAATGCGCGCAAGAACGCACACACACACACACACACACACACACACACACACACACACACACACACACACACACACACACACAGCAAGCAAAATTGTACTGTCTCAAATGAAAATAGTTGAGCAAGTCATCAGCTCTGTGGCTTCATTTGGTTCAGTTTGACTTTTCCACTTTTCTGACAGAATCTTTGAAATCATTTCTGCTATTTCAGGTTTCAGCAACTGATGCTGCAAGGAGTGGAAATAGTGAAGTATCTTCATGGAAAGTAATTCACATAAGCTACAAAACAAACAAACATTTCTTTCAGAAAATTTAGAGAAAGTTGTACTCACACAAGTACAATCTTTTTTAGATTATCATGGCATTCTTGAGGTATTCCAGTCTGGTTTTAAAGCCCTTCACAGCACTGAAACTGCACTTTTATAAGTTTTTCATTATCTTTTTATGGCAACTGAATCTGGGGACTCTGCCATTCTTATGCTTTTAGACCTCAGAGCTGCATTCGACACAGGCTCCCGCCTGGAGCACTGTGTCGGCATCAAAGGCACTGCCCTGGAGTGGTTCAGGTCCTACTTGTCTTCTGTCAGCCTTGGTGACTCTGAGTCCTCCTCAGCACCCCTCCCCTGTGGGGTCCCCCAGGGTTCAATTCTTGGGCCAATCCTCTCTCTATTTACTTCCCCTCAGGTCCATTCATACAGGAAGTACGGCATCTTGTTCTACTGCTACACGGACGACACACAAATTGCCCTGCCCCTGGAATGCACGGATGCAACTCCATGAACCCTTTGTTGAACTGTCTAAACGACATCAGAGCATTGATGGCCTTAAACTTTTTCAATTTCAATGACAGTAAAACTGAAGTGCTGATGTTTGGTCTCAGTGGTTCCCTTCACATGGACTTGGGCCCTCTGGAATTATTTGTAAGAGTCACTGTAACCAACCTGGGTGTGAAACTGGACAGTGATTTTCAACTTGACAAACTGATTAACTCTGTCCTCAAATCTAGCTTCTTCCAGTTGGGGCTTTTATCTAAGGTCAAGCCCTTTTTAAGCTTTCTATCTAATCATGCCTTAAACCACACCTCTACTCCTTGGCCTTTTAATTAACTCAGTATGGGAGTTGCGTTTTTATTTTTTATTTTATTGTTACTTTATTTGAATTTCTGTCTGACTACCGTAGTCCCCGTGTCTATTATTTTGTGTGTGCTCAGTATTTTCTTCTTCGCTGTTGTTGTTTTTTTGTTTTTATTGTTGTCCTTGAGTGTTTGATTTTTTGGTCAACTGTGTTGTTTTAAATGTGCTTTATAAATAAAGTGGATTAGAATGGATTGACATCACAACTAGTTTAAAACTCATGTTCAGGTCAGAACAGACCTTAGTTTGAATTGAAAAAGTTTATGGGGCGGCTTTAGCTCAGGAGGTAGAGCGGGTCGGCCAATGACGCAATGGTTGGCTGTTCGATCCCCACATCCTCCTTGCCTCGTATGATTGGTATGAATGTAGACATGAATGATGGTGGTCGGAGGGGCCGAACCACCGGTACAAATGGTGTGAACGAATAATGATTCTGTGAAGCGCTTTGAGCACTTGGAAAGGCGCTATATAAATCCAATCATTTATTATTATTATACATATCAATTCAAGGTAACACTTTACAATAACGTACACAAATACTATAGTAGTTACTAGTAAACTAACCATTAAATAATAACCAGTTAATGAGTAGGTAATGAAAAATTTGGCATTAGTCAATCACTAGTTAATCATAGTTAATGAGTAGGTAGTCATTAGTTAATGATTAGTATCTAATTTCCTGAGTAGAGTAGTTAATCATTACCTAATGATTACTAAATGTCAGCTCGTGAATAGAGTAGTTAATCATTACTTAATGATTCCAAAATGTCAGTGCGTGAATGTATTAATTAATCATTAGTTAATCATTAGTCAAGGTCACATTGTGAGTATAGTAGTTAATCTAGTTCATGATTAGTTGTTAGTTCCTTAGTAGAGTAATTACTCATTAGTTAATGGTTAGTCAATGGTTAGTTTGGGAGTATATAGTTAATTGTTAGTTATTCATTACTTAATTACTTAATTATTACCTGTCCATTAGTTACTCTTTTTGTGTACCCTATTGTAAAGTGGTGCATCATACTCAGTAGTTTATGAATACTGAATCATTACTTAATTATTACCTGTCCATTAGTTACTCTTTTTGTGTACCCTATTGTAAAGTGGTGCATCATACTCTGTAGTTTATGAGTACTGAATCATTACCTGTCCATTTGTTACTCTTTTTGCACCCTAATATAAAGTAAAAGACATCCTTATCAAATAAACACTCCCTCCAGGTCCGATTCGAACCCTGAACCCCAAGATTGTAAGTCTGGTTCTCTACCATCTGAGCTAACCAGCCTGTCGCTTGTTAGAGCCATACTATCTAATGTAGAGCCGGAGACCAAGTATTATAGTTTAAAGGTATATTCCACCCAAATACTACTTTCTGTCCAAGTACTTACAAGTACTTAGACATAAGTAGTATTTGGCTGAAACATACCTAAGTACTTGGACATGAAGTAGTATTTGGATGGAATATACCTTTAAAACTATAAGTACTTGAACAGAAAGTAGTATGTGGATAGGACATAATACTTAGTCTCTGACCCTACAGACCTATAGTATGGCTCTACCAAATAACAGGCTGGTTAGCTCAGATGGTAGAGAACCAGACTTACAATTTAACAATCTTGGGGTTCAGGGTTCAAATCTCACCTGGAGGGAGTGTTTATTTGATAAGGATATCTTTCACTTTATATTAGGGTGCGAAAAGAGTAACAAATGGACAGGTAATGATTCAGTACTCATAAACTACAGAGTATGATGCACCACTCCACTTTACAATAGGGTACACGAAAAGAGTAACTAATGGACAGGTAATAATTAAGTAATGATTCAGTATTCATTAACTACTGAGTATGATGCACCACTTTACAATAGGGTACACAAAAAGAGTAACTAATGGACAGGTAATAATTAAGTAATTAAGTAATGAATAACTAACAATTAACTATATACTCCCAAACTGACCATTGGCTAACCATTAACTCATTGAGTGCCAGCCACTTTTGGAGAACGGACGCTCCCAGTGCCAGAGTTTCAGAGCGTTTTCAGTGATTTCTCGAGGCCCACAGAATATTGTGTGATATTACTATGTAAACACCGAACACGCAAAAAGAACAAGGAGACTCTATTGTATCATCAGCAAAAAAAAGTTTATTGATACCATTTTCCGTTCTTTAGTTATCAGCCGGAGAAGATAGGTCAAAAACAGCAAAAATATGCTTTTCTATCAGGAAGCTGAGATATTCAGCCTTTTGTGAAATGCATTATTTCAAGCACATTCACTGACTCTAGCTAATATTTTTTTGATGATGTGACCTGGTTTAGTTCTGTGGTGCATGCGTGCCCCACCCCCCTGTCCCCCCCTCTCCCCGCCTCTCCCCGAGTCAGCTGTAAACTCCTCCCCACACGCACAAAGTCTATTCGGAGCCTCTGTTTTTGCGCCGCGCGGCTCCTGGCAGCTCACAGCAGCATTGAGGAAATGCCCAACACGACTGCAGGTAAGGGTTGGCCCTTCGGCGTTGGGTGCTGCCTTTCTGGTGTGTTGAGAAATTATATGCAGACAGACAGACAGACAGGCAGAGGAGCTGCAGTTGTGTGCGCGGATTGATTGCTGTTGGCAAGCAGCCCAGAGCCATCATGTAGATGGCTCTGGGCTGCTTGCCAACAGCAATCAATCCGCGCAGCATGAGCGCAGTTTGTCTTTCATCACGGCTTTGTCAGGCTGTATTTCTGTCATCTGGAGAGCACTGTCGCCACCTAATGGCTCGGTAAAATAGGTTATAGACATTCAACATGTCCCAAAATGTTACAGGACATAGATCTGGCTTCGATGGACCCCCCCCCCCCGTCAAAAAACGCAATTGACGACAGTCGTCGTCTTTGGCACTCTACGTCAGTATTTGAATTGACGACAGCTGTCGTCATTGGCATTCAATGAGTTAACTAATGAGTAATTACTCTACTAAGGAACTAACAACTAATCATGAACTAATGATTAACTACTATACTCACAATGTGACCTTGACTAATGATTAACTAATGATTAACTAATATATTCACGCACTGACATTTTGGAATCATTAAGTAATGATTAACTACTCTATTCACGAGCTGACATTTAGTAATCATTAGGTAATGATTAACTACTCTACTCAGGAAATTAGATACTAATCATTAACTAATGACTACCTACTCATTAACTATGATTAACTAGTGATTGACTAATGCCAAATTTTTCATTAGCTACTCATTAACTGGCTATTAGTTAATGGTTAGTTTACTAGTAACTACTATAGTATTTGTGTACGTTATTGTAAAGTGTTACCCAATTAAATTGAAAAAAAAAGAAAGTAAATGGATCTGACCTCAGAATCTCCAGTCTACAGTGTGGACTCTGCAGTCCAGCAGAGAGCAGCTTCATTCCTGAATCTTGCAGGTCATTGTTACTCAGTTCCAGCTCTCTCAGACTAGAGGACTGGGAGCTGAGAACTGAGGCCAGAGCTTCACAGCTTCTCTCTGACAGATTACAGCCACTCAGCCTGAAGGAGCATTAGAAGACAAACAAGAACATTGAAAAGACGTTTTATTCTGCATGAATAAGGTGCAATAGATCTGAATTAATCTATTTGGTTTTCTAGACACTTACACAGATTTATTGGAGGCTTTGACCACTGGCAGGAGCCTAAGAAGAGCCTCCTCGGAAGCAGAGTATTTCTTCAGGTCAAACACATCCAGGTCTTCTTCAGATGACAGTAAGATAAAGACCAGAGCCGACCAATGAGCAGGGGAGAGTTTTCCTGTGGAGAGACTTCCTGATCTCAGGTACTGTTGGATCTCCTCCACTAGAGAACGGTCATTGAGCTCATTCAGACAGTGGAACAGATTGATGCTTCTCTCTGGAGACAGATTCTTCTTGATCTTCTCCTTGATGTACTGGACTGTTTTCTGATTGGTCTGTGAGCTACTTCCTGTCTTTTTCAGCAGGCCTCGTAGGAGATTCTGATTGGTCTGCAGTGAAAGACCCAGGAGGAAGCGCAGGAACAAGTCTAGGTGTCCATTTGGACTCTGTAAGGCCTTGTCCACAGCACTCTGGTAGAGGACATTTAGTTTAGATTTGACTCCTACCTTCAGAGACCACAAGGATTTTGATTGTGGTTCTGACAGCAGATTGACACCAGAGTCGATGAATGAGACGAGGACATGAACAGCAGCCAGAAACTCCTGAAGGCTCAGATGGACAAAGCAGAACACTCTGTCCCCATACCCACCACGCTCCTCTTTAAAGATCTGGGTGAACACTCCTGAGTACTGTGAGGCTGCTGTGATATCAAAGCCACACTCTTTCAGGTCTTCTTCATAGAAGATCAGGTTGCCTTTCTCCAGCTGCTCAAAAGCCAGTTTTCCCAGATAGAGAATCATCTCCTTATTCTCTGGCGTCCACTGTGAATGTGTTTCAGTTCTCCCATGAAACTTGACGTTCTGCCGTTTGGTCTGAATCACCAGGAAGTGGATGTACATCTCAGTCAGGGTCTTGGGCAGGTCTTCTCTGTTACTGGTTTTCAACACAGACTCCAGAACATTAGCAATCATGTAGCAGAAGATGGGGATGTGGCACATGATGTGGAGGGTTCGTGAAGTCTTGATGTGGAAGATGATGATGTTGGCCTGCTCCTCATCTCTGAATCTCTTCCTGAAGTACTCCTCCTTTTGTAGGTCATTGAAGCCTCTCACCTCTGTCACCACGTCAATGTACTCAGAAGGGATCTGATAGGCTGCTGCAGGTCGGGTGGTCATCCATATGCGAGCTTTGGGAAGCAGTTTCCCCCTGATGAGGTTTGTCAGCAGCACGTCCAGTGACGCTGACTCCGTAACATCAGTCACGATCTCATTGTTCTGGAAGTCTAGAGGAAGTCGACACTCATCCAGACCATCAAAGATTAACGCAACGTTAAACTTGTCAAACCTGCAGATTCCTGCTTCTTTGGTGTCAGGAAAGAAGCGATGAATAAGTTCCACCAAGCTGCACACTCTATCTTTCTGCAGGTTCAGCTCTCGGAAAGTGAATGGAAATGTGAACTCTATATCCTGGTTGGCTTTGTCTTCAGCCCAGTCCAGAGTAAACTTCTTTGTTAAGACTGTTTTCCCAATGCCAGCCACTCCCTTTGTCATCACTGTTTTGGTTGGTTTATCTCTTCCAGGTAAGGGTTTAAAGATGTCTTGACATTTGATTGGTGTTTCTGGTCTCTGGCTTCTGGATGCTGCTTCAATCTGTGTGATCTCATGTTCATCATTGACACCTCCACTCTCTCCCACTGTCATGTCAAGCTCTGTGTAATTCTGATTCACAAGTGTTGGGTTTCCTGCTCTAGCAATCCCATCAAACACATACTGAAAGTTCTCCTTCATATTCCATTTGTGTTGACGTTGACACTCTGCAGACGTTTCTAAATGAATAAACAACAGAGTAAATCAATGAGAGGCAAGTAAAGAGTAATGCAATCATTAACTGATCATTTACACATTCACAACTCAACAGACTCTATTCAGCTCATTAGTGCTGGGTTGACAACAGGTCTTGACTGGTGTAAGGTATAAGGTAGCTGTTGTTGAGTCGGTTATTATTACTCAACCAGGACTTGCATGCAACCAATCAGATTCCACACTGTGCTGATCCCCATAAAGCTCTAGTTGCACCAAAAACGTATATGTTAACCAAGCAGCTAGCTGCACTTATCATTTGCTGCTGTTTGTTATGTGCATGTATGTAAACTAGTTTGGGGAAAACCTTTCAGACAATACACACATTGTATGAAAGCCCTGGTACCCCTGAGGTTCTTTACTGGGATTATGGATAAAGTAATGTACAAGGTGACTAAAGTGAGAATTTACCAACTGTCTATTACATTCCATAGAAATGACATCAACACAAATACAATACAATGGCCACATACTCTCACAAGCCTGCCTGTCTCTCTGCACATCTATTGTCTCGATGTAGGTCAACAAAAGTAGATACAATGACAGCCTGCACTTTATATAAGACATAAGTTTAATGAGTTCTATCTTTTTTCAAATGTCCCCTTTTTTAATCTTCCCATGACTTAACTCTGCATTAGATCCTTCCTGTTGATCTTCATTAAAACCTTCTCGGTCACCACCAGCATGTTTTCGCTGTAGGTCCGCTCCATCTCATCCACTGTGTCCAGCCTGTTTGCCTTCTCCAGTCGGCATATTGGGATTTTTGGGAAGCCTCCCAGGCTGTCAGCCTGCTGCAGGAACCACTTGAACTTCTCAAACTCTGCCTCTTTCAAATCCTCCAGCGTTTGCAAGAGCTTCTCTTTATCCGTCGCCATCGTTGCTCCCTGGTAAAATCACAGGAAATATTCAACTGCAAGAACCAACTTTATTCACTATAAAATGGGAGAAAGCTGTACGACAGGGATACTCAACTTGCTTTGCCCGGGGGCCACTTTCGTGAAATGATAGAAGGCCAATGGCCAGTTAATAAACAAACAATATACATTATTCTGTAGCGGATTGTATGTTTTTGGGGTGTCAGCCAGAATTTAGTCTGACAATGTTGGGCACACCGGATAGTTAGTTAGGTTAAGTACATACATAAGTGCCTGGGTAGCGAGCAGACGGCGGTATTTGACAATTTAGCAGCTAAATCATAGATTATTGAAAGATATTCCATATTCCAGACTAAAATGCTATAACAGAAGTGGAGTATTGGCCAGAATGACATGAACATTTGGACACTTATTCAGCGGGTATCTTGCATGTTGCATTCAGGTGCACTGTAAAAAAAAAAAAAAAAAAAATCAATTCCATCGCAGGCCACACAGGCCCGCGGGCCGCATGTGGCCCGCGGGCGCAAGTTGAGTATCACTGCTGTAAGAAATGTAAAAAAGTAAAAAACACAGAATCTTCAGCAAATTAAATTGTGAACGCTTTGAAAGGCCGATTGATGATACTTCATGCTGTGTATAACCAACCAGATCCAGATTTAGCCTATCACATTTTCTTATCTCTATTCAACTCTGCTTTCAACACTTGTTTTCCACTTGTCCGATATTATTTGAAAAATAATTGCAATTTTGTATTTTTTTGTTTTTTGCTGCAAGTGTAATGTTTCATGGTCACTCACGATTCTCTGGAAGACTGGTTGGCTTGGTTTCAGGCTTAAAACTCTTTATATGAGGATTTTTCAAATTGTCTAAACAAATGAATTGAGAAATTTCTTGTGGAAGCTGTTGAGCTATGTTGTATCCCAGGTCGTGTTTGTTTATTTATTTTGAAAATTGACAAGCGACCCCATCAAATCATATAGCAACTACTAAGCTACCCCAGTGAAAAATAACCTGGAGCCACCTGACCAATAGGTGCAGACTACATCAAATCATATAGCAACTACTAAGCTACCCCAGTAAAAAATAACCTGGAGCCACCTGACCAACCGACAGCGAGACTACAACGGACAGTCAGGACTGCAGAGAATATTGCCTGTGCCAACCTGCCCTCCATCCAAGACTTGTACTCCAGAGTCAAGAAAAGGCCATGAAAGATCATCACTGACCCATCTCACCCTGGCCATGATCTGTTTGAACTCCTCCCCTCTGGCAGGTGCTACAGAGCACTGTACGCCAAAACCACCAGACACAAAGACAGTTTCTACCCACAGGCCATCACTCTGATCAACACTTAAATCAGCCACTTGAATACTGAGCTGAAACACTAGAAAACACTGGAACCAGTTTACTTTTGACACTTTACCAGCTTAAACACTCAAAACCAGGAACAGTAATATCCATGTGCAGCAACATGTAACCACGTAGGCTACGCAGACACATGTCACAGCATGCCATATCGATACAGTAGCATTCTGCATACATGCTTCAGCAACACTATAGTGTCTAAGCTCCTATTGGCTAGTGTCAAAGCCGGATCTACCATATGGGCAACCTGGGCAGGTGCCCAGGGGCCCTCAGTATGAAGGGGCCCTCAATTTATTTTTCTTTTCTTTTTTTGGTCGGGCTCATGTCGGGCTCTACAGAACTATTTCACAAATCTAAGACCAATCAGGCCAAATTAAAAATGGTTTCCAAGAAGATATAGTCTCATGATTGAGTGTCATTGGATGCCTGTGGGCAAGTCAGGGGCGTGGGAAGTGGGGGTGCTTGTGGTGCTGCAGCACCCTCTGCTGTTTTGTATTGGAATTGTAATGTCAATTAAAACAATTATATATATATATAATTAAAATGCGTTTTATATGTTTTATACTGCGATATTTAGGGTTTAGTGTAAGACTATGAGCAAAGCAAAGAGCGTGGAGATGTTATTTTTGATGTTTGGTTTATAATAATAAGATAATAAAATATAATACTAAATAAGTTCAGTGTTTCTGCCTGTGTTGCTGTCTGTTGTGTAAAATGACCTAAAGCTAGTGTGTGTTCCTACTGTGTGCTCGTTAGTCATTATCGTGCAGTTCAACCGAGCGGGGCTTGCACCCCTGGCCAGTCAGAGCCCTGAAGCCCCGACCTGCTGTGATGTGACGGTGCCTACAACAAACAGCCCTGCTGCACCCAGACAGACAGCGACAGAGCAGAGCAGCTCGCTGCTCCTCCGTTTACTCGCTCGTTTAGTCAAAGTTAATTAATACAAGGCATCTTGCGCGATACACTCATTCAATTCCTAGGCTAACCCGCACAGCTGTCCTGCAGCTTGCCGAGTTGGCCCTGCAGCTCGCATTCGCAGCTCCGCCACTGTGCGGCCTTGCCCGCAGCTCGGCTGCTGTGTGGCCTTGCATGCTCTATTGGCGCGCACACAATGGGCCCTATCTTCCCAAAAGTGGTAATTTAGCGTTTGCGCTCGTTTAACGCCGTGCACAATGCAAATTTGGGGCGGGCACAAGCACATGCCTGTTATAATTATACTGGGCATAGGCGTGCCTTACCCCGCTAGCCGGGCGCTTCTCGCTCATACTGAGCATTAGCGCCTGGCGAACGTAAACGCATTTCCCATCAACAATCTGCCATTTTCACGTCTAGGTATAAAAGCCAGCCCTTACCTGAGCCAAACACATGAAGTGAAGACTCTATCCGATGCGCAACATCCTCTTCTTTTACCAACATCTAGTTGACTCTTCCAAATTGTTGCATAAAATCCACTTTTCTGTCTTTCAAAAACCAAAAATCATTCATCTGGAGTACCTCGAGCAACCCGGAACAACGACTCACTGTTTACTCACCAACCACACTTCCGAAATGGTATTGCACCTACATTTCTGCATTTGTGCCAAGCAGTAACAATGAAATACAACCAACAGTGGCCTGAGATGTCTTTACACGAGGCTTTTGACCAAACTTCTTTGCCATTCACCTTAAACGAAGAGCAGAAATTAGTCATTGAAGCCCTGGCAAAGGGAAAAAATGTGTTGGCCCTCTTACCAACCGGTTATGGTAAAAGTATCTGCTATGCTATGGCATCTTTGGTCAGATCATGGAGAAGGTCAGTAACATTACTACATTTTCAAAATTGCATCACTATATGAATTCCACCCTAAATCTATTTTCATTATTTATGATATTTTTTTATATCACAAGTATTATGTCTAGTAGGCTATGCATATTTGCTAGTTATTAACTATTAAGTGATAAACACATGTTAATTTATTCAAATTAAGTGGTTAGAGAAAATAAAATAAAAACATTTTCACACACATTCAAATTATTATGAATTAGTATGCTTGATGTGTGCAAGTGTACAGTCTTTTTCTACATTTCATGTTTATATTGCCTAAGCAATTACTGCATTTTGGCAATACATGCTCAATGTTTTCATCCTCCATGTTTAAGTTATTATTTCTTTCTTCAGATGTATTTAGACTACTAGCCTACCTTTTTTGAAGCAGCAAGTTTAAGCTTGTAGAGAAAATCGCCCTGAGCTACAAGTAGGCTACAACTTGCTAAAAAGCAAATGCAGAAATGTAGGTGCAATACCATTGCGGAAGTGTGGGGGGCATTAGTGAGTAAACAGTGAGTCGTTGTTCCGGGTTGCTCCAGATCAGAGAACAAGAAGAAGCGGTGCTCAAGATGAATGATTTTCGGTTTTTGAAAGATAGAAAAGTGGATTTTATGCAACAACTTGGAAGAGTCAACTAGATGTTGGTAAAAGAAGAGGATGTTGCGCATCGGATAGCGTCTTCACTTCACGTGTTTGGCTCAGGTAAGGGCTGGCTTTTATATCTAGACGTGAAAATGGCAGATTGTTGATGGGAAATGCGTTTACGTTCGCCAGGCGCTAATGCTCAGTATGAGCGAGAAGCGCCCGGCTAGCGGGGGTAAAGGTGTGCCACTTGCCAAAGTAGGCGTTTCAGCGCTAAAATGTGGGGATAGATGTCATTATCCTATCGTCAGCAGCGCGCAATTACTTTGCGCTAAGAGCTTTGAAAACCACCTCTTAGGTGTAAAAACACTGGCTGCGCTTGATTGTGCACCATAATGGTGGTCTCGACCTAGTTTCAAGATGAAGACCAGACACGCTGCCTCGCATCACATGTAATCTAGTGACCTCATCACGTGTAATCCTAGCGTGATGACAAGTGTAATCCCAGTGTGACGTCCACGTGACGCACTTGCCTATGTGACGCCGATAATGTCGTCAGTGCCGAGGCTATAACGTGGCAGTATTTATAGCCATGCTTGGCGCATCATCGTCCTCTTTCCCTGATCTCTGGCCGCTGCACCTGAGCTGATCTCATCCCATTCTCTGGAAGCTGCGTTTCGCCTTTCTCAAGCTGCCCCAGTCCTTCAGATCCTGCTATCAAGCCATTCGCATTGGCGGGACCACTCACCCCGGTTCACTCTCTCAGCATGTCGAGCTACGAAGACGAAGACCTCGAGGCGTAGTACCAATTCGAGCTCGAGGCATCCAGCTCCGACGAGGACATGCTCGTCGAAACTTCCCAGCCCGGGTATGGGATGCAGCAGGCTTCCCAGCCGTCAGCCCCGAGCGCTCATCAGACGGCGAGCGGACGGCAGCAGGCTTCGGCAGCACCGAGCGCATCTCAGACGGGGGATCTCGTCGACGAGAGCAGGCAAGTGGGGCCTGCGCACAGCAGGGCAAGGGGGCGCGGCCGAGGAAAGAACGCAAAGGGGGCCGCGTCACGAGGACGAGCAATAACTCGCAGTTGCGCGAGGGGCGAAGTGGGGAGCGCTCCGGGCCTGAGCACGAGCGTTCGGGGGCGCGGAAGGAAGCAAACGCGCGCCCCCGTGAGGAGCGCAGCGGCTCCGGCCGAGGCATTTGGCAGGCCAACAGTGCTGAAAATCTCCTCAGGTTTTCCATACACTGTGGCGGGTCCCCCGGCCCTGCACAGTCGGCGGGGGGGGGGGGGGGGGGGGGGGGGGGGGGTTCTGGCCGCAGCCATGCAATCCATAGCAGGGACCCTCAGCAAAGGCCAGGCTTGCCTGAAGTCCATGCACCCAGTGCAGCCACCAGCCCAGCAGGCGGTGCCCATGCAACCAGCGGTGCCTGCAGCGCAGCCCAGCAGGCTCCCCGATCCAACCCCCATGCCTTATCCACTCCTTCCCATGCAACCGGCGGTGGCAGTAGCGCATCCCAGCATGCTCCCCGCTCCATCCGCCATGCCTCACCCACTCCTTCTCATGCAACCGGCGCCGGCAGCAGCGCAGCCCAGCATGCTGCCTGCTCTACCCGCCATGCCTTACCCTTTTTTGCCCATCCAACCGGCGGCGGCCACAGCACAGCCCAGCGTGCCACCTGCTCTTCCCGCCCAGACGTATTCCCTGGCATCAGCCTTGCCCGCTATTCCTTTTGGTAGGCGTTACATTCCCCTGTCGGCCGGCATCTCTACTAGGCAAAAGTCCCAAATCCTGCAGGGCAAGGACGTCAACCTAGTCAGCATTCTCCTGCCTTCCCCGGAATGCAGCAAGAAAATTACAGGCGGGGACACCGGCGTTCTAAGTTCGTCCGACCCCCGCCTCCACAGGGACCTATCCATGACGGAGTTCACGAGCGCGTTCGGAATTTTCCGCAACGTAATTTGTACAGTGTACCCCGAACGCCGAGCCGAGCTGGACAGATATCTGGCAATAATGGCGGATCTCGCCTCGAGATTTGGGAGGGGCGTCTTCTACCAATATCACAAAGCCTTCTCCCACAAGGCCGCCCTGAGCATTTCCGAGGCTAACTCCCGGTTAGATTGGTCCATCCTGGACGGTGACGATGATGACAATGCTGGGGGGGGGCGGGGCAGGTGATCACCTGCTTCTCCTGCGGCGAGGCAGGGCACACGGCGCCTCTCTGCCCAAAGGCGGCCTTCCAGCCTCCCGCTAGCCGCGACGGCGCACCCCGCTCTGCCCACCAAGCACAGGTCCCCAGCGGGTCCGACTCGGGCCGTCAGGTGCGTGCCCAAAACTACACGCCAATATGCAGAAGTTTTAACGAGAACGTGTGTAACTTCCCTAACTGTATGTACCTGCATGTGTGCACCGACTGCAGGGATGCCCACCCGCGCTCCATCTGCCCTCGAAGGATCCGCCCCCAGAGGCAGGGCCCCACCACCAAGAAGGACAGAACGGACTTTCAACAGCCCTAAAATGCCACCCGTCCACGCCCATCGACGTCCCGGCCCTAGCTCAGGAACTTTCCCAGCACCCCAATCGCGTATTCGTCGATTATTTACTTTCCGGCCTCTCTCAGGGTTTCAGGGTCGGCGTAATCACAGCCCCTACAGCCTCCCTCGTGTCAAGAAATTCGCAATCAGCCCTGAAGGAGCCCGAGATAGTCTCCCAACTGCTCAACAAGGAGGTTTCCAAAGGATTTGTAATCGGCCCTTTTAAGCCGTCTCCAATGCCGCTTCCCCCGTTCTCGGCTCTCACCCTCTCATGAGTCCGGACCCACGTCCTAGGCCCCTGGCACTTCCACACGATCCCCGCCTCACCCAGCTACTCCACACCGCTCAGTCCTACATCAGGGGGGGGCTGGCCAGCTCCACAGCCAAAGCTTATGACGGCGCCTGGCGGTCGTCCGCTTTTTTCTGCGCCTCGGTCAATCTCCCCGTTCTCCCAATCCTGATCCCCAACGTATGCGCCTTCATAACGTTCTGCGTATCCGTCCGTCATCTCCGTCCCCCCTACATCCGTAGCCTGGTGGCGGGGATCCAATTTCATGCCAGGCGCTACAACCCCGAGTTTCCCAGTCTATTCTCCATCCCCGTAATAAAAGCTCTGCTAAAGGGCATTGCCAAAGCCTTCCCGGGCGTTTTTGGGCGGGGGTTTAGGAAAAGGGGGGGTTTAGGCAAAGGGGGGGGGTTTTCTTTCTTAAAGCTAAAAGGGGGGTTGTCTGGCTTAAATGCCAATTCAGCACACCGAATTATGCCGGATTGGTCGATCACCCAGCGCCCGCGTATCGCTGCGACCATGCCCGGACGGTGATTTTCATAAGCCGCTGCGCTGCCGAGTCAACCGGTCGGCGACAAGCGTCGCCTTCCGCCCAGTGCCGCTGTATCGTTGAGGCAAGCAGACCGGTTGGCAGTTTGGGGTTTTCTTTCTTTTGGGGGATTCTCTATTCTAGCCCGAGCAGATGCCCTCTCTCGCCTCAAGAAGAGAGGCATCTTACCACGGAGTCATTACGCCAAAGGACTAGTTGCCATGCTGCCACGCCATCAGAATTAGTTGCCATACCGTTTCAGGCCATAAATCTTATCGCCATGCCATACTTGAATAAAGCTTGCTGGTTAACTCTACCCTCTGGTCTCTCATGATTGAAATGGTGGTCTCGACCTAGTTTCAAGATGAAGACCAGTCACGCTGACACGCTGCCTCGCATCACATGTAATCTAGTGACATCATCACGTGTAATCCTAGTGTGACGACAAGTGTAATCCCAGTGTGACGTCCGCGTGATGCACTTGCCTATGTGACGCCGATAATGTCGTCAGTGCCGAGGCTATGATGTGGCAGTATTTATAGCCACGCTTGGCGCATCATCGTCCTCTTTCCCTGATCTCTGGCCGCTGCACCTGAGCTGATTTCATCCCATTCTCTGGAAGCTGCGTTTCGCCCCACCCACCTCCCCAGTCCACCACCAATGTCCGAGCAGATGCCCTCTCTCGCCTCAAGAAGAGAGGCATCTTACCACGGAGTCATTACGCCAAAGAACTAGTTGCCATGCTGCCACGCCATCAGAATTAGTTGCCATACCGTTTCAGGCCATAAATCTTATCGCCATGCCATACTTGAATAAAGCTTGCTGGTTAACTCTACCCTCTGGTCTCTCATGATTGAAATCTCCGCGGTGCGCAGCGCAGAAACGTCATTACGCACGAACATTCCATGCCAGGACATCAAATTCTGCTGCTAAAATTGGGTAACCAGCAGATTATTCGGCGAGGCAATCAACTATAATTCACTGAGAAACTTGTATCACATTGCAAGGAGGGGTTATGGTAAATTCATTATCTCCCTCTCCTCTCACTCAGTCTCTCTCGTGCCTTTTTGTGTGGGTGAGTGAATTTATAGATTTATGACGGATTTATGACATCACTGATGATGTCATCAGTGGGACAGACAGACAGAGCCCTAGCTCCCATTTATATACTGATGATGAACATCATGGGCTCTATTCTTCCCCTGGCCTTAGGCGCTAAACTGGCGTTAAACGCAAAAAAATAAAAAAAAACACGCTTTACGCCTGCCTACACGTGACTCGGGAGGATACCGTCATGTTTTTACGCCCCGAAATGCGCTTCACACTGAAGAGGCGTGGCGCAGTGCCAGAATAGGCCAGAATGGGCGTTTCGGCCTTAAATAGCAGCCTAAAGCAATCTTCCCAAAGGGCTTTAATTTTGCGGTTAACGCTTTTCAAAACCAGGCCTTATTCAGTGCGCCGGGGATATAGCCAGTAACCTAGGCCTAGCTACTGCAAAAGTTAACCGTTGAAAATTCAATGTCTGGTTTTGTCACGAGTAGCCTACAGCTGACAGTGACAGAAGCATGTTTCTTTATGTGCGCCAAGGGGCAAACGACGGACTAAATTGGTGGGAAATGCGGGGCTACTGCATGCGTAATTACGCAGGAGAGATACAGGAGAGAGAGAGCCCGAAAATGGATAAGCATACGTCCATAACAGCATGAAAGCTGAAAAACATGTATGGCAGTAACACACATACATACCGTTCCCATTATTATTATTATTATTATTATTTTATTTTTTTTACCTTTATTTATACAGGGGAGGCCCTTGAGAGCAAGCTTTCATTTTCAAGGGAGCCCTGTTACAATAGGAACAATTACAGTAGTTACATGTTAACAGACAACAGGTAAAACAAACAGAATAAGGTAAAAGTACATCAACCAAAACAAGAGCATTCATTTTGCAGAGTACCCTCGAGGAGGACTCTAAAAGACTCTAAGGGGACTAATTGGTCCAGTTTTAAAGTGTTTGTCAGGGGCGTAAGAGGAAAAGGCAGTCCTTCCTAAATTCAGTCCTCACACGTGGAACAAACAGTCTGATATGTGATTGAGAACGTGTTCGATGACAATTGTCGCTCAGACTGATGAGCGAGGACAGGTAGTCAGGAAGCTTCCCAATCAAGGCTTTATAAATAAATAAAAGACAATGTTGCTCCCTTCGAGCCGTCAGAGAAGGCCAGCCCACCTTTTCAAATAAAATACTACGATGCGTAATAAATAAAAAATGCAGGGCACTGTGATACAGGATGGTAGATGCTGCATGCATATAAACAATATCACCATAATCAAAAACAGACATAATTAGTGATTGTACAATGGACTTCCTGGTACAAAATGAAAAACAGGACTTGTTCCTGTATAAAAATAAAAATAAATCTCCTCAGTTTCTTGGTGAGGTGCTCTACATGGGTCTGGAAGGACAGTTTGGTATCCAGCCAGATGCCAAGGTATTTGTATGCATCAACAGTTTCAATCTGCACACCTTGAAGTGTGTGAATACAAATACTGTTGTCGACACCAGAAGACCATGTGAACACATTGATTTGGTCTTGTCCAAATTTAATAGAAGTTTAAGATCAAGAAGAGATCGTTGAAAACACCAGCAATTAAAAGCAGTCTGCAGACTTGCAGCAGCCTGTGCCGGGGTGTGGCCGAAACTATATAGAATTGTATCGTCGGCATAATAATGGACATTACAATCTACAGAAGGAAGTAAAATTTTAAAGTTTATATATAAAGTAAACAATACTGGACCTGAAATTGAACCTTGTGGGGCCCCCTTTGTGGGACCCCAGCTTTCTTACCATCCGTAAGAAAGCTGGATTTATAGCCGTTAGCCATGACAGCTTGCTTCCCCCCGGACAGGTAGTTTGAGTGAGAGAATTTGAGCCGCAGCAGCATTAATTGCACACTTTTTATAAGGTCCTAGGTCTAATAACTGTTTGTTTGTTTGTTTGTTTGTTTGTTTGTTTGTTTGTTTGTTTGTTTTGGAGTGTATGTGACGAGTTGATCTTGGTCCGCGTCTCAAGCGGGTTGGGTTGGGTCGGATTAGATGTTTTAGGACCGTTGAGAAAGGAGGACAGCACTCCAAGTTGAATACTTTTATTGCCAGAGAGTTCTTTAGGCTATGATCTTTGATGCGCTGAGATCTCCAAATTGGCATGGATAGATGACAGCATGCAGCCGCAACTGGACTGGATCTCTGTGGATCGTAGCTTGGAAGGGAAGAATGTAATTGGTTTACTGCAGATCACCAATGGCCACAGTTGTGAATAATTATACGCTTAAAAAGACGTGGTTAAATGGTTAGTGCTGCGCAATCTGGCTTTATCATCAAGGAAAAATTAGGGAATGCGCGTGACCATGCCCACTAATAGCGCCGTGCAACTTTAAGACCAGGGGGAGAATAGAGCCCCATGTGTTTTGCACCGAACAATATACCCCTAATTTCCGACCCTGATACACAGACACGCAGAAACAAAACTTAAACTTTATTTTATAGATAGTAGTTATTGCTAAATTTTGTAAACTAGGCATCTCGCACGCTATGTGTGCTCAATTCCTCCCTGCAGCTCGCCGTGCAGCTTGCCGAGCTGGCCCTGCAGCTCGCATACGCAGCTCAGCCGCTGCGCGGCCTCGCCCGCCCTGCAGCTCGACTACTGTGCAGGCTCACTTGCCCCCTAATTAGGTAATTAGGTCAATTAACTAATAAAAAAATCCAGCTCCATCAGGTGCTCTTTACACGTCCTGAAAGTTTCTGCCCGATTGCACGTAAAACGGCATAGCTGTGGCCGGGCAAAATTCTTGAAACAGACATTGCCCACATTGCCAAATGTAAATATAGACAGATTTTTTAAATGTCCCTTGGCCTGTTTGTTTTAACTTGTGCATACTTTTTTTTCTGTGTGTGAGTGCTTTCAGAGCATTTTACTCTTTAATTTTACAGACATAGTCATCCTGTTTATGGTTTGCACTTTTGCTCCATCAGAAATAAAAAATATGTTTTACCTTGGAAGATGTTTGCCTGTTGAATTCACAGCATCTAGATCAAGTCACAGAGACTTTCTGCCTTCAGCTGTAGACAGAGACAGACAGAGAAGACGCTGCTTATTCTCCTTTGTGAATTCTTGGTGTCTGTAAACATTTGTGTACGACGGAGTATTAGGGCCATGAAAAAATAATGATGAAAAAATTAGTTTCCATTTCGAGAAAGAAGTCGCAAATGTGAAAAAAAGTCTAAATTTTGTAAAATTTTTAAATTTCAGTACCTAAATGGTACTGAAAAATGGTACTGAAACCGGTCACAATAGTGACCGTAAAAAACTTTCACTTCCAGCAAATATTGAAAGAATAAAGGGTCTTAAAGCAGCTATCGAGCAACTTTTTCGATTGTTATTAAACAGTATAATTACAATATTGATGCATCACATCTAACCTATAATAGTAGCTGAGACCAAAGCCGTGTGTATCTGAGATTGCTCCCTTAGGTGATTATTAAGTCTATGTCTGTCTAAACTCGCGTCAACAGGGGGCTCTCTAGAGAGACCGGACCGGGTAACCCGGAAGTGAAACGTGGAAGTGAAACCCGGAAGTGAAACGCAGCTGCCTGCCTATGCCGTTCGCGCTGCCTAGCAACACTAGCATAAACATTGTGAACATACTCTCGGGAACATCTCTCGTTATTATTCTAACAGGTTTTTTGGAAGTTATTTTGTGGTTATGGCCGAAGTGGCTGCTGCAAACCGTTTCATTTCACTTCCTGATCTTCCCTGGCTACAGACAGACTAACACTGGCCAATTCACTCGGGGTTCAAGCGAGACTACTCTGTGTTGGTCTCGTCGACTATTAGAGGTAAGATGTGATGCATTGATATTAAATGTATACTGTTTAATAACAATCGAAAAAGTTGCTCGTAGCTGCTTTAATGAAATATGTGCAGTGTCACATGTACGGCAACCAATTTAGGGCATCCTCGTCCGTCAGAGTATAGGCTATCGTTCCTCAGTCTAAGCGTTGTCAGTTGTCATGTCTCCTATAGTAAACCGTCGAGTGTGCTCTGAAACACCTTCAGTCCTCACACGCATATATATATATATATATATATATATATATATATATATATATATATATATATATATATATATATATAGTAAGTAACTAGAAAAATTTGTTTTGTTGTACAGCCAAATGTATTGTAGGGGGGGAAATTGGAAATGTGTTCATTATTTGTTTTTTTAATGTACTTATTTATCGACATAATATTTTTTAGCTCAAACCCTTATTTGGAAGTTACCTTACTCTGGCTTTGCATTGTCTGCTAAATAATAAGGGGTGATGCCAAGCAAAAAGACAGTAACATAAATTTGATTCTTCACTTGGTTGCTTATCACTATATAAAACCAGTATGAGTGTATATGATAATAATGTTTACATGCAGTCTAATGTTCATGGCACAATTAGGCTTACTATAATATACATATAAATATAATATAACTATTATCAGGTCGCTACACATCCTTCAAGCCTAGTTTGGTGGGACTCTTGTTGGCCCATTGTGTGTCTGTGTGTTGGTGCCTCGGGGTTAATGTCATATGAGCTGGCGCCTTGGGGGTTAATGTCGTATGAGCTGGCGCCTTGGGGGTTAATGTCGTATGAGCTGGCACATCTGGGGTTAATTTCATATGAGCGGTGCCTCGGGGGTTAATGTGGTATGAGCTGGCGCCTCGGGGGTTAATGTTGTACGAGCTGGCACCTCGGGGGTTACATTTGTATGATCTGGTGCCTCGGAGGTAAATGTGGTATGAGCTGGCGCCTTGGGGGTTTATGACGTATGAACTGGTGGCTCTGCCGTTAATGTCGTATCAGCTGGTTCCTCAGGGGTTAATGTCGTATGAGCTGGTGCCTCGGCGGTTAATGTCGTATCAGCTGGTTCCTCAGGGGTTAATGTCGTATGAGCTGGTGCCTCAGGGATTAATGTCGTATGAGCTGGTGCCTCAGGGTTTAATGTCGTATGAGCTGGTGCCTCGGGGGTCAATGTCGTATGAGCTGGTGCCTCAGGGGTTAATGTCGTATGAGCTGGTGCTTCAGGGGTTAATGTCGTATGAGCTGCTGCCTCAGGGGTTAATGTCGTATGAGCTGGTGCCTCGGGGGTTAATGTCGTATGAGCTGGTGCCTTAGGGGTTAATGTCGTATGAGCTGGTGCCTCGGGGGTTAATGTATGAGCAGGTGCCTCGGGGGTTAATGTGGAATGAGCTGGTGCCTCGGCGGTTAATGTCATATGAGCTGGTGCCTCGGCGGTTAATGTCGTATCAGCTGGCACCTCGGGGGTTAATGTCATATGAAACGCCTGGCTGGCGTTTCACCTAGTCTGGAGCCTGGGTTACACGCTTCTGACTCCCGAGCGCCCGGCCAGACTCCAGTATAGCAGGGAGCTACTTTTACAGTGGAACACATACGATCCTCCGGCTGACCTTTCACTTCCCAGCTTCGATGCGCTCCGGTCTACAGGCTCTCCGGACCTCCCCGGGGGACGTGATCGTAGGTCCAGGATTAGGAAGCGGGGGAGAAGTGGCGGCGCTCGTTTGAAGCTGAAAAACCAGCCGCTCTCCCGTATTCCGCTGCCTTCAATCATCTTATCGAACGCTCAATCCCTGCGTAACAAAACTGATGAACTTCAGGCACAGGTCCGACATAATCATGACTTTCGTGATGCCTGTATTTTAGCCTTCACCGAGACTTGGTTGTCTGATAGGGACTCGGACACGGACCTTGAGACTGAAGGCTTCGGGTCTCCTTTCCGGCTGGATAGAGATCCTGTGGCAACAGGCAAGTCCTCTGGAGGCGGGGTATGTTTATATATTAATAAGCGATGGTGCAAATCTGTCATTGTCCGGGAGAAAATCTGTACTGCCGATGTAGAGCTGCTCTCTGTGTCACTCCGTCCACCTTATCTGCCTCGTGAGTTTCCCCAGCTGTTTGTGACAATTGTTTATATTCATCCGAAGGCGAATGAGAGCAAAGCCTGTGAAACTATCTATCAAGTTGTACAAAGACTCCAATCCATTTCTCCTGATGCTCCCAATATCATTCTAGGGGACATGAATCACTGCACTCTGAAGAAAACACTCAGAGACTTTCATCAATATGTCACTTGCCCAACAAGACTCAATAAAACACTGGACTTATGTTATGGCTCCATCAAAGGTGCATACAAATCCATCCCCCTCCCTCCTTTAGGTCTGTCCGATCACAACTGCATCCATCTAATTCCTGTCTATCGTACAGCATTAAAACGTGGTAAGGTGCAGACTATCACTGTTAAAGACTGGAATGATGATGCCTGTTTAACTCTACAAGGTTGCCTTGACTCCACTGACTGGGAGATGTTTCAAGAATCCTCTGTAGACATTGATGAACTGACTGATGTTGTTAGTAGCTGGTCCCATTATTGTGAAAGCATTGTGATTCCAGATAAAAAGATTAAGATTTTTCCTAATAGTAAGCCCTGGGTGTCTAAGGCCCTTAAAATGCTCCTTAGCCGTAAGAGAAAGGCCTTCAGAGAAGGAAAACTGTCTGAGATGCGCAGCCTGCAGAAGGAGATTAGACAGGAGATATGCAAAAGTAAAAGGAAATACAAGGAGAAAATAGAGTCTCAACTCCGTACAAATAATCTAGGTTCCGCCTGGGACAGTATGAAATGTATTACTGGGCTCAAGGTAGGTAGTAAGAAGAATATCCAGTTAAATGGTTTTCAGTCTGATGCTGATATGGCTCAGAGTTTTAATGACTTCTATGGTCGATTTGAGACTCGCGATTTTAGTGAGAAACACTCTGTGATGAGAGACAGTCTCCTTCTGGCCCCCCCTTTGAACCCCTTCTTCGACGAGCAAAAGGTAATAAGATGTCTCAAAGGGTGCAAACCTAAAAAAAGCCCTGGCCCAGACAACTTAAGCGGGCGCATTTTAAAGGTATGTGCTGAGCAATCAGGTCCCATTTTCAGCCATATTTTTAATCTGTCACTCCGCCAGCAGAGGGTGCCGTCCCTTTGGAAAAAATCAATTCTAGTTCCTGTTGCCAAGTGCACCAATCCAAAATCACTTAATGACTTCCGGCCAGTGGCCCTAACCTCCCTGGTCATGAAACAGTTTGAGAGGCTAGTGAAGGATGAGCTAGTAACAAAAACTGACTCTTTGCTCGATCCACTTCAGTTTGCCTATCGTGCTAATAGAGGCGTGCAGGATGCTACAGCCACCTTACTGAACCTCATATTCAAGCATCTAGAGCAGGGGTGGGCAACTATTTTTCATGGGGGGCCACATGAGAAACCCAGATTGTTGCCGGGGGCCGAACAAATATTGTCATGCCGTAACGGTGAGGGCAGTAAGAATCACGTTAGGCTGCTCTTTGCTGATTCCTCATCAGCATTTAACACCATCCAGCCGCACATTCTGGTCGAGAAATTAACCAGCTTTTTCGGTCTGGATAAGTGCCTCGTTGGTTGGATTCTAGACTTTCTAACGAATAGATCTCAGCAGGTGAGGGTCAATGGGATACTGTCCAGTATCTTATTGTCCTCTACCGGCTCGCCCCAAGGCTGTGTTTTATCTGCTTTCTTATATATTCTATACACCAACGACTGTCGCAGCCGTTTTGCCAACAGATTCATCGTCAAGTACGCTGACGATTCTGTCATCGTCAGTCTGCTTGACGATGATGATGTAGGACACGGCCAAGTCATTGACGACTTCGTTTCTTGGTGCGAAAACGCTTCCTTGGAACTCAACGTTTCCAAAACGAAAGAGGTTTGTATTGATTTTCGACGTTCCCCCCCTGTTCCCCAGAGCAGTTTTGTCAACGGTCAGCCTGTCGATATAGTGACAGACTACAAATATCTGGGTACGGTAATTGACAGCAAGCTGAAGTTTGATCTGAATACCGACATGCTGTGTAAGAAAGGTCAGCAGCGCCTTTACTGCCTTAGGAAGCTGGCCAAATTTCAGGTTGATAAAACTCTGATGAAAATGTTCTATAGTGCTTTTGTGGAGTCTGTCATATCATTTTCCATAATCTGCTGGTATGGTAATCTTTTAAAGACAAGAACTCCCTGGGGAGAATAGTGAAGGTGGCTTCAAAAATAGCCGGAACCCAGTTCAGAAGCCTGGACCAGATCTGTAATAAACAGGTGCTGAAAAAAGCTGAGTCCATCCGATCAGATGATGCCACCCTCTGAGGTTCGAATATGAGCTGCTTCCTTCCGGGCTCCGCCTTCATGCCCCCATAGTTAAAAAGAACAGGTACAGAAATTCCTTTGTGCCTGTCTCTATCAGAGCGTTGAACGCTGCTGGGGTACAAATGTAATGTCTCCCCATCTGCCGTTGCTGCTATTTTGTTATTTTGTTATTTATTTATTTTATCCTTTTATTCTTTTATTCTTTTATCTTATTTATTCTTAGGGGTACAGTACAGTATATCTGTATTATATACTTTGTCTGCCCTTTGGTCTGGACTGAGGTTTTTTCTCTTGTGCTTTAATACAATGATACATTGTAGCTCTTTCTTGTGATATAAATGTGCTGCTGTGAGCAAACTGCACTTTGCTACTATGCACTTTATATCTCTACTGTGCACTTTAGATCGTTGCTACTGTTGTCATTTGCACTTTAACTATTGTGTTGCACTTTAAACTGCTGCTCTAGACTGTTTTTACAATGTTTTTTTTGTCTTATTTGTTTTTATGTATGTACTTCGTACTACGCTTTCTGCAATCCAATTTGCCCTTTTGGGACACTTAATAAATCTTGAATCTTGAAATCTTGAATCTTGAATGAGCTGGCACCTCGGTGGTTAATGTCGTATCAGCTGGCACCTCGGGGGTTAATGTCATATGAGCTGGCACCTCCGTGGTTAATGTCGTATGAGCTGGTGCCTCAGGGGTTAATGTCATATGAGCTGGCACCTCGGTGGTTAATGTCGTATGAGCTGGTGCCTCAGGGGTTAATGTCATATGAGCTGGTGCCTCGGGGGTTAATGTGGTATGAGCTGGTGCCTCAGGGGTTAATGTGGGTGGGGTGGGTGTCTGTGATGGGTGGGGGTGGCATGGTATCGGTCTGATGTCATAATCGTGATATTAGGCCTGCCCAGTACTGTAACTCATACCTCAACTCAACCTGTGCATTCTGGTGAGTTACCCCCTTTTTGCGTTGCAGGGCAGAGCATTCAGAGTGCAGTCAAACCAAACCAAACAACCGTAACTGATGTTACCTCAGTCTCACTTGGCTTTTCTAGGGCTTTTGGAAGTTACTGTAAATATGACTCCATATTTTCTCCAAAAAACAACAAAATTGACTCAAGGTATTTTTCCACATGATAGAGCAAATCTTTAATGTTCCAAAAATGACAAAAACTCATTTTTGACAAAAATTGAGTTACCCCCTTTTGGCTTTGCAGGGCAGTTTATCAACCTTGCAATAGAGAACCATTGTTTATTCTCTAGATCAGTGTTTTCCAAACTATGGGTCGGGACCCACTTTGGGTCGCGGACACGTGGGGGGTGGGTCGCCAACTGGTCGTCATGGCAACTCATTACCGTAGCTTATTTTTGTGTGAGTTTGGGTCCCAGGGAGACAAAATGTTTCTTTTGGGTCCCAAGTTGAAAAAGTTTTGGAAACCCTGCTCTAGATTAGTGGTTACCAACAAATAGGCAGGCAAAAAAAAATACCAGTTCAATTGGTTAATATAGCCTAAAACAAACTAAAACTCTCACTGACACAATATTCAAAATCAGAATGCCAAAATATTTTCAGACAATAAAACCATAATAAATAAAACAGTGATAGAAACAATACAAATAAATTAGCTCCCCCCTACGCCCCCCATCCCATTTTTTTTAACTTCAGCACAGGATAAACTCAACTCAAGTTAGGTTAGGGATTAACTCTAACCCTCAACTTAATCATCCTAACCCTAACCCTGAACTTAATCATCCTAACCCCAACCCTTAACTTAATCATCCTAACCCTAACCTAACATTAACTCAACAACTAAGGGGGTTGTTGTGACAGTGAGGGAAGGCCGATTGTTTGAATTGTTTATGCCACGCCTCTTTGGAATATGATGTAACCTTCATTCCACCTCAGAAGGTTAGGTAACATCTTGACTATTACAGAAATGTATCATGTGTTTGGCTTTTTTTTAATTCATGGCAAGAAAGCTTCCACAAAGAGAAAAGTCAAAAAGTGTCCCATAATACCTTAGGTCACCCGTATATTTGATCTCTCCTCTGAAAATCAGTCTGTCTTACAGATTATCATGTTAGACCATCACTAATAGATTCATCATGACCTTATTTGGCTCAGTTGCACAGTCTGCGAAAATGGCCACTTCTTAGTTTTAGCATTTAGTTCCTCTTTTTCAATGCCAGCACTTTCTGCTTGTGTCAGCTAATTTAAGGCTGTTTTGCTTAACTTCCTCTTTTAACTTGCCGATCTAACACAACAAGCTAGATAGATAGATAGATAGATAGATAGATAGATAGATAGATAGATAGATAGATAGATAGATAGATAGATAGATAGATAGATAGAGTACTTTATTCATCCCCGTAGGGAAATTCTGGCAGCAGCAGTAGCATCAATGACAGCAACAACTAATTAAACAATAAAAAGTTACACAAATTCCCGTAGGTAAGGTGCAGAGCAAAAACAGCAGTATCAACATATTGCTAGAAAGAAGCAAGAAACAATACAATACGTAAATATGCAAACTACAATATATACAACTTTACTTCCACCGCCGTTACATATTTTGTTTCCCGGAAACTGTAAGTATATTAAATAATACTATTATTTCTATGACTAAAGCTGTACACTGTTTGATTATTTATATTATAATTGCAATGACTATGCCGTACCCTGTATGGCGTATTATATTACATGGTATATAGCTATGACTATGCATTGTGAGTGTGCAAAGTGCAGATGAGGTCCCTCCATAGACAGATGTTGATAGTTTTCCCCGAGTTCGGTTACATAGCTAGGTAGGCTAGCTAGGTAGCAATGTCAAGCTAATGTGACTGTAAAGGGCTGTATTTGTTATATGAACAAAAAAAGCAGAACAAGTCGCAGGACCCCTGAGCTATTGTTGTAGCCTGAGCTAAATCCGTACCTACACCCGCTCCACAGGCTCCCAAAATCGTGACTGACAGACAGACACCGCCCACCCACCTATCGTGCAAACTGTGTGCCATCGGCCAATACTACATCAGAGTTGCTTGAGGTACACTGATGACATCACAACTGCCCTGAGTGACATCACATTTGAGCAATCAGTTGCTCGAGTGACATCACTGATGACTTCACTGATGACATCACAAATGCTCAAGTGACATCACTGATGACATCACAATCGTGACCCACACTGCTGCCACACTGCCGCTACATACACCGCCACCCACTTAATTAAATATTAGTTGTGTGTCTCTAATATGATACACTGGTTTGAACATGCAGTAAACCGTTTCATTTGCAATATCTAATCATCAATTTATATTAGTAATTTATCTCTGTGGAAATTTCCACCAATTGAGGCTTCATTACTAGTTTAGACGAAGAAGTGATGTGAAGTCTGACTCAAGAGCCATCCTACTCTGCCTCTGATTTGTGGTTGACTCTGAGGATAAGCCAATCAGAGGCAGAGTAGAATTGACATGTCACATTGCCTTTGTTTTTCCACAGTTTTAACCTGTCTCAATGTTAAAAATGTGTCAATTTGATAATAAAATAACATAAAAAAGTATTTTATGAATTTAATATACACAAAATACAAGGTCTGAAAGTATTTTGATACAAATTACATCTTATTTTTCTGGGTCCAGCCAAATACAAATGACAAAATACACAAATGTATTTGAAATACATACCGTATTTTAAATATATGTATTTAAAAATACTGCCCATCTCTGCCGTCAGGTCACCCGTACAGGTGCTCTTTACACCTTCTGAAAGTTTCAGCCTGATCGCATGTAAAATGACATAGCCGTAGCCAGGGGCGGTTCTAGGCCTTTTTTGAGACTGAGACTATTGTGGATGTTATGGCTGAGACTATTTTTGGGTGGGCTAAAGCCCACCCAAAAATAGTCTCAGCCCACCCAAAAAAAATAAAAAATAAAAAAAATTGTAATGCCACCGTTGTAGTGCTGTTGTTCAAAATTAAAGTACATTTTCTCAGATTTATTGGTGTCTTTCTAGTCACACAATTTAATAGTCAGTGTTGCCCATACACTGATCTATTTGTGGTGGTACACCCTACATAGATTTTGACCCCCACAAATACTGCCACATATTAATTTCAACTAGTTGACTGCAAACTCCTGCTTTAGTGCTTACAGTATATTATTATCTTGTCGGAATATTATTCCAGCCAATAAGTTAGGAAGTTCCCTTTTGATTTAATTTTACTTTTGTTTTGCCTACAAAGCAAAATGTTACTTTACTTGAAACTCCCCTGAAGTGATTTAGGTATTATTTATGCAAGCATAATTTTACCATATAGTAACCTGTATGCAGAATATATATAGTATATATAGGGAAACAATTATTTTTTCATCGCTGTAAAACCACAGAACGGTAAAGAAGATATTGATGTGTGTAGTTCTTCATAGATCTAGTCTCTTCATTTTGATCTCAAAGTGCGCCAGTTTGATCAATTTTTACTTGAAACTGTACAACATTTTCTTCCGGGGGGGCATGCCCCCGGACCCCCCTAGTGGTCCATGACCTTTGGGTGGGCTCAGGGTGATGCTAAAACCGCCCCTGGCCGTGGCCAGACAAAATTCTGTTCACTCACTCACAGACGGACACTTCTTATTTTGAAGAGTAGACATATGAAAGGGTCTTGAGTCAAATTTTATGCGGTGTGTTAATTTGCTGATAACCAGGGGAACCTTAAACTGACACATTTTTAAATGAATTTGGCATCATCACTTTTCCCTCCATGCAATCAATGCAATGACAGTGGAAGTAGATGTTCTTTATGGCCGCAAAGAGAACAAGTGTTGGATATTATGCCACTATGGACACCATCTGCAAATAGCAGGTTCATGATTTGAAAGACTTTAGCAGTTTGTCTTGCAAAAGTCGACATTACAGTCATAACATACAACATGATCGTGTATTCATCTAACAATATTGTTTTCCTTTATTTAAGCAGGAATCATTTTTCAAGAGAGACCTAACAGTACAAATAAAGACTGAAGTTTGTTCACATGTTGCCAGACAACATCAGTAAACAAAGACAAATGTAGTCAGCATTACCTTGGAAGATGTTCTGGTGAATTCACAGCATCAAGTCACAGAGACTTCCTTTCTTCATCTGTAGAGAAAGAGAGAGAGAGATAGACACTGCTTACTCTCCTTTGTCAGTCCTGGGTATCTGTGTTCATTTGATGTGAGGGTTCGACCTCATAACTTCAGGGTAAACAAGTTTTGTCTAGTCTGACACAAAAATGGTCTATCCTGAGACCAGAAACCAAGGCAGAGACACCACAGATCAGTTCTATTGTGTATCCTCTAGATGGAGACATTAACCACATCATCTACAGTCAACTAAACAGCAGACAGTCACAGAGATGTGTAATGCATGGAGGAGTAATTTATATTGATTTACAATTCAATAACAGAGTGCGATCTGTCTGACAGCTGAACAGCTGCAATATCAAAACTCTTACTGAGCTGGATCTGAAATCTGTCTGACGTCACAAACAGTTGAATATCAAAACTCTTACAACATCACAATCAGCTGAATATCAAAACTCTTACTGAGTTGGATCTAAAATCTGTCTGATGTCAGAAACAGCTGAATATCAAAACTTTCTGAGATGGTGGTAAAATCTTTCTGATGTCACAAACAGCTGAATATCAAAACTCTTATGATGTCACAAACAGCTGAATATCAACATTCTTAGTGAGGTGGATCTAAAATCTGTCAGCTGAATATCGAAACTCTTACTGAGGTGGATCTAAAATCTGACTGATGTCACAGACAGCTGCAATAACAAAACTCTTACTGAGGTGGATCATGTGACAGGAAGTTCACTCCATCTTATTACAGCAAGAGATTTTACTGTCTTGTGATTACATTATTTTACTTTGTACTTTATTTTGTCATTTGTTGTATTTTAATGTATTGGCTCATCATGTTGTTGGTTGTAACTTGCTTCCTCAGGGTTTAGGCCTAGTTGAGAACAGGAAGTGAAACCTGCCTAAATAAGTGAATAATACATTAAATAGCTTATTTATACATTATATTACATACAAATTTAATAATATGGTTGTATTCCATTCTCTAACAATGGTATAATACAATAATAAAGAATAAAGCATAGTTTAACTTGTGTAATAAACCTTACCTATTAACGTCGTCAATCGTGGGAAGCATCTCATAACAGGCCGTGGCCGTGCTCGTGCATGAGGGGAACCAAAGTTTTTTCTCCTCAAACCTGTAGGTAGAAAGCAACACGACTGATTAATATGAACCATTTCTTCATTATTTTAACATGAACACACTAAAACACAAACATGTTGTAAAAGAGCGTTGAGTTGTTTTGAATCTAAACTTCAGACAAACCTTTAACAGCCGAGAGTTCCTCTTTTTAGTCGAAATAAGATCATGGTAGCTGGTAACACAGTCACATCAAATAGTCAGTAGAGTAAAATAGACTGTAAACTGTTCTATAGCTATAGCTATCTGTGTCTATCTATCTATCTATATCTATATCTATATCTTTAGGTCGAGAAAATAATCTGCGCCACGACTACCAGGAAACAAGGAAATGAACCCAGAGGGCGGAGAGAGAGAGAGAAGAGAGAGAGAGAGAGAGAGAGAGAGAGAGAGAGAGAGAGAGAGAGAGAGAGAGAGAGAGAGAGAGAGAGAGAGACGGGGGGCAGGTTTGAATCAGGAAACATCTGTCCGCACTTTTTTTAGAACTGTATTGCAGCAAGTAGCCCTAACTCTACTTGACAAGAGCACGGTGAAGAAAACATCAGGCAGAGCAGCAATCTAAAGTTGTATCTGTCTTTTTGCATCAGTGACATTGTTTGGCCAGAGACGCTCATGCTTCCTCCCCCCCCCCCCTCCCTTCATGGGTTTACAATGTGATCTCAAAGTAAGCAGCTCTGGTGCATCTGACTCTCACCACCTCAACACTTGATGGCGCTGTGCAGTCAGCAGACCAGCAAAGTGAGACATTCTTTTCTTTTTCTTTTCACCAAGATGATTATTCAGCATCCTTTACCATAACCTTTACAAGTGAATGTAGTAACTTCTCCCCCTTCTGAGCCTAACTCCACCTCCCTTTAAATCTGGAAAAATTCAAAAATGCAAGGTCTGACTGAGAGAGGGGGGGGGGGGGGCATGGAGTTTCTGTGTGACAATCAAACGAGCTGTTGAATGGATATCCACATCCCTGACATTATAGAAAAAAGAGCTCCTTTCGATATGTCAAACAGAGCACCTTCCTCACGTCCATATACTGTATGCAGAGACTATGGGCCCTATCTTGGTACAGGCTATTCTTGTTTTAACATTGATGACTTAATAACATTGTTATTACCTACTTATATATGTTACACACACTTTTAATATCATATTTCTAAGCAGCTTAAGCATTTTTATATAAATGATAAATCATTGCCTTCCTTTCTTCTCTCCTCTTGCCCATTGTTCTCTTGTTCTGTCTTTAAAGTCCCCCGATTCCCAAGTATCTAAGGAAACTTGAATTTCCTCGTCTATTCACCTTATTCTTTGCCCACACATGGACGCTTCCGCATTACGTCATTTCGTAATAGTATTTCCGTTTTAGACTTGCCAAAAACCCCGCAGGCAAGATGGCCGCCCACACTCCCCTCCTAAACTGGCAGAATTACTCCCCCATATACTAACATATCTTGGCCAATAAGTATGTAACATACAAAATAAAACAACCCGTAATATCTTAATTTTATGTAGAATGCATCTATGCATTACATCTCAGTAATACAGGGAGGATTATAGAACAGATTAAACATGGCATATCAATATAAAAACACTATGGACAGCTTGATGAGGAAATTCAATATTTATTGTTGCATAAACTGGTAAAAGACGTAGGCCCATATCTTCCGACAGGCGCTATCCCCTAATAGCGCTTGCGCCCCTGTTTGCGCGTGCCTTAAGTCACGGACGATAGCATTCCGCCTTGTGCCGTCTGCCAGGTGTTCTGCCGAGTTTTGCTCCCCCGCCCAGCAGAAGAAAAAAGCATCCCCACCTCACGGGAGCTCACTTGTAATGATTTATACAGAAATGTAACTGTTTCAAAGTGATATAATTGTGTGAAACAAAACATGTGTGTAGCACACGTTTGAGAAAACGTTCACGGCACCTGTCGCAAGCGCAAATTAGAGCCGTGCCAATTCTGCCAATTCTGCCCCAAAATGCCTGCGCAAACGGGATTTGGGCGGTCTTAACTACCAGAATTATTCACGGGCGTGGCCAGGCAAGGCTGGACATTACGTCAATCAAAACAAATCAGATTCCCGTCTCGCAATGGTTGTTTGCGCAAGGCATGCAATATGCTGTAATTCTCTCCATGCGTAATAGAGTGTACTCACTCGTGCGAGGACAGAGGGAGCTTATTGACAGATCGTCTGCGGTGCCAATGACCCTTCGGGTTATGAAGGTAAATATGTCCATTGTCCCACAAGTTTTCTCAATTAATTTCCCTCTTTGCGATGTGATAAAAGTTTCTCAGTGAGTTATAGTTGATTGTCTCACTGAATTATCTGCTAATACCCAATTTTAGCAGCATAATTTGATGTCTTGGCGTGGCATGGCTGTGCTTAATGACATATCCAAAAGGAATTCCACTTTCCACTCCGCAAATACCTCTCTGCGCTGGGAGCGCAGCCGTAATCTCCGTGCAGAGCGCCCGGCGCAGAGAGGTATTTGCGCGTAAGAGGTCCTTTTCAAAGCTCTTAGCGCAAAGTAATTGCGCACTGCTGACGATAGGGTAACGCCATCTATCCGACATTTTAGCGCTGAAAAGCCTGCTTTGGCATGGGGCAGCCAATGCCCAGTACAATTATCACAGGCATGCGCTTGTATCCGCCCCCAATTTGCATTGTGCACAACGTTAAATGAGCGCAAATGCAAAATTAGTGCTTTTGGGAAGATATAGAGCCCAATACCTTTCAAGCGGTTCTAAGAAACCTTATGTATAAATTTATGTGTCGACTTGAAAAGTCTAAGAATAGCATCATTGAGGCTCACCAATCCGGTGAAGAAATGCACTAGGTATACATCTAGACTCAGGCTGCACTGGCTTGAAAGCTTACATGTAAATATGTTATAATACAGCATTATCTGTGAAGCTGAAACTCTGATGTTTTTTCTTTTCCTATCTATTTTATACTTGTATTTATTGTATTGTACTATTATATGGTATTGTAATTTTTTGTACGTTCCTATGGACTACGAGTCTGAAATAAAGACATCAATCAATACTTGAGTAGCCTGAGCTGGTCCATTTTTTTTCTTTTTCTTTTTTACATTTTGAATACTGAATGTTGGTGAAATTATCTCTGTCTTAACCTGTTGGCACAGGAAAAGAACATTTGAAAACATACAGAAATTGCCATTGTAATAGGTGAGCAGCACATCAATAAACTATGTCATATATTTATTTAGGTAGAAATACAATTTTTGATGCACAAGGGTTTTCTGGTCAAATCTTTTTTCCACTTTCAGTCTAAAGAGGTTGAAAACTGCCGTGCTTAATATTGTTTGGCCCGCGACTCCTTATATTTTTCTGTATGTGGCCCACAACCAAAAAAGTTTGGCCACCTTTGATTTAGTCTATCAACTCTGATATCCTCACCTCTCACAGCCAGCCAGCTGGGTGGAGACTCTCCATGACCAGCGATTGTACACTTGTAGATGCCTTCATCAAACTTGGAAACATGGTGGATGGTCATCTGTCCTGTAGGCTTGTCCCTGATGATGGAGCCATCTTTATAGAAACCAGCTGGGAGGTTGGTGGGAGTCTTGGTTTTACAGGTCAGAGTCACAGCAGCTCCCTCCATCACAGGAAGAACAGGACTCTGTAGAATCTCAGCACCACCTGAACCTGAACACAGAGACACTGTTAGTGCCCCTGAGCAAGGCACTGGCAAAATAACTGGAGTTGGCCCCCGGCTGCTGCACTGCGGCTGCTCACTGCTCCTAGTTCTAGGAATGTTCCTAGTAGAGCAGCGGTTTTCAAAGTGTGAGGTGCGCCTCCCCGGGATGGGGGGGGGGGGGGGGGGCGCGAGACACCTTCAGGGGAGGCGCAATGTCACTGTGAAAAATCAGAGACTTGGCCATGCTGGCTACACAATCGCTGCGCAGCCTCCGCCCTCCTCCGGTGGTGGAGCGCCCACAGTCTGCTGCCTCTGTTGAGGCGAGCTCATGCTATGTCAGAGGAGAAACTAGCTCCTTTCGTAACTGTTTGTCCACATCATATGCCGGATAACAGTTCCTTAACCGTCAATAGACTTCCCTGCGACTCTGAGTCCCAAGCAGTCTAAATCAGTGATACGCACGTATTTACAAGTGTCACAGAAAGATCTCAAAGCCACCTACCAAAGCAGAAGGGTTCATTGCTTCTCGACGGCGGGGTTTGAAAGCTCGATGCTGCTAATAAATAACTTTAATATACTAATCATTCTGTCTTGTGCTGCTGTGCCCAGCCATCATAGCGCTCCACAGTGCCCCTCTGGTCGGAAGTACACGGAAGAACACAGAGAGAAGCATGGCGGCCATCTTGGCATTTGCAAAAAAATAATTTGACCAGCACAGAATTCTGATAAAAAGAGGCATTTATGAGCAACCTCGCCGCAGAGACGCAATGAACCCTTCTGCTCTAGTGGGCATGGAAATGTTTCTGTGACACTTGTAAATACGTGCGTATCGCTGATTTAGACAGCTTGAGAGAGTGGCAGGTAAGTCTGTGTAAGGATAAGGGACTCTTGTTGGGTAGACGATCACGTGACGATGACATCATACCCGGAAGAGTCCAAAAGGGGCTAAGGAGAAAGCAGGGTGAAGGAAATTGAGATTTTTTTAGATGTGTGTTTCACAAATCCTATCATGGCAGTTCTTTGTATGTACATCAAACTGCATATATGCTCATGTTTTGTATATGTTGGGGAGCTATTTCCGGCTGGAGAACGGTCTATCCATGCGGGCTAGCCTGCAGCACACAGTCCAGTCAATGGGTTGAACATGCAACATTTACACTAAATACACTGCACGGGGCGGGTATCCCGCTAGTTATAATAAAGATGTGTTTAAAAAAAAGTCCTTCAGAGTGAATCAAGAAGTTTTCTAATGTTCAGCCCCCTGGTGGGGGGTGGGATTCTGCGCTGGCCTTCTCTTGTCGGCTGAGGTTTGTGCCAGGTGATGTCACAACCTGTTGAGCTCCATAGGGAGTGACATCATCGTGGGGGATATTTGTGCCGGGTGATGTCACAACCTGTTGGAGTATACGTGGGGGGTGACATCACGGGGGACAGAGACCGGCGGGTAGCCCATGCGGTGCACTGCCTTTCGTCATCGGGCTTCACCACCGATCTGTGTGGAATGTAGGCCTAGTAACTCTTTAAGACTGAGCATTGAGTAATGTGTATGTAATGTAATGATATGATATGTAATGTAATGAAATGTAATGTATTGTTTGAGCATTATGTTTAGCTATATGGGTTGGTTGTGCGAAGTCAACAAAATAGCCATCGCAATGAAACATCGTGACGGACGATGGCATCGTCGTTGACGGGGGGGACGGCGCGACGACGACGACTGGGTGTGTGTGACAGCAGTGCCTGCCTGGTGGCCAGAGGTGTGTGAATGCAGTGAATAAATGCTACTACTGAACATTTAAACATGTTTTTGATGTCCGCAATGAGCTCTTTAATTACAAACCTGTCTGCCATCACTTGTCCTTTGATGTGTCTCGCGTCTCGCGTCTTTTGTCTTTTTTCTCTCTCTCGTTCTCCATGCCGCAGCATGTGAAGCATAATGAGCTGAGCTGACCACCTGTCCTTACTCTCAAACGTTAATTTGACGAGCCGCGAGTGAGTGAGTTCGTAAATTCAATCTGACGTCCGACACTAATTTCGACTTTACTCACTGTGGTCTGAGGTAGAGAAGATAGTTTATTTCATCGAGCTCACAGTCCCCTGGGAAGATCGAGTTGAGGAGGCTTATGAGCGCAAGAAAGCTAGGTATGCTGAAATGGCAGCAGAGGCAGAGCAGCGAGGTTGGAGGGCTCGAGTGCGACCTGTAGAGGTGGGCTGCCGTGGTTTTGTGGCAAAGTCCGTTATTGCCTTACTAACTGAGTTGGGCATTCGGAGACGGAGCCTGAAGCTTGCGGTTAGCAACATGTCTCGGGCAACAGAACGAGCAAGTGAATGGCTGTGGCTAAGGAGGAAACATGCTAACTGGGGTGCTCGCTAAGGTAGGCCCTGTATGGAGTTGATTGTTTTTATTATGTGGCTAGTCACAGCCTAAGTCATCGAGGAGGGTCCTTATGGTATTGGTGGTATTTTGAAGAACACCATACGGAACCGATGGCACTGAGTGCGCATTAACGGTGCCAGTGGGGCCATGGCCGTAACTAGCTATGAGAACGGGGAGGTCCGGACCTCCCCTAATATTTCAGAGAAAAAAATAAAACAATCTGCATGGAAAAGCATGAAAAACACGGGATCGCTTTTATTTTGAAATGAAAGGCAGGTCAGGCAGGAAGTCATCTGACGCCGCGTCCGTGGTAACTTGATTCCGAGAGAGCAGCAGCATGGTGGTGAGTAATGACTGTCTGTCTGCCTGGCGAGATAATTGAAGGTGAGCGAGCTGCGAGACAGTGAGCGAGTGAACGACAGACAGTGAGTGACACTGACAGATTTTTTAGCAACAACCAAAAAAGTAAGTGTCTAGTCTGTCTCTTAACACATTCACTGCCAGCCTTTTTTTTTTTTTACTGTAGGTAGGTTCTGCCAGAGGGTTTTTTTGAGGATTCTGGCTCATTTTACAAGAGCCGAGGATTATTTTCTGCTTTGACTTTGTGAACACAAAGTTCACAAAAGTACTAATAGAATGTGTGCTTTCTCTGTCTAAAAGAGTTAGTTTGTAGAGTTAGTAGTTATGTAGATATTAGCCGTTGAGTACAGCATGGTTTCATCGTCTGAGACTGAAAGCTGAGATAATCGCAGTTTTGTGAAATTCAATCAAACAGGCAGAACAGTCACTTTAACCATTTATTTTTGGCATCAGTGAGAGATCAGACATCTAAACAATATAGTTCTGAACGCCCTCTCCTTCAAACTCCTCCCTCCGTGGGCGTGTCTGGTGGCTTTCAGCAGCGTTTGTGACAAGCGAGTGTTCTGCTGCTGCTGCTGCTGCTGCGAGTTTGAGCAGCCTCCCTCCCTGGCAGCGAGTGTGGATAGGGCTCACTCGTGTCTTGGGTTTGAGAGCTTTGATGAAGCTTTGTGCGATTCTAGGCTTTATGCTGCGTGTTTCAAAGTGTGTTTTCCACCCAGTCTATTTTTGGAATCCCCCACCGCCAGCTCCCAGCGCGATAATGCGCGAAAGTGAAAGCGTTTTCGCCAATCCATTTTACAGTAGAGAATGGTTTCCTCGCGCGTTCCCCTACAGTTTTGGCTCTGCTTTTGCTAGTGTGGAGAGCACTGTCGCCACTTAGTGGGTCCGTGGAATGGGTTGTACATGTTCGCCGGCTCCAATATTTTTATAGGAGACGTGGGGAGCGTTGATCCACGTCCCACCGTCAAATTTTTTTTTTTTTTTAAGCCGAGATAACTCGTCATTGGCAGTGAACCGTTGGATTCTGTAAGCCGAGATATCTCGTCAATGGCAGTGAACGTGTTAAGTAATGTTACCTGTGTGACACGTTGGGATGCTACTGGCTAATCATGCATGATGCCAATTGCCAAGCTCCCGAAGTCAGGTATGCAGGTGGCTATATGCATGGTTTCAGTTTCATGACCCAATAAGTAACAAAAAGAGGTGGTGTAAAGTTAAAAACAACATAATATATTTTATTTTATTTTTCAATCGTTCCTATCAGGAATAAATAAATGTCCCTCTGTATGTTTTTTTTATTATCGATGATGACTTTGTGTGTTGTGTACGACTTGGGTTGTGTACCTGTGTTTGTAGGTGTCATTTTGATATGAATTTGGCTAAAACAGTTTGTGTTTGTTAGTTACAATTATGTTGACAGGAGAGCTGAGCAGGTGGTGACATGAAAGAGAATATACTGAATAATGACATCACAACAGTATAATCCTAATGTTGATTTAAAATTATATATTACTCTAAATATGGCTAAAAAAGGGGGGGGGGGGAACTCAAATTTTTTCCGGTGGCGCCCGGACCTCCCCTATTTCGGAACCCTGGTTACGGCCCTGAGTGGGGCTAGTCACAGCCTTAGTCACTGGGTATGGCCGTATGGTAGGCTACTGGTGGTGTAGTTATTAAGAATGTCATATGGAACCGACCTGCGATGGCTAGGCTAATTCTAGGAGAAGGATCAAGGCTAAGGCTAGGTTAATGCTAGGTTGGCATTAGATGGTGAGGGTAAAATGGCGTTGTGCAGTAGTAGCATAGAGGGGGGTGTTTCCGGGACGCTGGATTACACCGTTAAGCCTTCTTGAGGTGTCGTGGGCCTAACTTAACGAAACATCGGTGAAGGAAGGTGCACACTTGAAAACCCTAATGACATGCTTCATACTGCTGTTGGCTAGGGTAGGTAACTGGTGATTTGTGTCTTGTTTATTAGTTTGTTAGCCTGTTAGCTTGTTTTATTCTGGATTGGGCTTCTAAATGTGTTTTTCCTTGGATTTTGCCACAAGGGATAGTTACATCTTGTCCTGTGTATTAATTAATATGGTGCCAGAGTGCGTTCTCATTTGCCTATGACAGCCGCCCACTCCTAACAGATGTTGGCTGCTGAGTCTCTCCCGAGTTACGCGAATAAACATTTACAACAAGAGGGTTCTTAAAATATTTAAACACTCAAAAAATATTTACTGTAATAGCAAGGTTTTCTCTCATTTTGAGCTCCCTTTTAAAAGTCCATCCGTGTGTCTGTGCTTGGCATAGCTTAGGAAGCTACCAACTACTGCACCATGGAAGTAGTTGAAACTACAGCAAAGCTACCCTGCGAGAAATGTAGTTTAGGAAACTACAAGCTACGCAGAAAAAGTGGTTCAAACTACTTTGTAAAAAAAAACATTCAATTGACAATGTGCATGTGTGATAGGCTATATGGAATAAAATATAATAGCCTAGAAAAAGAATATAATGCCAGCAAAAATATGCCTTTCAATTGAGTTTATTGACACCCAATACATTCAATGTTATTTTGTTGTAAACAAATCTGGGTTCTTCTGGGTTTTGTTTTATCAGACATATAAACAGTAAAGACTTGACTGGTTAAGGTTAGGGTAAGAACCTCAGGGCAAGCCAATCAGAGGCAGTGTTGGCTCAGAGTGGCTTGAAGGCTTGTGTTGTGAACGCAGCTTTAGAAACGGCTCAAAACAACCAGCGTGTTCCTGGAGCTGAGGCCTGCGTGCTCACAGGAAATGACAAGGCAGACATGTTCTACTCTGTAGAGTTTCTGAAGCCTCTCTTTTGTTTTTACCACAACTACACATGACCAGCAGCTAAATACACTCTGTAGCTGTATGATATCAAACTACATCACTCCTCTACTGAACACTATCAACTACACATGACCAGCAGCTAAATACACTCTGTAGCTGTATGATATCAAACTACATCACTCCTCTACTGAACACTATCAACTACACATGACCAGCAGCTAAATACACTCTGTAGCTGTATGATATCAAACTACATCACTCCTCTACTGAACACTATCAACTACACATGGCCAGCAGCTAAATACACTCTGTAGCTGTATGATATCAAACTACATCACTCTTCTACTGAACACTATCAACTACACATGACCAGCAGCTAAATACACTCTGTAGCTGTATGATATCAAACTACATCACTCCTCTACTGAACACTATCAACTACACATGACCAGCAGCTAAATACACTCTGTAGGTGTATGATATCAAACTACATCACTCCTCTACTGAACACTATCAACTACACATGACCAGCAGCTAAATACACTCTGTAGCTGTATGATATCAAACTACATCACTCCTCTACTGAACACTATCAACTACACATGGCCAGCAGCTAAATACACTCTGTAGCTGTATGATATCAAACTACATCACTTCTCTACTGAACACTATCAACTACACATGACCAGCAGCTAAATACACTCTGTAGCTGTATGATATCAAACTACATCACTCCTCTACTGAACACTATCAACTACACCACATGACCAGCAGCTAAATACACTCTGTAGCTAGCTGTATATGATATCAAACTACATCACTCCTCTACTGAACACTATCAACTACACATGACCAGCAGCTAAATACACTCTGTAGCTGTATGATATCAAACTACATCACTCCTCTACTGAACACTATCAACTACACATGACCAGCAGCTAAATACACTCTGTAGCTGTATGATATCAAACTACATCACTTCTCTACTGAACACTATCAACTACACATGACCAGCAGCTAAATACACTCTGTAGCTGTATGATATCAAACTACATCACTCCTCTACTGAACACTATCAACTACACATGACCAGCAGCTAAATACACTCTGTAGCTGTATGATATCAAACTACATCACTCCTCTACTGAACACTATCAACTACACCACATGACCAGCAGCTAAATACACTCTGTAGCTGTATATGATATCAAACTACATCACTCCTCTACTGAACACTATCAACTACACATGACCAGCAGCTAAATACACTCTGTAGCTGTATGATATCAAACTACATCACTCCTCTACTGAACACTATCAACTACACATGACCAGCAGCTAAATACACTCTGTAGCTGTATGATATCAAACTACATCACTTCTCTACTGAACACTATCAACTACACATGACCAGCAGCTAAATACACTCTGTAGCTGTATGATATCAAACTACATCACTCCTCTACTGAACACTATCAACTACACATGACCAGCAGCTAAATACACTCTGTAGCTGTATGATATCAAACTACATCACTCCTCTACTGAACACTATCAACTACACATGACCAGCAGCTAAATACACTCTGTAGCTGTATGATATCAAACTACATCACTCCTCTACTGAACACTATCAACTACACATGACCAGCAGCTAAATACACTCTGTAGCTGTATGATATCAAACTACATCACTCCTCTACTGAACACTATCAACTACACATGACCAGCAGCTAAATACACTCTGTAGCTGTATGCTATCAAACTACATCACTCCTCTACTGAACACTATCAACTACACCACATGACCAGCAGCTAAATACACTCTGTAGCTGTATATGATATCAAACTACATCACTCCTCTACTGAACACTATCAACTAGACCACATGACCAGCAGCTAAATACACTCTGTAGCTGTATGATATCAAACTACATCACTCCTCTACTGAACACTATCAACTGCATGACCAGCAGCTAAATACACTCTGTAGCTGTATGATATCAAACTACATCACTCCTCTACTGAACACTATCAACTACACATGGCCAGCAGCTAAATACACTCTGTAGCTGTATGATATCAAACTACATCACTCCTCTACTGAACACTATCAACTACACATGACCAGCAGCTAAATACACTCTGTAGCTGTATGATATCAAACTACATCACTCCTCTACTGAACACTATCAACTACACATGACCAGCAGCTAAATACACTCTGTAGCTGTATGATATCAAACTACATCACTCCTCTACTGAACACTATCAACTACACATGACCAGCAGCTAAATACACTCTGTAGCTGTATATGATATCAAACTACATCACTCCTCTACTGAACACTATCAACTACACATGACCAGCAGCTAATACACTCTGTAGCTGTATATGATATCAAACTACATCACTCCTCTACTGAACACTATCAACTACACATGACCAGCAGCTAAATACACTCTGTAGCTGTATCAAACTACATCACTCCTCTACTGAACACTATCAACTACACATGACCAGCAGCTAAATACACTCTGTAGCTGTATGATATCAAACTACATCACTCCTCTACTGAACACTATCAACTACACATGACCAGCAGCTAAATACACTCTGTAGCTGTATATGATGTCAAACTACATCACTCCTCTAATGAACACTATCAACTACACCACATGACCAGCAGCTAAATACACTCTGTAGCTGTATATGATATCAAACTACATCACTCCTGTACTGAACACTATCAACTACACATGACCAGCAGCTAAATACACTAGCTGTATCAAACTACATCACTCCTCTACTGAACACTATCAACTACACATGACCAGCAGCTAAATACACTCTGTAGCTGTATGATATCAAACTACATCACTCCTCTACTGAACACTATCAACTACACATGACCAGCAGCTAAATACACTCTGTAGCTGTATATGATGTCAAACTACATCACTCCTCTAATGAACACTATCAACTACACCACATGACCAGCAGCTAAATACACTCTGTAGCTGTATATGATATCAAACTACATCACTCCTGTACTGAACACTATCAACTACACATGACCAGCAGCTAAATACACTCTGTAGCTGTATGATATCAAACTACACCACTCCTCTACTGAACACTATCAACTACACATGACCAGCAGCTAAATACACTCTGTAGCTGTATGATATTGTAGCGTTTCAGGTAATCCAAGTATTACCTGTAATGTGATGTGCAATGGAAGTGTCTCAACTGCAGCTAGGAACTAATGTGTGCGGGGGTGTTCCTAGGGATTTTTCAATGTAAGCAGGTATCGTTTGGCGATTTTTCATCGTTTGAATATCTGGCCGCTGTTCTGAAGTGCTCTCCCTCTATTTTACTACTGATTATATACAGACCACCTAAGTACTCTAGTAGTTTTTTTGATGAATTTTCAGAACTCCTTTCTATAATCTCCATAGAACACGACTGTTTAACTATTGCAGGAGATTTTAATATTCATATTGACAACCCCAATGATAATAATGCCAAAGAATTGAATAACCTCCTTGACACTTTTGACCTGTTACAACATGTCTCTGGGCCCACTCACAATCGAGGCCATACCCTAGACTTATTTATCACCAAGGGCTTTGAGTCATCGTTTCTTTCAGCTAGTGATGTTGCTCTGTCCGACCATCTCTGTATCTTTCTTGAACTCAAGGTCACCCCTATCGCTCTTACTCGGTCAAAAACCATCAAAAAGCGTCACATCAACGAGAGCACTAGCACACGGTTCATGGAGGCTTTCTCGCTGGCCCCTTCCCTCTCCTCAGCCTCTGTCAATGATCTCCTAGATAACTTCAATTCTAAAACCCTAAAGGCTATTGATGCTGTAGCTCCCATTAGATCTAAACTAATCTCCGGTAAGAAAAAAGCACCATGGAGAAACGCTCCCTCTGTAAATAACAAAAAAAGAGATTGTAGGAAAGCCGAGCGCAAATGGCGGAAAACTAAACTTCACATCGATTATGACATCTATAAAAATAGTCTTCACTCCTACAACCAGGAACTAAAAAATTCCAGAAAATTCTTCTTCTCCGACATTATCAGCAAAAACACCAATGACGCTCGCACTCTTTTTGCCACTGTTGACAGGCTGACAAACCCCCCCCCACAAATTGCCCCTGATCTTCTATCCAATGTCAAATACAATGAATTTGCGACCTTCTTTAGGGATAAAATTATAAATATCAGACTAACTATTTCCACATCAAGAACAAATGTGGCTCCGCCGCACCCACAGAATAGGTGCTTAATTAACATGACTCAGTTCAATGTCATTGACCACAAGAAACTAGAAGAAACGATATGAGGGCTTAAATCCTCATCGTGTTGCCTAGACACCCTGCCAACAAGCTTTCTAAAAAATGTCTACAGTTGCCTGGCGACCGACATACTGAAGATAATTAATACCTCTCTTCTTACAGGTATTTTTCCAAAATCTCTAAAAACTGCAGTTGTTAAGCCCTTGCTAAAGAAGCGTAGCCTCGACCCCTCTATAATCAGCAATTACAGACCAATATCAAATCTTCCCTTTATTAGCAAAATACTCGAAAAAACTGTCTACCAACAACTCAATACCTTTCTATCCTCCAACGATCTCCTAGATCCCTTCCAATCAGGCTTCCGACCCCATCATAGCACCGAAACTGCGCTTATCAGAGTTATAAATGACATCCGAATGAACACTGATTCAGGTAAAATCTCAATCTTAATGTTACTAGACCTCAGCGCTGCCTTTGATACGGTTGACCACGAAATTCTATTGGACAGACTGGAAAACTGGGTCGGGCTTTCCGGCACGGTCCTAGAGTGGTTCAGATCTTATCTGCAAGACAGGAACTACTTTGTCTCCATTGGCAACTACACATCTGAACAAACCAAAATGACATGTGGGGTACCCCAAGGATCAATTTTAGGTCCTGTCCTGTTTAACCTTTATATGCTCTCTCTGGGCCTAATTATGCAAAAAAACAAAATAGCTTATCATAGCTATGCAGATGACACCCAACTCTACATAGCCCTCTCATCGGATGACTATGCCCCCATAGAGACACTGTGTCAGTGCCTTGCGCAAATTAATGATTGGATGTGCCAGAATTTTCTCCAACTTAATAAAGACAAAACAGAGATAATTGTCTTCGGCAAAAAAGAAGATAGGCTCAAAGTTACTGCTCACCTCGAATCCCTATCTTTGAAGCCAAAGGACCAGGTAAAAAATCTTGGCATTATTATTGACTCTGATCTAAATTTCAACTCCCACATCAAGCTTATAAGAAAATCTGCCTTCTATCATCTAAAAAATATAGCAAGGATTAGAGGCTATATGTCCAAACAAGATCTTGAAAAACTAATTCATGCTTTCATTTCTAGCAGGCTAGACTACTGCAACAGTCTTTTCAATGGTCTTCCCAAAAAAGCTATTAAACAACTACAGCTCATTCAGAATGCGGCTGCTAGAGTTCTAACAAGAACCAAGAAAGCTGAACACATTACACCAGTTCTCAAATCCCTGCATTGGCTGCCAGTAAATCTTAGAATAGACTTTAAAATTCTGCTAATAGTTTACAAATCTCTCAACGGGTCAGGCCCACACTACATCTCTGAAATGCTTCTACACTATGAACCATCCAGATCCCTGAGATCTTCAGGCACTGGTCTACTAATTGTCCCGAGGACCAACTCAAAACATGGTGAAGCCGCGTTCTCCCACTATGCCTCTCATAACTGGAACAAACTCCCTGAACACATTAGATCTGCCCCTACTCTGCCTATTTTTAAATCCAAGCTAAAGACCTTTATGTTTACTCTTGCTTTTAACTGCTACTAAACTACTGCCTCTCTCGGCCTGTAATTAAAAAAAAAAGATTCCTGTACATTTCCAACAAATGGACTGTGCATGTAATAATAATACTGAAGAATGCCTTGTAACTTATTTAAAACAGAAATAAGGTTTCATGTTTGTTAATTTGAGTATATATTTTAACTAAAACTGTCGGCTGTGTTTTTTATGTGTTTTTTATATGTGCATTGCTTTGCTGCTTGTTTTTTCGATTATTTTTTTGTAAAGCACCTTGAATTGCCTTTGTGTATGAAAGGTGCTATATAAATAAAATTTGACTTGACTTGACTTGACTAGGGGAAACGGGGTATATATGACCAGCGGCTGGGGTGCCGGAGGTGAGTCTAGCTATGGAGCGAGCTGAGACGGTTGTTATGTGTGGAGCTAGCGGTGTGAAGCTAGCTGCTAGGAGCTAAAGAAGCCTGTGAATAAAGAACCTGTACCAACTACAACTCTCCGTTCCTTGGCGTATCACCGATACGTTACATTGGTGCAGAAGTGGAGGAGATGTACCAACTACAACTCTCCGTTCCTTGGCGTATCACCGATACGTTACATTGGTGCAGAAGTGAAGCGGTAACGCCTGATTTCGGTCGAGAGGGGAGAGAGTGAGGAGGAACGGCGGAGAAAAGTTGGAGATCAAAGGCTCGAGCGACCTAGCAGTAGCAAGCTAGCTGTGTGAGCTAGCTGCTACGAGCGCCACGTGTGATGGTGCGCTTAGAATGCCTGTCGGCGACCGGGAGAAAAGAAGAGCTGACGACAGAGATCAGCTCGATGCTGGCGGGCATGGAAGCCCGTGTGTTGAAAGAAGTCAGACGGCTGTTGGAGGCGACACCAGCCTGGGCAGAGGGGCTTATGGAGCTGCTACGAGAGGTCGCGCAGCACGGAGAGAAGCGGACGGAGGAGCCGCAAAGACTGTGTTGGAGCTGTGGAGAACCGGGCCACGAGGCGAGGTGGTGCCGAGACGGTTCCGGGAGACGGACCGGGCATGCGGAGCAAAGGTACTGGGGACAGCAGGGAGCCTGCTGGGCATGCGGTGGATCGGGACACATAGCTAGAGAGTGTCGAGAAGCTGTCGGGGACTGGAAGACAGCGAGAGAGGAGAGACGTGCAAGCGGCGGACAGGTGAGGCTTTGCTGGACTTGCCAGTCGCCTGAACATTTAGCTAGAGACTGCACTAAGAGTGCGAACGCTGGAAGAGACACACAGCCGGGGGAGCAGCCGGAGCAACAGCCAGAGGAGCAGCGGAGTAGCGGAGCAAGGGAGCAGCCTGAGCTACAAGCAGCGGAGCAACGGGGCAGTACAGAGCCGATTGTTCTGGGCAGGAGAGTGACTGTTGAGCCGGCCCAGGCTAGCTGCTCTGCATACCAGCCGGTAGAGGGGGACATCATCATCAGCGACGAGACCATCAGGAGAGCGGGGATCGTTTTGAACAGCCAGAGGGAAGTGAGCGACATCACCTGCAATGCTGTTACAGTCGGGGGAGCGGCGCTCGTGTCCCCGGGGGAGCGAGAGGGGTCAACGCTGGAGGAGCCGGCCCAACCAAGCCGCTACACAACCCCCACGGCTGCACTGCAGAAAGTCGAGGTGGAGATCGACGCCGATGGTGTCCGCCCTGCTGTCCTCAACACGCCGCCCCCTGGGGGAGCGGGACGGGAGGACGAGCGAGTGCAAGACCGGGAGGATGAGAACGTGACTATGGAGGATGTCGATCTGGAGGAGTGGATACGCAGACAGGCGGAGGACGCTAGCGTTGGACCGGTGCGCAGGTGGGTGGCGGCCGGATACCGGCCTCGCCTGGAGGAGATGTGCATGTGTTCAAGTACCACGAGGGAACTGTGGGAGTTGTTTCCGGACCTGAGGGTGAGGGAGTCGGGGATTCTGGGGTTAGATGGGCGCGGAAAGAGTGGCAGCGTCGTGGTGGTGCCCAGCTGCCTGCGGGGACTGGCGCTACGGGGGGCGCACAGGGGCCGCAGGGGTCAGGGGCATCGAGGGGCTGAAGAAACACTCAGCCGCCTTTGTCGAGTTTTCTACTGGGTACAGATGAAGGGAGACGTAGAGGACTACTGCCTTAGCTGTGTCGACTGTAATGTGCTTCGGGTGGGACAGAAGCTGTAAAAGGGGGGATGGAAATAGTGGTTGAAGTGAAGTGGGATAATGTGAGTAAGAAAAAAAGGTTTAAATGAAGGTAATGGAAAAAAGAATGATGTCAATGTGATGGGTTTGAGTTAAATTGAAGATGAGTGTAAAGAGAAAAGAGGGAATGTAAATGTTGGGGCTTGTGTTAAGTGAAAATGTTGGGGAAAAGGGTGCTAATGGGAAGTAACTAAATGATGGGGGGAGTGAATGCAAAATTAAGTGGTGCTAAAGAGAAGGGCTATTGGAATGGGAATGTGAACGGAAATGTGGGTTGAATTTAAAGGAATGGGAAAAGATGGAAGAAATGAAAAGAAATGCAAATGGTGGTGGTGGAACGAAAATTAAGAAGTAGTGAAATAATAAGAGACAAATTGGGGGAATACAAAATGTTGTGGGGTGGTGTGTTTTGGTACAGGGGGATATGTGTGGGTTGTGGGTGTCGACGTGGGCGTCGACTAATGTTGGGTGAGGAGTATGTAGCGTTTCAGGTAATCCAAGTATTACCTGTAATGTGATGTGCAATGGAAGTGTCTCAACTGCAGCTAGGAACTAATGTGTGCGGGGGTGTTCCTAGGGGAAACGGGGTATATATGACCAGCGGCCGGGGTGCCGGAGGTGAGTCTAGCTATGGAGCGAGCTGAGACGGTTGTTATGTGTGGAGCTAGCGGTGTGAAGCTAGCTGCTAGGAGCTAAAGAAGCCTGTGAATAAAGAACCTGTACCAACTACAACTCTCCGTTCCTTGGCGTATCACCGATACGTTACAATATCAAACTACATCACTTCTCTACTGAACACTATCAACTACACATGACCAGCAGCTAAATACACTCTGTAGCTGTATGATATCAAACTACATCACTCCTCTACTGAACACTATCAACTACACATGACCAGCAGCTAAATACACTCTGTAGCTGTATGATATCAAACTACATCACTCCTCTACTGAACATTATCAACTACACATGACCAGCAGCTAAATACACTCTGTAGCTGTATGATATCAAACTACATCACTCCTCTACTGAACACTATCAACTACACATCACTGTTTATAAAACCATTTTGTATTTTCTCATGAGAATCATGTCTATTCTTTATCAGAATCAGAATCAGAATCACTTTTATTGCCACAGTATGCAAGTTACATACGAGGAATTTGTCTTAGTGTCTGTATGCAGCGTAGCGGTTACATCAATATACAGAGATAAGAAGTAGGAAGATAACTAAGACAATCCCAAAGTTGCAAGTGCAATCAAATCTAATCAAATTGAGTAAATATATATATAATAATATGTAGGCCTACATGAGTGGTGAAGAGTGTTCTGTGGATGATAAATATGAATTTACGTTGGATTTACATGAGATTTACAGACTGAGTTAAATAGACGTTAAATAGGCAGTGGATCTACATGAATTTACAGGCGGAGTTAAATAAGAGTTTACATTGAATGTACATGACATTTACAGGCTAAGTTAAATAGGCATTAATGTGCAGGGAATTTACATCAATTTACCAGTCCCAGTTAGACAGACATTACATTAGATACAGTATGAGTTCCAGTTTTATGGAGGGTGGGTTCAGTTGAGTTTAGGAGGAGGTAATGAGTTTGTGTGTGTGTGTGTGTGTGTGTGTGGGTGTGTGGGGGGGGAGGGGCTGTTGGTGAGGTCCTTGGCGGAAGGGGTTTCCGGGCCTTGTTGGTGAGGCTGATGGCGGTTGGGAAGAAGCTGGTCTTGTGGCGGGTGGTTCTGGTCTTGGCAGACCTCAGTCTCTTGCCGTGGGGGAGTGGGGGAGTTATTAAACCAATTGAATCAATAAAAGCAAGTCGATATTATTGATGAAATCTAACCTTTTTCATTTATAAGTGTAGAAAATGTGTTAAATAACACAATGCATGATTAGATGTACTGTATTGTGCACTGTGAGTCTGTGACACTGCACACAACGACTTGGTAAAAAGAGAACACTGTGTTAGAGGAAGCAGAGCTCAGTCAGGAGGAAGAGGTGGTAACCACACGCGTATGCACACACATACACACTCACACACACACACACACACACACACACTCTTGCCCTCACACACACACAAACACAAACACACGAGACAGACAGACACACACACACACACACACACACACACACACACACACACACACACACACACACACACACACACACACACGTGCGCTCGTGCAAACACACGGTCACTCTCTCACACACACACACACACACACACACACACACACACACACACACACACACGCACACACACACGCACACACGCACAAACACACACACACACACACACACACACACACGCGCGCGCGCAAACACATACACAGTCACTCTCTCTCGCTCTCTCTTCTCTCTCTCTCTCACACACACACACACACACACACACACACACACACACACACACACACACACACACACACACACACACACACACACACACACACACACACACACACACACACACACACACACACACACACACACACACACACACACACACACACGCACACACCAAAAGTCGGGGGAGTTTACGAGCAGCACTTGAAGGCAGCAGCACAACTGTAGCGGGAAAGCGGCTGTTCTGGTCACGTGACGTGAGCAGAGCATCCAACATGGCGGCGAGCAGGAGCGCTTAGCAACAAGGTCCCTGCAGCACGAGAGAGAAGACACATTAACAGACGGTTTTAGGATTGTAGTGAAACTCCCGGTAAGTACGGGCGGCTTTCACACTGTGAACGCATCACAGACAATACTGGTGCTGTTGTTCATTCTAAAGCCGTACTTACAGCTGGACAATAGCAGCTAGCCTTTAGCTCGTTTGCTAACGTTTAGCATGGCTGTATTTGTAAACACAGTGAGTGAAACATGCGTGTGGAAATAAAACTAGACGAGAGAGTTTTCTCTGAGCTGGAGGGTAAAAGCTGTTCACACACAGTTTAATCTGAGGAAGTAGAAACTACAAAACGCTTCTTCATCTATTTTAATTTCACCTTTATGAGACATTAGCTGAGAGAAGAAAACACGCCTTGTTTTCAATGGAGAGCTCAGCTAGCCAAGAAAGCAGCATCAAGACTAGCTAGAGTCTAGCTAGTTAGTTAGCTAGCTAGTCTAGCTGCTAGACTATTGACTAGCTATACCAGCGTCCTGGGAAGGGCTACATCAAGACAATGCTCCATTCGCAGACAAACAGTGACTTATACATAAAGTCTGAATACAGTGAAAGTAAAGAGCCGTGTGAAACAATGTAGCCTATGAATATTCTTCTTGTTGTTCTTAATATCAAAATACAATGAAAATCACAAATTGAGAGAGAATAAAGATGCATATTATCCACAAAGAAAATAGTTCAATATGAAACCTGTTGGTATCTGGAGAGTTTCTTCTTGAGTCTGCAGCCACTGTCTACCAGATCACATTCAGGAGTTTTAGACTGGCATAAATCAGTGTAACATGTATTTAAATGTGGATAAGTTTGAATGAAAATCTATTCGGTTTGGCCTTCAGTTTACGCTCAAATCTAAACTGGAGATGATTTCATTGTCAATGAGCTGTGGAAAATAAATAACTAAGTTCATACTTAAAAAAGAAAATCTTTGTTCACTAGGGGTGTGTGTGTGTGGGGGGGGGGGATCGATAGGCTACAGCATAGTATTCCAATATTTTGTGTGGCAATATATTGTATCGCACAAATGCCAAGTATCACATTATTTTCTTATATGAATTGTGCATGCAATTTTTATTTTATTTGGGGACATCATTTGCAATTGAAAAAAGATAATAAGTAGCAATATATCACAATATTGCAATGCTCATTATATTGCATTATACAACAGTTAGTTCCGGCCGGGCAATTTGATTGGACAAGAGGGATCCTACCAGTGCCAATATTTCATGATAACGCACTGGCGCTTCACTGTGTGTGGATCACTCCGCTTCACAGCTGCTCTAATCAACAAAACGCTTCACAGCTGTAGAGTAGACAGTAGTAAAGTAGACAGCCTGCAGTTAATTACCGTAGGCTGATTGGGCTACATTTTCGGCAAAGCAGAAAGCTGAGGGAACTATTTTTGTTGGCGGAGGAATAAATAGAGAAATCATATATTTTCTCAGCTTTTTGTCATTTTTTTAATCAGCTTTGTTTAATAGAACTCTTGTATAAAAGCAATATCACACTCGAGGTCGTGCTGTTGTTGGCTAATATCGGCACTGCTGTGATTATCTTCGGCAATCGGCCTACGGCCTCGTGCCTACAACCGAATCACAGCAGTGCCGATATTAGCCAACAACCGCACTCCCTCTCGTGTGATATTGCTTAAATATTATTAGCATATTGCAATATCACAATACTATCATGATTTAAGTATCGTGATAATATCGTATCGTTGGGGTATCTGGTGATTCCCACCCCTATTGTTTACATTCTAGATATCGCTAGAATGATGTGTGGCTCAGAAATAAACAGAATTGTGCAGTCAGACTTTGTTGTCACTGAACTTATTGATTACATCGTATCGGTATCACGTATAGCAGGGGTATTCAATTATAGCTGCTGCGCAGCAATGGGTCGTGGCCGGGCAAGTCTCAAGTCTTTTAGCTATAGTCCAAGTCATGTCTCAAGTCTTTAGTCACAAGTCCAAGTCAAGTCTCAAGTCTCTTATGGATGAGCTTTCTGTCATCTGCTGCATGCAATCCAGTCTGCTTAGATTAGAACACTGCCGTTCATGACAGGGCTGGGGCAGAAGGCAGCAGGTTAAGTACATGGCAGTTGAACATAGAAGCGGAGAGAGTAGGGACAGTGGAGGCAGAGAGAGATAGACTGAAAAATAGCTTTTTTATATTTTGGCATGTCATGACATAATCACTGATGACATCATTGATGACATAATCACTGATGACATCATTGATGACATCATCGCTGATGACATCATTGCTCAAGTGACATCACATCATTAGGTAATTAGGATGCTCTTTAGGCTATTCACCTTATTCACCACGCCCACTTTTTCTCTCTTCCGCGTTCAACGCAAACGTATTTGTTCTTCCGGTTCAGTGCTAGTTGCGAAGGCCACTAGTGGCTAATAATATTAGCCACTAGTTATTTATGTTATATGGCAGTAAAATGCCACTGAATGACCAAATTGATATAACCGTTAACCATTTCGAGTAACACTGATTCCATACGGATCACCAGCGTTAGTTTGTTGTTTATAACGTGGCTATATTCCTAACGTTTCTATCTCGGATGCGTAATTTCGAATCGCACATAGGTTACGCAACCTAAACATAGGTGCGCAACCTAACGTCCACTCCACTAACGTCAACTTAAGAGCACAATATTCCTGGAATGCAAGTTTAACTAAACAGTTACATGTCCTCTGCATTCTACATAAAATTAAGATATTACGGGTTGTTTTATTTTGTATGTTACATACGTATTGGCCAAGATATGTTAGTTTATGGGGGAGTCATTTTGTCACTTTAGGAGCGGCGTGTGCGCAGCCATCTTGCCTGCGGAGTTTTTGGCAAGTCAAAACGGAAATACTATTACAAAATGACGTAATGCGGAAGCGTCCATGTGTTTGCAAAGAATAAGGTGAATACATGAGGGCAGAATTCAAAATACTGTCAAAAATTCAGTTTTTGAGATACAATTCTTAGATTTTGTACACTTCAACTACTCTGACAGCAAAATCTTGTCAATTTTTTTCGTGGAGATTCAAGCTTTATTTAGCAAGAATTTGCATTAGCTGTTTAAAGTACCATTTACAGTAAAACATTTTGATGCACTGTGGGCTCAGTTTTTGATCTATCAAAAATCTGTTTGATGCTTTTGTGGAGGACAGTCTATCGATGCAGATGCTGGAGTTTGGTGTCGTTTGAAGAAAAAATGTGGGAGGAGTAGGGTTGAATTAGTTTTACAGTTTTTGCAGCTTTGCGGTCTTTAGACTTCATAATTGGCCATAGGTTGCAGCGTACAAAAGTTTCTCCTCATTTGGGCACACATTTCGGTGAAAGTGCCAAAGCCGTAGCCCATATGCCTGATTTGTAGGGGTGTCACGATACACTCAGTTCACGATACGATACGTATCACGATACTGGGTTCACGATAACGATACGATACGATACGATTTTAACAATATTTTTTTTTAATTGAATAATGACAATATATGACTGGAAAAGTCGTATTTTATTTGAAATGCACAAATACAAAACAACCTGGCTGTTGTGGGAAATTGTTATTACAATAACAACTAGAAAAAACATGAGATTGGAGATAAGGCTTATCTTGAAATAGAATGAGTTACACGTCACTTAGATTTACTTTGAACTAAAAGGTTTCTCAGCAGTATAAATTCTCATTATGCATCTTCAGTTTTTCTTCAAACTCAAACAACAAGACTTTTCTTAATCTATTTTTTATGCATCTTCAGTTTTTCCTGTCAAGTAAACAGTTTTGCCAGAAACTCAATTGAATGGTTTCTCTCCTGTATAACTTCTCATGTGTCTCTTCAGAGACTTGTTCAACTGAACTACTTTCCACACATTGAACTTCAACAAACAAAGACGTTTCTTAGTCTATTTTTTGAAAAAAAAAAAAAAAAAAAAAAAAGTTTTTTTTTTTTTTTTTTTTTGCGATATGAGATTTCATCTCAACGATACATATCGTGACGTTTTACTATCGCGAAATTTCGTGGGACGATATATTGTGACACCCCTACTGATTTGTTATGAATTTTCAGTTTGAAACTTTAGACGGTCGTTGTAGCGCCAGCATCAGGACTATTGGTGCCAAATTCACGTAAACTTAGTTTGGCATGGGACTGGACCTTTGTGCAAAGTTTGGTTTATATTCATGCATGGGAAGTCTGACTTCCTGGGAGAAGAATAATAATACAGGCAAATACAAGAAGTGGCCCTGCCGCTTCGCTGGCCCGGCCACTAATTACAATTCAAAGTAGAGCAAATGTAAACTAAATGTAGACAAAAGTAAATGGGCTGGAACTCCAGAAGTAACTGCTGTTCTCCTTTTTAAACACCCCCCAAAGTCATGCTTTAAGACCAAACCATTTGGCAATGCAGCTCTGTACTCCCCCTGACAGACAATCTGTCTCCCGTTATGAAACAATTTCTCTGAACTAACGTGTTGTGCGGTAAAGAGTAACGCTAACTTGATACTTTTCAATCGCCAATTAACGCCGCTCAACATGCATGTCGGAGACTTAACTCATTGAGTGCCAGCCACTTTTGGAGAACGGACGCTCCCAGTGCCAGAGTTTCAGAGCTTTTTTCAGTGATTTCTCGAGGCCCACAGAATATTGTGTGATATTACTATGTAAACACTGAACACGCAAAAAGAACGATGAGACTCTCTTCTATCATCAGCAAAAACAGGTTTATTGATATAATTTTCCGTTCTTTAGTTATCAGCTGGAGAAGATAGCTTGATTTAACCAAAAACAGTCGTTTTTTTCTAGAAGCTGAGATAATGACCCTTTTGTGAAATTAAACATTTCAAACACATCACTGACTCTGAAGCTAATTTTCTGATGTAGTCACACCTCAAAAATAATTTCCTTCAATAAAACAGTGAAGGCCAGGGAATTTTGTTTGGCAGAATAATATTTTTTAGCTGCAACCAGCAGCGCTGGCCCCTGCGTGCGCTGCTGGTTGCAGCTTCTTGCTGGTCTTGATTTGCTGCTGGTGGGTAGAGATGCAGCGGTATGATTTTTTGACGGTATGATAACCTTGGAGAAAATTACCACGGTTTCACGGTATCACGGTATCACGGACCTTTATGTATTCTTGTCAAATATGGCACAAAAAAAAACATACAATTTTTTACCATGAACAAAATGTCTTTTATTTTAAAATAAAATAGAACATTAATTTGGGACATCAGTAAACACTGTATAGTTAACAGTATAAAATACTTATTTTCACTTGAAAAAAGTTAAAATAAATGGTCTCTTAAGTGAGTCTACTCTAAACCTGCTAAAAAATAAAAATGTATAGACTTTAGTAAACAAACTAAAATAAATGCAGTCTCCTCTCTTAGTCTTAAGTGAGCCTAAACCTGCAGCCCAACAACTTTTGTCTTCTACTTTTATAAAAAATAAAAATAAATCTAAGTCTCTGTGAAACTTGCAGCCCAACAACTTCAGAAATCAGAACATAAATGTAGACTTATTTACATGTAAACAGAATTGAAATGAATGCAGCCTCTTAGTCTTAAGTGAGCCTAAACCTGCAGCCCAACAACTTTTATAAAAAAATAAATCTAAGTCTCTGTGAAACTTGCAGCCCAACAACTTCAGAAATCAGAACATAAATGTAGACTTATTTACATGTAAACAGAATTGAAATGAATGCAGCCTCTTAGTCTTAAGTGAGCCTAAACCTGCAGCCCAACAACTTTTATAAAAAAATAAATCTAAGTCTCTGTGAAACTTGCAGCCCAACAACTTCAGAAATCAGAACATAAATATAGACTTCTTTACATGTAAACAAAATTGAAATGAATGCAGCCTCTTAGTCTTAAGTGAGCCTAAACCTGCAGCCCAACAACTTTTATAAAAAATAAATCTAAGTCTCTGTGAAACTTGCAGCCCAACAACTTCAGAAATCAGAAAATAAATGTAGACTTCTTTACATGTAAACAAAATTGAAAGAAATGCAGCCTTAGTCTTAGTGAGCCTAAACCTGCAGCTTAACATCTTTGTCTTCAACCTTTCTAAAAAATAAAAATAAATGCAGTCTCTCTGTGAAACCTGCAGCCCAACCACTTCAGAAATCACAACATATCGACTTGTTTTCATGTAAACAAAATAAATATAATAAAATAAAATAAATGCAGTATCTTAAGTGAGTCTAAACCTGCAACTTAACATGTCTTCATCTTTTCTAAAAAAAAAAAATGCGATATGCGATCTGCCCATTTTCTAACTTTTCACTCCAGGTTATGATGGAGGAATGTGAGCATGTTCACATTTTCTGAGAGCAGTCTGTTGCGGTGAGGAGAGAGGATGTGTCCACTGGAACTGAACACCCTCTCAGAGGGCACACTTGTGGCTGGGATGCAGAGAAACTTTCTCCCCACGTTGCCAAGGAGCGGCAACTCCTGAACATGAGCCTTCCACCATGCCAGTGGGTCAGCATCAGTGGATATGGGGGGCAGAGACAAGTACAGTTGTACCTCCATGGCCACTCTTTCTTCTGGGGTGTGATCATCTTCTCTTCTTTGCTGTTTTGCAGACATTACTTTTTTCAGCAAGCCCGACAGAGATTTCTCTTTCTTCGTTGTAGCAGCGGAAGGGGCAGTGGTGGCTGAAGTGCTGCTTCCTTGCTCTTGATCAGCAGCAGCGGCAGGTAATTCTTCAGGTGGAGGTGTGGCAGGTGGCAGTGGTGTGGTTTCTGCCAGTTTCACTGCTTCCTCTACAGTGGATTTGATGGTGTCATCCTTGTTTTGAGAAAAGCTGTCCTTGTAACGGGGATCAATGAAGCAGGCGATGTCAACGGCCATCTTGGCTTTCTCAGTGGAGTAACGGGGTTGCAGATCATCCCTCATGGCCTTTTTCATTTGTTTTGTCAGGGCATCATCTTCCTCCTCCTCGTCCAGGATGCCAGTGATGTGCTCCAGAACAGGCTTCAAAGATGAGAGTGTGGCCTTTGTTTCAGAACCCAGTGCATCTGTGAAGTCATTTAGAGGCCCCAGAAGTTGGCAGACCTTCTCCAAAGTGTGCACATCGCTGTCTTTTGGCATTAGATGCCATGAGCTTCGATCTGCTGCAAGCACTGCAGAACAAGCCTGCTGCAGTTGCAGAAATCTTTCAATCATTGTGAAGGTGGACCCCCATCTCGTCACCACATCATGCAGGAGTGATTTTGGTTCACTTTCAGCATCCAGGAGTTTCTGCTTCTTCAGCAAGTCTCGCTTTTTTTTCCAGCTGCGAGAGAATCCCTGTACAAGGTGCCTGCAAGCTCGTACAGCTGATTCAACTCTTGGAATTTTGAGCACTTTGGATATTGCTAGATTTAGGTTGTGGCCGAAACAGCCAAGCCACACACAGGGTAAGCCTTCAAAGGCTTTTCTCATGTTGCTCGCGTTGTCTGTTGTGATGCCTGACAAAGCTTCCATTCTGATGCTCCACTCCTGGAGCATGCTCTCAAAACATTCTAAGATGTTGCTAGCTGTGTGGTCCTCTGGGAAAATATCTGTTGAGAGGCAGAAGGATTTCAATTCCCAATCTGGAGAGAGGAAATGCACTGTGAAGCTGATGTATGGTTGTCCACGGCCCCCGCTGCTGGTCCACAGATCAGTAGTTGCAGAAAACCACACCCCTTCTGCCACTTGCTTCTGCACATGAGCCCTGACGTTGTTGTACATCTTGGGGATTGCAGTATCTATGAAGTACGTTCTGGATGGCACTTTGTAATGCGGCACTGCCTTCCTCATCAGTTTCAGAAAGCCGGGTTTCTCTACAGCTTGAAAGGGCATCATATCTTTCGCAATGAAGTATGCAACAGCATCATTCAATTCTTTGGCTTGTTTGGATTTTGGTTCATATGCCATTTGTTTCTCAAATGCATTTTTAATTGTTGGCTGGTCTGCAGCTGTTGATACCCCTCCGCTGGTGCCAGTACTACTGGTAGCCTAAAAAAAGAAAAAATACGTGTTAATGTAACCTACATCTGTAATGACAGTTAACTGTTGCGAATGTGTGCTTGGATATATAACAGTACTGTTCTTACTTATCATAAATGACGATTTATTTAATCTAATTTTATGTAAAACTAAAACACATATCAAATAGATGCTTATCTTTTGTAAAAATGGGATGGACACTGACTGCACTGGACACACACATGATTGTTTCAATGTTGATGGCGCACACCCCCACTCACACACACCCCTCTCCCTCTGTCTCACACATTAGCCTCTCTGCCCCTGTGCTGCCGAGCGCTTGTCTTTTCCCCCTCTCTCTCTCTCTCTCTCTCACACACACACACACACACACACACACACTGTTTGTGCCTCAATTCACTGGCAGGTTGGAGGAGTCTTAGTTTCTACATTATTGAACGTTACTTCTCTTCGGTGCAATATGTTTTTGATAACGAGGCGCTGGCCAGCCTGGCCTACACAAGACGTGATCACTCAGTCAAGAAGTAACGTTACGTTAGTCAGCTGATGCTAATTAGCCATGTTAACGATAGCCTATGATGAGTCATCATGAGTGTTTATCTGACGTTAATGTTAGCTACTCCTCAAACCTGCCGGTGGAAATGGTTTAGCGTTATGTCCGATATGATGTATGATGAAGCAAGACAACGTTAACGTACCTTGAATTTTGTAAATGAGGACGGGTGGTGTTCTCTCAGGTGTGCTATCATGTTTGATGTGTTGCCTCCTCGTGCAGCCACTCGTCGCCTGCATGTCTTGCATGTTGGCAGTCCTTCCCCCTGGCCATCCGTGTTTTTCTCATACCCAAAATAGTCCCACACTGCCGATTTCGTCTTTTTTGACGGGGGGAAAAGTTCGCTTGGTTCTTCACCTCTGGCAGCCATTGTCACGCGGCACGCCACAACTTAATGATGACTCCTTGATGATGACGCAGCTGCGGCCTGCCAGCTACTAGCTCCACACACACATGCAGCAGGGGGGAGGGACTGATTGCTCTACACACACATGCAGCAGGGGGGAGGGGCTGCGTAACTGCACTCTGTCTCTGCAAGGGACTGGGCACTTTTTCTCAGGGAAACAGTTGATACCGTGTGGAAGGTATGACGGCAAAATTTAGTGGTTTTGATACCGTGACTTTTTCAAACCGCGGTATACCTTCAAACCGGAAACCGCTGCATCCCTACTGGTGGGCATCGGATATTCTGGCTTGCGTTTGCCAATCCTGTCCTGCTGTCTGGGTCTGTCTGGGTGTTGTGTGCTGCTCTGCGTGCCCCCCCCCCCCTCCCACCCCTCAACTGCACACTCCTCCTCCGTATGGGAGTGTCTCTGGTGGCTCTCTGCTGAGTTTGCTGTGCACAGTGAAGGGTGCGCGACATCCAGCTTTTTTACAGCGTTCTGCGTGTGTTTGTCACCGGCTCCCATGCTTCCAGTTGAGAATAATAACAACTCCACGGCTGATCATGCGGATGGGCTGTCGCAGCGGACACGGAGGGGCTCAATTGTGGGAGCAGATTGGCTGCTGCAGGCACAGCTAACGTATGCTTCATGCATATCGATGCATACGGATGCGATGCGATTTCCGTTTCCCCAACGACTTATTCTCTGTTTTTCTCTGCCTTTCTGTAATCTGGAGAGCACTGTCGCCACCTAAGGGTTCTGTAAAATAGGTTATAGACCTCCAATAGCTACAATATTTGTACAGGAGATGCAGAAGGCTTTGATCGACGTCCCACCGTCAAAAAACGCATTGGACGTTGAAAGACGTCCTTGGCACTCTACGTCACTATTTAATTGGACGTCGAAAGACGTCCTTGGCACTCAATGAGTTAATTGAAGAGGATGTCAATTAAATGTGAAGATAGCCGACACAATACAGAGCACGTTGCCTGAATGAGTTATTTAAGAAATAGATTGTATAGCTTATTTTTCTTTTACCACTCATAATTAATGGGGTAATGTAAACTTCCTCTCCTTTTTTCTTTTTTTTTACTGATTGACATGGCTGACATCCCTAGTAGTGGTCATATCAATATTCAGAGATAAAAGGAAATAGGAAAAATACCCAAAGACAAAATCACACAACATTGCAAGTGCAGTCCAATATATACACAAATAGAGTGTTAAATAAGTAGGCATTAAAATATGAAGTTTGCAGTCCGGGTTAAATAGGCATTAAATTAAATTGGAATTTACAATCTTAAGCGGAGTGCAATGTAGTAAATAAGAGTAATCTAATGGAGTAGAAAGTTCTGGGGGGGGGGGGGGGGATTCACCTGTGTCCATGAACTTACGAGACCGCCTCAGCATCCTGGGCTGGCTGTGTGCAGGTCTGGAAGGGATGGCAGGTTGCATCCGGTCACCTTCTCAGCACAGCGGATGATGAAGCAGACGCAGGCTCAGTGGGATCAGTATGAGGTTGCCGGTTTGATTCCCTCTCCGTGTGTTTCAGCTGAGGCAGAATGCCGGGGAAGGGCGGAGAGCGTTTCAGACCGGGAGAGCTGGTGTTCGCCAAGATGAAGGGCTTCCCCTTCTGGCCTGCCAGGGTGAGACACACACACACACACACACACACACACACACCCCTATACACACACACACACACACACACACACACACACACACACACACACACACACATCCCTATACACACACGCACACACACATGCATGCTGAAACACACAAACACTAAAACACGCAAACACAGAATGATGTAATACAGGGATACTCAACTTGCTTTGCGCGTGGGGGGCCACTTTCGTGAAATTATAGAAGGCCAGGGGCCAATTAATAAACAAACAATATACATTTTTCTGCGGCGGATTGTAGGTTTTTGGGGTGTTAGCCGGAGTTTAGTCTGACAATGTTGTGCACACCGGATAGTAGGGGTGGGGGAAAAAATCGATTCACCAGTACATTCACAAGTATCGCGATTTTTAATTTCACGATTTTTTGGATCGATCTTTTATTCCAGAATCGATAATCGCAAATTTTTTTTTTTTTTTTTTTTGTGTGCTTGCAGTCAGGCCACTCACTGAACAGCAGGCCAGGCGCCGCCTACTGGTTTACTAGTGGTTTTATTACTTTATTAGTTAGTCTGAAGTAATAATTACACTTCAGGGTTAAAGTGGGTGCATCTCATTGTAAAATTGGACTTCAAACGGCCCAAATCTGGCTTCAAACGGCCCAAATTTCACGCGCGTTGGCCCATATCGGCCTGGCCTGCTTGGTATCTAATGCCCGGCCTGAATTATGATCCCAGTCCGCCCCTGTTTTTAACTATATCGCCCAGCCCTACTCATGATATATAATATACAGTCTCTAGTGTATGATTCAACTTTTCCCATGTTCTAATCTAGTGTAAAAAAGCAAACAAACTGAAAAAAGAAAAGAAAAAAATAAACAAAAATCGCAATAAATCGTAATATCGAATCGCAATAATCGTAGAATCGCAATACTTAAGAATCGCAATATAAATCGAATCGGCACCCAAGAATCGTGATAGTATCGAATCGGGAGATAAGTGAATCGCCACAGCCCTACCGGATAGTTAGTTAGGTTAAGTTAGTTAGGTTAAGTACATACATAAGTGCCTGGGTAACGAGCAGGGTATTTGACAACTTGGCAGCTAAATCATAGATTATTGAAAGTTAGAACACGGCTCTCTTGAATACTCGATTCTGATTGGTCAATCGACAATATTCACCGGTCATTATTTCTCGACAACCGACCGCTGCTCTGCCACACCTGGATTAATCAGTTGATAAGAGCTTTTGTCAGCAAACACTACTAATTAGGCCAACCAGTTGCAGCTGTGGTGTCTTGTGTGCCAATTACGAATGAAACCGCTTTGTCGTTGAAAACGCTATTAAAAAATCTATTTGAATAATTATTTTTGTCAGATTATTGAATCATTTAGTTGTAGGCCGTGTTCTAAGCGGGATAATGTATATTGAGGCGGTGATTACTGGGAAATAATGACCTTCAGGTGAATTACTAAGCCCTCCGCTGCGCGTCGGGCTCAATCATCACCTGTCGGTCATTATTTCCCCCGTAATCACCGCCTCAATATACATTATCCCTTACATATTCCATATTCCAGACTGAAATGCTATAACAGAAGTGGAGTATTGACCAGAATGACATGAACATTTGGGCATGAACATGTTGCGTTCAGGTGCATTTTTTTTTCTTTTTTTTTGTGCAATTCCATCGCGGGCCACACAGCCGCAAGTTGAGTATCACTGATGTAATGAATACGTGTGTATGCTTGTGCACGTGTGTTATCATTGATGTAATGAATACGTGTGTATGCTTGTGCACGTGTGTTATCACTGATGTAATGAATAAGTGTGTATGCTTGTGCACGTGTGTGTTAATACGTGTGTATGCTTGTGCACGTGTGTGTATTAATACGTGTGTATGCTTGTGCACGTGTGTGTTAATACGTGTGTATGCTTGTGCACGTGTGTGTTAATACGTGTGTATGCTTGTGCACGTGTGTGTTAATACGTGTGTATGCTTGTGCACGTGTGTGTTAATACGTGTGTATGCTTGTGCACATGTGTGTTAATACATGTGTATGCTTGTGCACGTGTGTGTTAATACGTGTGTATGCTTGTGCACGTGTGTGTTAATACGTGTGTATGCTTGTGCACGTGTGTGTTAATACGTGTGTATGCTTGTGCACGTGTGTGTTCAGATCTGCAAGGACACAGACGACGGCAACAAGAAGAGAGTCCCGGTCTTCTTCTTCGGAACTCACAATATGTACGTACACACAGCTGTCAATCATGACATCACATCCTGTCGGCCACTGTGTCCAAATGACATCACATCCTGTCGGCCACTGTGTCCAAATGACATGAATAGGATGAACATCTCTCTCTCTATCTCTCTCTCTCTCTCTCTCTCTCTCTCTCTCTCTCTCTCTCTCTCTCTCTCTCAGCGGTCACATCCCTGTAGAAAATATCGTTCCCTTTGTTGGTAACAAGATGAAGTACGGCAGCGGCGTTCGCATCACAGGCTTCACTGAGGGCATGTGGGAGATCCAGAACACACCGGGAGTGGGACGCAAACTCAAAGTCAGTCTCTCTCTCTCTCTCTTTCTCTCTCTCTTTTCTTAACTCTCTCTTCCACTCATATATTTCCATATTTTATCAGGTCTTTCTCATCAAATTAATTTTGTACCCCAGCTTATACTCGTGTTTGTAGTTGAAACAAAAACATAAATACTGTAGGCTACATAAATGGAAATGTTTGATCATTAATATCTACTTTTAGAAATTATATAGGCTGAAATCAAATCACTGTGCATAATTGTGAAAGTGTCTTTATTGACAGATGAAAAGGCTGTTATTTACCCTTTGTCACCTCCTGGTGAGTAAATATATTAAAATTGACAACCGGTCCGCAACTTTTTTCCCCCATGTATCTACTTGGCGCAAAAAAGGTTGGGAACCCCTGTGTTACATAACTGGACAGTCATGATGTAATTCAGGTTACAGCTCAAAAAACACGTTTTGGTATCACTAACCAAATCGATATTGAAATGAATCGAATCGAATTCTTGTTTAATCGATTCGCAACCTTGTGAATCGGAATCCAATCGATTCTTGAAATTTGAACCAATACCCAGCTCTAGCATCCATGTGGGCAGGGGATTCGACTGAGCGTAAAACAGTCTGCTGCTTTCTCACTTCCTTGTGCTGCCTGACTTGTGTAATAGATCCAAGTCGGGATTTAACTGTAGCCACACCGACAATTTAGCATCGCGTATTCCAACTACAATCCTATTTCGGATCATTTCATCACGCAATCGCCCATAATTGCGATGTTCAGCCATTTTATGCACATCAGTAATAAAGTGTTCAGCACTCTCACCGGCTTCCTGGCTCCTTTTGTTAAACTTTGCACGTTCAAATATGACGTTATGTACTCCAACAAAGTGTCCATCAAAAGCCCTTTTAACAGCCTCGTAGTCCTTCAGCTGCGCTGTGGTGAGAGGCAGGGAAGCCAGTATGTCGTCAGCCTTGTCTCCCATAGGTTGAGGCCACGTCTCGTCATAGACGCTGGTTTAGCTGGCTCAGCCTGGCTGGGGGCGTGGTCAGGGTGGGGTAAAAACCCCTGTTCTATCCATTCAGCAAAGTTAGGATTTAGCTGATAGCCCAGCCCAGGCAGACACGATCGGGGATTTAACCACCGCAGTAAACGCACATCTGAGCAGACGTCTTGTGTTCTGCTCGAGAACCCCCAAACCTGTAGTTTAGAGCCGCAGCACCGTCTTTTGGTGAGTCAGCCCATGAGATATATGGGCGGTTTTACCCCACTCGCGCGCCAGCCGTTTAACATTTTGTGGGCGTTCCCAGACATGCTGACTGTCTCTATGGTGTATATCAGGCAGTTTACCTGGTAATCCCCTCCTTCTCCTCCAGCCCTGACGCTATCCTGAAGCGTTCGAATCGTCTGATCCATGTGGGCCACGAACTCGGTTCGAAATCGAACGGTCCCTCCGCGGCTTATTTTCGACTTGCATGTGTGACAAACTGTAAAATTTCCACAATGAGGAGGACATGCTGGCGTGTTCCCTTTTGGCTGCTTGGGGTGCGCGCACGTCACGTGAACGCGTGCATCGTGCAGCTGCAGGTAATTGACCAAACAAAAAAAGGGGAAAGCCGACCGGCGCACAGAATCGGCTATGTGGACTGACCGGCACCGGTCGAGGCCGATCAGCTGAAAACCGGCCATTTCCGGTCACGTGCCGATCGATCGGTGCATCCCTAATTATTACTACTATTGAAGTACCTCAAAGCCTGCGTTTGTGCTGTATGAATGTGGCCACAGGGTGGAGCTCTGTCAAGCTTCCCTGAAGAAATTAAAGTCAGATATTCTGCTTCTAATTCACATCCTTTGTTATTTTGTTTCCTCAGATACCGACAAAGACGGCAGATGCAAAAACTCCTCAAAAATCGACCCCCGCTAAAACTCCTCCCAGTAAATCTACCCTGGCTAAAACTCCTCCCAGTAAATCTACCCCTGCTAAAACTCCTCCCAGTAAATCTACCCCTGCTAAAACCCCAAGTAAAACTGCCCCCACTAAACAAACCCCTTCTACTAAAGCTACCCCTGCTAAACAAACTCCCAATAAATCTACCCCTGCCAAACCTAGTAAGGCAGCCCCTGCTAAACCAACTCCTCCAAGTGAAACTACCCCGGCCAAACCCACTGACAAGCGGCCAGCGCCTGCTAAAACCAGTACTTCTACCACCGCTACTGACAGTACAGCAGCTACTGACAAAAGTACTCCAAGCAAAGGCGCAACCGAAGAAGAGGATACTACTGCAACTAGTCCTGTGAAAGCAACTAGGAGTACCGCTCCACTGAAAGCAGCGGTTTCCAAACCTGCTCCTGAAAAGGCTACAACTTCAGAGTCTACCGCCACTACTACTGCAGAGGCTTCTAGCACTGCAGCTACTACTAGTACGACTGTTACTGCCACTACGAGTACTAGTAGGACTACTCCGATCAGACTCACAAAGGGCCGCTTTGCTCCTACGAGACATCCGTCTCCAGGAGGGACTGCTAGTGAAAATACTATGAGTGCCACTGCTGCAGAGAGTGAGAAAGAGGTAAGATGGAGGGAGGGAAAGAGGGTTGGAGGGATTGTAAAGAAATCAGGAGGAATGGATGGATGAATGATGGAGGGATGGATGAATGGATGGAGATGAAAGCTCCTTTCACACAACCTGTAAGGGCTAGGGGTGTCAACCGATAACCGTTTAACCGATAACCGACTGTTTAAACCGATTAATACTACAGTCATTTAATCAGTTAAAAAAAGTTTACTTCACGCCAAGTAATAAAAAGAAAAACATTTGTTGCATGGTAAAAGAAAAATAAGCCACACAATCTATTTCTTAAATAACTCGTGCAGGCGACGTGCCGTGTATTGTGTCGGCTATCTTCACATTTAATTGCCGTCCTCTTCAATTAAGTCTCCGACCGCACCGCATGTTGAGCGTTGAGCAGCGTTAATTGACAATCGAAAAGTATCAAGTTAACGTTACTCTTTACCGTTGCAACACATGCCGCTAAAAAATAAACCTCTCTGCAATCCTCAATTCTTAATGGATTTCTTACGTTTAAATGGCCCTGTAATCTATGGATTGAGGCAGTAAATGTGGCTATGTCAACCACCACGCTTCTATCACTTGTAGATCAAAGGCCAGAACTGAAATACAAGTGTGGGGTTTTACCGGACTGATGCACTAGATTCAGTTCGTCATCAGCTGAACAACTATAGATATCTAGTTGCTTCACTGGTTTTGACACATAATATATTTATTAGCCTACTCCCCCCCCCCCCCCCCCCCATGACAAAGTCAGTGCATTTTCTAATTTTGTTACATAATGCGTCACTTATTACATTTTCACCCAGAAAAATGTGCAACCCCCGCAATATGTAATAATCTGCGCAATATGTAATACATTTATTACTAAAATGTGTCAAACGTTATTACATAATGCGCATATTATTACATAATGCGTCGTTATTACATATTGAAAGTGAGATGTTATTACATTTTGCGATTTTATTACCTAATGTGCAGTTATTACATAATGCATGGTTACAAGGTGTGAAAGGCTCTTTAAGACGCTGTACGCATGGAGAATGGAGGTGGAAGATGGCAGAGAAAGTGGAAGGGGTAGATAAGTAAGGGATAATGGATAGCGAGCCGGTGATTACTGGCGAAATAATGACCGACAGGTGATATTGAGCCCGACGCGCAGCGGAGGGCTTAATCATTCACCTGAAGGTCATTATTTCCAGTAATCACCGGCTCACTATCCATTATCCCGCTTAGAACACGGCCTACAACTAAATCATTCAATAATCTGACAAAAATAATTATTCAAATAGATTTTTTAATAGCGTTTTCAACGACAAAGCGGTTTCATTCGTAATTGGCACACAAGACACCACAGCTGCAACTGGTTGGCCTAATTAGTAGTGTCTTGCTGACAAAATGCTCTTATCAACTGATTAATCCAGGTGTGGCAGAGCAGCGGTCGGTTGTCGAGAAATAATGACCGGTGAATCTTGTTGATTGACCAATCAGAATCGAGTATTCAAGAGAGCCGTGTTCTAAACAGATGTATAGAAGTCATTGGTTTAATTATTGGTGTTTTTTTCTTCTGTCAGGCCAATAATGAACAGCGTGCGAACAAGAGGACCCCTCCTAGTCCTGCTGTTGGTGCTCCAGGTAACAGACACACGCGTCGCGCACACACACACACACACACACACACACACACACACACACACACACACATTTGGAGAGTTCAGACAAACCTCTCAGAACATGCTTGGTGGGAACGCAGCCTAAATACTAACATTTTTGAGTAGTCCACTCTGTTCGATTGTCATTTATGATTAGAGGGAACATATTCATCTGTAAAGAAGAGTTGTATTTAAGTAAATAAATAATGAGTAAATTGAAGTAACTAGGGATCTCGTGCGATACCTCGGCGGGTCTGAAGGCAGACTCCCACTTCTCTTTTGTGACATCACTGATCACTGATGATGTCACAGTGGTGGGATTTATGACATCACTGATGATGTCACAGTGGGATTTTTGACATCACTGGGATTAATGAAAACACTAATGATGTCACAGTGGGATTTATGACATCACAGTGGGACAATCACAGTGGGACAGAGAAACAAACAAACCGAGCCCCAGCTCCCATTTATATACTGATGATGATGATGATGATGATGATAAATTATAGGTTTTCACTGATGTCCTTGAAAAGTTGGAAGTTGGAATTGTTGTTCGCATTAACTTCCCCGTTTACTTTTATATCATTGTTTGCTCTAAATTATGATATCCTATTAAAATGAATGCAACATTGCAATTTCCTACTTTGGCGCATTGTTTCACCTGATGGAATGCTTTGCTTGTCTCTGTCTCAGACAAGGACAAGAAGGGACTAGTTGAGGGGGAAGAAAACCCTGTGACACTGCTACAGGAAGAGGAGGGCATGGAGCTCTCTGAAAGCATGGAGCTGGACCAGGCCCCCCACACGGTGCAGGTACCTGTCCCTCATGACCAGGCCCCCCACATGGTGCAGGTACCTGTCCCTCATGAGCCGCCACCACCAGTCAAAAGGAAGCGAGGACGACCCTCGAAGAACGCCCCTAAACCTCCTCCTCCTCCTCCTCCCACCAAGTCTGGCCAGGTGGTCACCGCCAAGCCCACTGATACTGGTGAGAACACTGACATCATGGTTCGTCCTTGAAATCTTTCAAAGTTTGTGAATTTGTGAGAGAAAAAAATCAAGGCCTTGAAAGTTTTTGAAAATAGACATATTGTAAATAGACATGGGCCATTAGAAGTGCTTGAATTTATTATGTTGTGCAAGAAGAGAAATTGAAGTTATTTGATGCATTATTAACATTAGTGAATAGCAGGGTTTCCCTTATCTGGTAATTGCTGTTTTTTACCGGTAGAATCAGTTAAAGTCTGACACATTTAAAGTCGAGCTGAACCCAAAATATTCAGTCAGGGATGCAAACTAGTCACTTTTAGGTGACAGTCACCTTTCTGATCCTAAAATAGGGCACTTAAGTTAATGATTTCTGAGTGGTTTTGTGTATCTCTCACCTTTTTCACACTGCATGAGTTTGCATCCTTGCAATGCACCTATTTAATAATGGATGCCAAAAAAAAGAGACAAAAATCTAATTTCTTTCGTTTTTCCACACTTTTTCACATCAAAAGCTCATTTTTCAAGATTTCATTCATAACAGTAATCTACAGTTTGCTGACGTCACATTGCACTATCACATTTCTACCCCATTTCAACCAATCATATCACGACATGGCAGCTGTCAAGCTGGAAGGCTAAATTAGCAGCAGGCGGACACCGGAACTAGGTCACAGATGGGTCATGAGTTGTGTGCATTAACTTCCCTCTTTACTTTTATACCATTGTTTGCTCTAAATTATGATATCCTATTACAATTAATGCAACATTAGGGGGGCACGGTGGTGCAGTGGTAAGCGCTGTCGCCTCACAGCTAGAAGGTCCTGGGTTCGATTCCCACCTGGGACGCTGTGAGCGCTGAAGGAGTGCGTGCCCGTCCGCATGTCCTCGAGTGCCCACCGCCCGGGTCGTCAAAAAGGCCCTTCTGTGTGTAGTTTGCATGTTCTCCCCGTTAGGGATGGGCAGGGGTACTCGAGTACTCGAGTAACGTTTCCGCTGTTCGGGTACTCGCCCCACTCCCCACCCCTTTAAAAATGGTCTAAATCTACGCATGCATCATCATGTGGATCTGGTAGCATGAACTGCACGGCCGGGCGTCAAGTCAGCCAGAATGTACAAGTACGTCATCCGCTTTGTTGCTTTCAAAAATAAAACGCTTATTGTAACGTAACCTTATTTATTATGCCTCCGCCGGCGATAGCCAGGCCGGAGGCATTATGGATCCGGGTTGTCCGTCCGTACGTACGGCCGTCCGTACGGCTGTCCGTCCGTCCGTACGAGGTTCGTTAACGCGATATCTGAGGAACGCCTGGACGGAATTTCATCAAATTTGCCTCAAACATCGACTTAGACTCAAGGATGATCTGATTAGATTTTGGTGGTCAAAGGTCAAGGTCACTGTGACCTCTCGAACGCCATTTTCAAGCTTTTTAACGCGATATCTCAGGAATGCCTTGACGGAATTTAATCAAACTTGTCTCAAACATCGACTTGGACTCAAGGATGAACTGATTAGATTTTGGTGGTCAAAGGTCAAAGGTCAAGGTCACTGTGACCTCTCAAACGCCATTTTCAAGCTTGTTAACGCGATATCTCAGGAGTCAGGACTGCCTTGACGAAATTTAATCAAACTTGTCTCAAACATCGACTTGGACTCAAGGATGAACTGATTAGATTTTGGTGGTCAAAGGTCAAGGTCACTGTGACCTCTCAAATGCCATTTTCCAGCTTGTTAACGTGATATCTCATGAATACCTTGACGGAATTTCATCAAATTTGCCTCAAACATCTACTTAGACTCAAGGATGAACTGATTACATTTTGGTGGTCAAAAGTCAAAGGTCAAGGTCACTGTGACCTCTCAAACGCCATTTTCAAGCTTGTTAACGTGATATCTCAGGAATGCCTTGACGGAATTTAATCAAACTTGTCTCAAACATCGACTTGGACTCAAGGATGAACTGATTACATTTTGGTGGTCAAAGGTCAAAGGTCAAGGTGAGCTCTCGAACGCCATTTTCAAGCTTGTTAACGCGATATCTCAGGAATGCCTTGACGGAATTTAATCAAACTTGTATCAAACATCGACTTTGACTCAAGGATGAACTGATTACATTTTGGTGGTCAAAGTTCAAGCTCACTGTGACCTCTCACACACCCAATTTCCAAGCTCTGTAACGCAACATCACAGGAGCGCCTTGACGGAATCTCTTCCAATTTGCCTCAAATGGCGATTTGGACTCCAGAATGAACTAATGCGGAGGCATAAGTCGTTCTAGTTTTGAGTAATGCGTTACAGCCACAGTTTCACTCCATATAACATCACAACGAGTATTTGGATACAAGTTTTGCTGCTTCGTTTGTTGAAATACCATTTTCTCCTCCAACATGCACCAATAAGCTATTTACGTTTGTTTAAGTAACATTATTTTGAAAGTTTTAACCAGACGTTTTCCAGCTCATCCCGAAAATGGTGGCTGGAGATATGCTCCCGAGGGAGACAGATGCACGCTTCTTCATAGCGCATGCCTGATAAAACTCATTCAAAACGTTTCACTAGTTTACTGACTACACTGTCGCTTCCCATAACATTAGTCACAAGAAATGTGGAGAAAGAATAGCTTTTTGGGAGACAATCGCTTCATGGTGATTTAACGCTAGCTGCAGCTGTAACATTAATCACACTGGTCAGTGGTCAGTTTTCACTTTTCACTTTTTGGCAGAACACCGGACCTTGTAATCCGTGGATTTACGTTAGTGTAACAGTGATCATAAAGTAAAATGGATCATACTGGACATTGGATAATGGACATGTATTGGAAATGAGCTTTCGCTTGGTTTACAACACTATTGTCTGCTCCGAAGTGCTAATGCCATCCATCCAACCATCGGAGATACTGTCTGAGGTCGGCTTTAGAGTTTAGACGTTAGCTTAGCGCCACCTCACCTAATATCAGTCAGTTCCTCTCCTCACAAAAAAATGCTCCAGGTAGTCACTTTTCCATGCAAAAATGCAAATGTTATGTGTGAACAGCCCCATAGACGGCAGATTACCCCTGCTCCGTCGTTACCATAGTAATCACACAGACCCCCACCCCGTGCGAGTACTCGAGTACTCGTTCATGATAGAAGGAGAGTACTCAAGTATTTAAATTGCTTAAAATGACCATCCCTACTCCCCGTGCCCCCTGGGGGTTTCCTTCATAGGAACCCCTCACCAAAACATGCAATATCCTGGTCGCTGAATTGGTGCCTCCTCTGGTCTGTTCGAAGGGAGGGGAACTGGAATATCGTGATCCTCCCACGTGCTATATCCTACCGGTGAAGCTTCACCTGTCAGGTGAAAAGAACCGGCTGGCTAACTGCCCATGTCTCGGAGGAAACATGGAGCCAGTTTCGGCTCTCCCCAGATCGGCAGAGGGTGGAGCAGCAACCAGGATAAATAAATGAAAAATTAGCACTAATGGGGGATAAAAATAGGATAAAAAATTGGGGAGGGTGGGAATTAATGCAACATTGCATTTCCCCACTTTGGCTCACCTGAAGGAATGTTTTGTTTGTCTCTGTCTCAGATGAGGACAAGAAGGAACTAGTTGAGAGGGAGGAAAACCCTCTGACACTGCTACAGGAAGGGGAGGGCATGGAGCAGGACCAGGCCCCCCACATGGTGCAGGTACCTGTCCCTGATGACCAGGCCCCCCACATGGTGCAGGTACCTGTCCCTGATGACCAGGCCCCCGACACCATGCAGGTACCTGTCCCTGATGACCAGGCCCCCCACACGGTGCAGGTACCTGTCCCTGATGACCAGGCCCCCGACACCATGCAGGTACCTGTCCCTGATGACCAGGCCCACGACACGGTGCAGGTACCTGTCCATGATGACCAGGCCCCCCACACGGTGCAGGTACCTGTCCCTGATGACCAGGCCCCCCACACGGTGCAGGTACCTGTCCCTGATGACCAGGCCCCCCACACGGTGCAGGTACCTGTCCCTGATGACCAGGCCCCCCACACGGTGCAGGTACCTGTCCCTGATGACCAAGCCCCCCACACGGTGCAGGTACCTGTCCCTGATGACCAGGCCCCCCACACCATGCAGGTACCTGTCCCTGATGACCAGGCCCCCGACACCATGCAGGTACCTGTCCCTGATGACCAGGCCCCCCACACGGTGCAGGTACCTGTTCCTGATGACCAGGCCCCCCACATGGTGCAGGTACCTGTCCCTGATGACCAGGCCCCCCAAACGGTGCAGGTACCTGTCCCTGATGACCAGGCCCACGACACGGTGCAGGTACCTGTCCATGATGACCAGGCCCCCGACACGGTGCAGGTACCTGTCCCTGATGACCAGGCACCCCACATGGTGCAGGTACCTGTCCCTGATGACCAGGCCCCCCACACCATGCAGGTACATGTCCCTGATGACCAGGCCCCCCACACCATGCAGGTACCTGTCCCTGATGACCAGGCCCCCCACATGGTGCAGGTACCTGTCCCTGATGACCAGGCCCCCCACACCATGCAGGTACCTGTCCCTGATGACCAGGCCCCCCACATGGTGCAGGTACCTGTCCCTGATGACCAGGCCCCCAACACCATGCAGGTACCTGTCCCTGATGACCAGGCCCCCCACACCATGCAGGTACCTGTCCCTGATGACCAGGCCCCCCACATGGTGCAGGTAGCTGTCCCTGATCACCAGGCCCCCCATACCATGCAGGTACCTGTCCCTGATGACCAGGCCCCCCACATGGTGCAGGTACCTGTCCCTGATGACCAGGCCCCCAACACCATGCAGGTACCTGTCCCTGATGACCAGGCCCCCCACACCATGCAGGTACCTGTCCTTGATGACCAGGCCCCCCACATGGTGCAGGTAGCTGTCCCTGATGACCAGGCCCCTTACACCATGCAGGTGGAGCTGGACCAGGCCCCCCACATGGTGCAGGTACCTGTCCCTCATGACCAGGCCCCCCACATGGTGCAGGTACCTGTCCCTCATGAGCCGCCACCACCAGTCAAAAGGAAGCGAGGACGACCCTCGAAGAACGCCCCTAAACCTCCTCCTCCTCCTCCTCCCACCAAGTCTGGCCAGGTGGTCACCGCCAAGCCCACTGATACTGGTGAGAACACTGACAGCAGGGTTCACATGGATCCTTGAAATCCTTCAAAGTTTGTGAATTTGTGAGAGAAAAAAATCAAGGCCTTGAAAGTTTTTGAAAATAGACATAAATAGACATGGGCCATTAGAAGTGCTTGAATTTATTATGTTGTGCAAGAAGAGAAATTAAACTTCAACTTCAACTTCATTATGTCCCCGAGGGGCAATTTGGTTTGCAACAAGAACACACAAAGCACATGACATACAGTACAACAAAGCACATGACATAAAGTACAACAAAGCACATGACATACAGTACAACAAAGCACATGACATACAGTACAACAAAGCACATGACATACAGTACAACAAAGCACATGACATAAAGTACAACAAAGCACATGACATATAGTACAACAAAGCACATGACATACAGTACAACAAAGCACATGACATACAGTACAACAAAGCACATGACATACAGTACAGCAAAGCACATGACACACAGTACAACAAAGCACATGACATATAGTACAACAAAGCACATGACATATAGTACAACAAAGCACATGACACACAGTACAACAAAGCACATGACATACAGTACAACAAAGCACATGACATATAGTACAACAAAGCACATGACATACAGTACAACAAAGCACATGACATACAGTACAACAAAGCACATGACATATAGTACAACAAAGCACATGACATATAGTACAACAAAGCACATGACATATAGTACAACAAAGCACATGACATACAGTACAACAAAGCACATGACACACAGTACAACAAAGCACATGACATACAGTACAACAAAGCACATGACATATAGTACAACAAAGCACATGACATACAGTACAACAAAGCACATGACATATAGTACAACAAAGCACATGACATATAGTACAACAAAGCACATGACATATAGTACAACAAAGCACATGACATATAGTACAACAAAGCACATGACATATAGTACAACAAAGCACATGACATACAGTACAACAAAGCACATGACATACAGCACGGCAAAGCACATGACATACAGTACAACAAAGCACATGACATACAGTACAACAAAGCACATGACATACAGTACAACAAAGCACATGACATATAGTACAACAAAGCACATGACATATAGTACAACAAAGCACATGACATATAGTACAACAAAGCACATGACATATAGTACAACAAAGCACATGACATATAGTACAACAAAGCACATGACACACAGTACAACAAAGCACATGACACACAGTACAACAAAGCACATGACATATAGTACAACAAAGCACATGACATACAGTACAACAAAGCACATGACATACAGTACAACAAAGCACATGACATACAGTACAACAAAGCACATGACATATAGTACAACAAAGCACATGACATATAGTACAACAAAGCACATGACATATAGTACAACAAAGCACATGACATATAGTACAACAAAGCACATGACATACAGTACAACAAAGCACATGACATACAGTACAACAAAGCACATGACATATAGTACAACAAAGCACATGACATATAGTACAACAAAGCACATGACATATAGTACAACAAAGCACATGACATATAGTACAACAAAGCACATGACATACAGTACAACAAAGCACATGACATACAGCACGGCAAAGGGGAGGGAAGTGGCCTGCAGGGTGCAGTGATCTAAAAGAACAACACAGTCAGATTGGTGACCAGCCTACACGTGGTTAAAAATCACAGCAGCCATAGCATAGCAGTAACAGCAGCATCATACCGTAATAAAAAAACAATACAATACAATACAAATAAAAGATACACATTACAAAGTAGTGGAAAGTGTCCGTGCAGGTACAGTACAATGCCAAAAACCAGGACTCCGTCACTCGCAGCAGCAATGAAAACAATAAAACAAGACAGATAAAAAGTACTGGAAAGTGCAAAGTAAAAGTGACTGTGCAGGATAATGGACTCGCTAGCTCCTCCCCTGGCCAGAGTTCAGAATAGAAATGGCAGTGGGGAAGAAGGAGTGCTTAGCTCGGGGCGGCTTTAGCTCAGGACGGGGCGGCTTTAGCTCAGGAGGTAGAGCGGGTCGGCCAATGACGCAAGGGTTGGCGGTTCGATCCCCGCTCCCTCCCAGCTGCTGTCGTTGTGTCCTTGGGCAAGACACTTAACCCTCCTTGCTCCCAATGGTGTGTAGGCACCCTGCGTGGCAGCCTGCCGCCATCGGTGTATGAATGGGTGAATGTAGACTACCTACTGATTGTAAAGCGCTTTGGATAAAAGCGCTATATAAATGCAGGCCATTTACCATTTACCATATATCTGTTGCTCTTAATGGGGGGCAATCTGTACCTAGAGCCAGAAGGCAGGAGCTGAAACTCAAGGAATAGAGGATGTGAGCTGTCTGAGCTGTCTTTTCTGCCTACCCGTCTGTTGAACAGCTCCGACAACATGCTCTGCTGGACACCTGTGATCTGGCGGCTCACTTTCACTGCCTTGGAAAGCGAGTTCCTGGCCTTGACGCGCAGTTGACCATACCAGCAAGTTAAAGAAAACATAACAACAGACCAGGGACGTGCAGAGAATGTCAGAGGGGCAGGGGCTGAAATTATTATTGAAAAAGTAACCTTACCCACCGCCATTCATATTTTTTCGCAGCGCTGGTACAGGGAGAAAGCAGGAAGTGACGTTTCACTTTGGCTCTCTATAATACTTTGTTTTGGCCAATGGCCAGCCCATTATGGCCACATACATACCTGATATCTGTCTGTCTCAAATTAAGACCGACGGTCCGTGTGCTGCTGTGCTGTATCACACGTCGGTGTCATGGGCTGGCAATCTGAAATGTGCCGTGCGGCAGTTTCATTTCTCGGCTGCGCTGCCTTCAGGGGCGGCTTGGAAAGGCGCCTGTCCGCACAGTGGGCCATTAGAAATGCTGCATTCAGTGTCAGGAGAGCTCGGAAAAGGCAATACTCTTGGAGTGCTGCCTTCGGTGACCGCTTGGAAAGGGCAATTTACATACAGAGCACCATTAGAAATGCTGCATTCAGGGTCAGGAGAGGGCACTTTTTACAGACGGGGGGAAAAGGGCAGGGGCTCAAGAAGCCCCCTTTGATGTCTATGTGTGCACGTGCCTGCAACAGACTCAATGTAAGATCTATAGAATAAGATCATGAGGGTTTTGTCAACCTGGAACTGTGCCAATTTTCACAGACAGAACAGACGTTGACCCCTCTTACACAGCACTTCAGTGTTGGAATTAAAATTCAACTTGTTGTCGACTAAGGTCCCGAGGTACTTGTAAAGGTGCTCTTATACTCGAGCAAAGCTCCGTGGCGTGGGGCCCCGCGAGTCACCGTGCAGACCTCGCGCTGGGGCAGATGCCATTATACTCAGAAAGTGATCAGCATGTATTGTACAATGGTGAGAACAGCCCATGAAAAGTCGCAATGAAACGCTATTATGTGCAGTACTGAGTGCGCTTTCACTCTCAAACGACCGCACATCAGCACATGAAGGAATCAAATCACCAAACTTGTTTTTACTGAAAGCCGTTTTACTTCTCAGCCCTGATAGCCTACTCTGTGCTGCTTTTAATCTCTCTCAATAATGCTCTCAACACAACACATTTACTTGGTGAAATTACTAAAAACGAACAGTTGCAAATCAAAGTTTATAGCCTACCACATGGGTCAAGAAATGTGGCGAAAACACAGCTCAGTGTTCAGGGTTCAGTGGCTTGAAAGCGGACATGTTTGGAGAGAAGCCGTGCACTGCTCGCGCTGTTAGAAAAAAAATCAGGCACAAGGCGAGCGCCAGACGGAGCTAGCGAATAACCACGCCCAACAAATTTACGTTATTTGACGCGCCCGGCCCGCGCTCCACCCACGCGCCCTTCACGGCAGGGTGAGCATAATTCAGCCTTAAGTCTCCAAATCGATGGACATGTCCTTTGTTTTTGTGACATTAAGTTGGAGGAATGCGCTGTCACACCAACTGACAAAATCAAAAAAAATGTTTGCTACCAGAGGGCTAGATTTTGCTGAGGGCTGGGGGCCAAACGGCGCCGGCGCAAAAAAAGTTGGGGCATTTGAAGCCAGGTTTAGAGGAATAACTCATTTTAAATTAACCGTTGTGATGTCATTATTCCATCTAAACCACCAATATTTGATCCTTTTCTCACTCACTCCTATATCACCACCTGCTCTCCCTGCAGGGCTTGAAATTAACTTTTTTCACCACCTGCCAATATGGCTGCTAGATTTTAAAGTTAACAGCCAATTAGAATTTCCACTAGCCAAAATGTTTTTCTTGAAATAAAGCAGAATATGAGTGGGTTAATTTAAGCATAAGTATCAGTAAGTGGCCCGGGATTCTCAAAGCCTGTGTTGAGGGTCACACAAGAACAAAAATGCGCTCTTGAAGCTAAATAAATCCAAAACCAACAAGTTAATTATTTAAATTTCTACTTCAATGTAGAACAGTCATTTCTTGCACATGAGATTACTTTTAGCCTTTTAGTCATAAAGATTATTGAAAGATATTCCATATTCCAGACTGAAATGTTATAACAGAAGTGGAGTATTGGCCAGAATGACATGACATGACATGACATGACATGACATGACACTTATTCAGCGGGTATCTTGCATGTTGCATTCAGGTGCACTGTATTTTTTTTTTTTTTTTTTTTTTTTTCAATTCCAGCGCGGGCCACACGGGGGGTGCTCGCGGGCCGCCAGTTGCCCACCCCTGGTCTATAGTCTCTCTGTCTCTGTGTCCCTCTTTAGCTCGGTTGTGCCGGATGACCACCTGAAACCCCACTTCAGATAGCAACGCCAGAACAGCCGCCGAACTAAAGCGCAGCAGAGCACGCTCCGCTGCGCAGGCAGTGCGGACGGTCAGATCAGTTAACATGGGCGCCGAATGAAAACTGGCTGCGCTGCGCTCACGCATCCTGTGTGTTTTGGCCGTAAGGCTGCATTCACGGAGCACTCTGCATTGGCCCCTCTGCACTTCATTCTTTGTTAACGAGGGCGGTGCGTTAGGCCAGGGGTTCCCAACCTTTTTTGTGCCAAGGACCGGTAGATAGATGGAGAAAAAAAGTCACGGACCGGTTGTCAATTTTTATATATATATATATTTTTTTTAAATAAACATAGGCTATAATATTATAGGCTGTGTGGTAGTTGAAACATAGTTTCAAGTTGACATTTGTAGCCTACCGGTTAGGCTACGGCAGTGCGTGCATCAGGGGGCTAGGTAAAAAAAACACAAACACAAGAGTAGAGCTGCCGAAAATAATCGATTCAGAGATGCATCGCGATGCTTAATAGGACGATTCTGAATCGATTAACAAATATCAAAAATCGATTATTTAATTTTTTTTTTTTTTTTTTTTTTATAATCAAATAAAATAGAATGTAAGTACATGCAGTTGTTTATTTTAATTATGGATCATAATACAATGCAATTCCAAATGCACTTTTATTTTAAAAGTAGCCACACAGTGAGAAAAAAGAAAGTGAGAAAAAATAAATCATGTATTGCGGAAAAAGTGATGCATCGATTTAAGATGCATCAAGATGCATCGGAGATGCATCGAGATGCATCGTATAATCGAATCGAATCGAATCGTAGACTTGTATAATCGTATCGAATCGTGAGATCAGTGAAGATGCACAGCTCTACACAAGAGAGAAACAAAAGTAAAGCTACAAAATAGCCTACAGCCTTTTAAAAACGTCTTCCCCTGGTTCACTCGTACATAATACATCCATGACACACGCACTTGGTTTGAGGGGGAAGGCAGAAAGGGGAGATCAGAATCAGAATCACTTGTATTGCCACAGTATGCAAGTTACATACGAGGAATTTGTCTTATTGTCTGTATGCAGCGTAGCGGTCACATCAATATACAGAGATAAGAAGTAGGAAGATAACTAAAGACAATCGCAACGTTGCAAGTGCAATCAAATCGAGTAAATATATACAATATGTACATGAGTGGTGAAGAGTGTTCTGTGGATGATAAATATGAATTTACGTTGGATTTACATGAGATTTACAGACTGAGTTAAATACGGTAGACGTTAAATAGGCAGTGAATTTACATGAATTTACACTAGAAACATGGAATGTTTTATTTGTCTCTCTCAGACAACCAGGCCCCCCACACGGTGCAGGTACCTGTCCCTGATGACCAGGCCCCCCACACGGTACAGGTGCCTGTCCTTGATGAGCCGCCACCAGTCAAAAGGAAGCGAGGACGACCCTCGAAGAACGCCCCCAAGCCTCCTCCTCCTCCTCCCACCAAGTCTGGCCAGGTGGTCACCGCCAAGCCCACTGATACTGGTGAGAATACTAGTCGTGTTTCCATTACCCTCAGAAATGCGCAAAATCTAAATATCGCAATAGAAATTGGGTAATGGAAACACGTAAATTTCGAAAAAGCTCCCAAATATCGCAAAACGTTTTTGCGCTCTCATGAGGTGGTTTTTCAGACGTGTCGATATAGCAGTTTATCGCAAAAGTGTAATGGAAACAGATTTTCCGCATTTGCACGTCATGTGACCCATCTTCTCCTTTGGAAAATGAAAGGAAATGAGCGAGAAAGGGTTCGATAAACCGTGGCAAAACCTTTGCAGCAAGTGGAAAACTTTGAAGCAACGCTACCTAGCAGAAAGACGTGTTGTGCAAAAGCGGAGCCGGAAAATAGATCATGTTTAATGGGAGAAATCGATCCATGCCTGTGTGCGCGCATTTGGCACAGCGGCGAGATGATCGGCGGGATGAAAAGCACACACCGGTGCGGTGCTGTTGACTGAAGTGATTAATACATTACACACGTTTCAGGTGCAATGTTATAATTATAATACACGATATTCTGACTATTGCACCATATCAGCCTTTCCCCCCCTCCTCCATCTCTAAAATGGGACAAGTTGTAGGCTACCTTTTTTCCTCTGCCTGTCGCGCTCACTGCATTCACCGCATGTACCACATGTTCTTTTGAATTGATAATCAGGCTCGTTTATATGCGTTGTAACTTCATGTTGTGATTTGCATTGACCATTGGTTGGATTTGAGCATGCAGGGGACGGGATATGGGGCAGATCCGCGTGCGTAATCACTGTGGCAGCTGCTGGTAACGGGAATTGCGTTCAGGTGTGTGCGCCATCAGACCAAACTCAACTTCAATGGAAACGCCTACAAGTCGCAATTGTACATTGTCGAAGTTGTAGAAATATCGCAATTATTTTGCGAAAAACTGTAATGGAAACACAGCTAGTGACAGCAGGGTTCACATGGATCCTTGAAATCCTTGAAAGTTTGTGAATTTGTGAGAGAAAAATCAAGGCCTTGAACATTTTTAAAAATAGACATAAATAGACACGGGCCATTGGAAGTGCTTGAATTTATATGTTGTGTATTTTTTTTGAAGAAGGTGTGGTAACCCTGGTTTTCTTTTTGTCAACAGCCAGTAAAAAACTCAAACCTTCAGAATCAAACTTTGCACCTATGACAACGTCCGAGGTCGACGGAGGACACAAAGTCCAAGAAGACGGAATGAAAACCGATGAGAAGAAACCATCAGATAGTCGAGGAACAAAGAACAAGAGGGAAGAGAAAGAGGATGAGGAGGTAGAGAAAGAGGAGAGAAAAGGGGTGGAACTGAAAGTGCTGGAGAGGAAGAGCGTAAGAGGGGAGGACATGGAAAAAAAGACAACAGGAGATCAGAAGAAGGAAGGCGACAACAGCGGGAAGAAAGCAGGAAAACCTATTGTGGAATCACAGAACACCACGAGTGTGGAGAAGACAAATGACAATACAATTGTGGATCCAACAATTGAAACGACTAAAACAAGCGCAGAATTGGAGCAAGAGAGCATTGTAGAGACAAAAACACCGAAAAGGAGTGCCGAAGAGAAGGAAAATGACAAAACGACAGAAGATGACACCAAGGACACTAAGAAAACTCCCAAAGAAGACGAGACGCCCACGGAAACGAGCGCCGCGTCAACAGCCAGTAAGAAACTCAAACCTTCAGAACCGAACTCTGCACCTACACCAACGTCTGAGGCCGAGAGAGGACAGGAAGTCCAGGAAGACGGAAAGAAAACGGAGGAGAAGAAAGCATCAGAGAGCCAAGTAACGAAGAGGAGGGAAGAGGAGGAAGTAGAGAAAGAGGCGAGAAAAGGGCAGAAACCGAATGTGGAAGCAAAATTGCCGGAGATGAAGAGCGTAAGAGGGCAGGAGATGGAAAAAAAGACAACAGACGATCAGAAGAAGGAAGGGGAGAAGAGCGAGACTCTAGGGAAGAAAACTCCGGAATCACAGAAAAAAATGGAAAAACCTGGCGTGGAAACACAGAAAAACCCAAGCGTCGAGAAGAAGAATGACGAAACGACTGCGGATCAAACGACCAAAACAAGCACAGCATCGGAGCAACAGAGTCTTGTAGAGATGAAAACACAGAAAACGATTGCAGAAGAGAAGAAAAATGACAAAATTACCGAAGATGAAACCAAGGGCTCTAAGAAAACTCACAAAGAGGCTAAGACGACCACGGAAACGAGCGCTGTGTCGATGGCCAGTAAGAACCTCAAACCTTCAGAACCAAACTCTGCACCTACACCAACGTCTGAGGCCGAGAGAGGACAGAAAGTCCAAGAAGACGGAAAGAAAACTGAAGAGAAGAAAGCATCAGAGAGCCAAGTAACGAAGAGGAGGGAAGAGGAGGACGTAGAGAAAGAGGTGAGAAAAGGCCAGAAACCAAATGTGGAAGCAGAATTGCCGGAGATGAAGAGCGTAAGAGGGCAGGAGATGGAGAAAAAGACAACAGGGGATCAAAAGGAAGAAGGGGAGAAGAGCGAGACTCGAGGGAAGAAAACGGAAAAACCTGTCGTGGAATCACAGAAAACCACAAGTGCAGAAAAGAAAAGTGACAAAACGATTAGCCATCAAACAATGGAAGTGACCGAAACAAGCACAGAACCGGAGCAAAGGAATGTTGTAGAGACAAAAACACAGAAAAAGAGTGGAGAAGAGAAGAAAAAGGACAAACCAACCCAACACGACACAAAGAAAACTCTGCAAGAAGAAAAGACGTCCATGAAAACAAGTGCTGGGTCAACGGCAAGGAAGGAAGTCAAACCTTCAGAACCAAACTCTGCACCTACGCCAACGTCTGAGGCCGACGGAGGACAGAAAGTCCATGAAGAGAGAAAGAAAACTGAAGAGAAGAAAGCATCAGAGGGCCAAGGAACAAAGAGAAAGAGGAAAGAGGAGGACGAGGAGGTAGAGAAAGAGGAGAGAAAAGGGCCGAAACTGAGCGTGGAACCGAAATTGCCGGAGAGGAAGAGCGTAAGAGGGCAGGACGTGGGAAAAAAGATGACAGGAGATGAGAAGAAGGAAGGCGAGAAGAGCGAGAATAGAGAGAAGAAAACAGAAAGACCTGCCGTGGAATTACAGAAAGACACGAGTGCGGAGAACAAAAAGGACAAAACAACTGTGGATCAACGGAAGAAAATGCCCAAAGCAAGCGTGTCATTGGTGCAAATGAGCGTCGTCGAGACAAAAACGCAGAAAAAAAATGTGGAGGAGAAGAAAAATGACAAAAAGGCCGTAGATGAATTTAAGGACTCAAAGAAAACTCCCAAAGAAAAGAAGAAGCCCACGGAACCGTGCGCCGGGCCGCCGAAGACTGAGCGAAAGAGCGACCTAAAAGAGTCAAAAACTGGGCAAGCAAGTGCGGAAGACAACAAGACCCCCACGGAAACGAGCACTGTGTCAACGGCCAGTAAGAAAACCAAACCTCCAGAATCGAACTCTGCACCGACGCCAACGTCTGAAGCCGGTCGAGGACAGAAAGTCCAAGGAGACAGAAAGAAAACGGAAGAGAAGAAAGCACCAGAGAGCCAAGGAAGGAAGAGGAAGAGGGAAGAGGTGGAGGTAGAGAAAGGGGCGCAGAAGAAAACAAGGCAGGATGGCTCGGAAGGAAAGAAAGAAGTGAAGACGACAGAGGAGAAAGATGAAAAACGAGCGGCGAAGGGAGAGACAGTGGAGAAGACGGAGGTGAAGGAGGGAGTCGGTGCTGCCGACGAGGAGGTAAGGCTGCATTCCCATGTTTTCTGCTCATATCTTTGGACTGTTAGGTGGCTGTGCACACTCGACGTGTGTATTTGAGAGGCCAGCGCCTTTCTGCAATTCATTCTCTGTGATAAGGCCACGCTAGGAGCTTTCAAGGACCGCACCTTGGCGGCTAGTGTTTTTGGGCGGAGCTCTCTGGGCGGAGCTCTCTGGGCGGAGCTCTCTGGGCAGAGCTCTCTGGGCGTCTCAAGCTGAAAAAAGTTCAACATTTGGAGGAAAAGCGCGCTGCTCGTCAATTTCGCTCCTCCCACTCTTTGGGGGATCTTCAAACTCCGCTGCTGCCAGAATGGCCAATAATCTGGCTTTCATGTTTACAGTGTGATCAGTCAACAACATTAAACAGACGAAACGAGCTGGCTAACGTCCGTGCGATCGTTGCATCCTGACGTGCGACGGCAGGGAAACGACACCCACAAAAAAGAACGCTCCGTGCGCTGGTCTGTGCGTATTGGAAGTGCTCTCGACATGATTTCCAAAGCGTTCTGATCTGAATTTTGGTATTTTTCAGCCTGGACCCTATTTTCACGTTTTGTTTATGTACAGTATAAGTGAGTACTGTTAACATAACTCTTTTAAATTGATGCAGTATTGAGCAAGATCGCTTCAGTTGGCAGCCGTTTTTCCCACATGCCCCTACTGCACTAAACAAGCTTGTTTTACCACTGACAGGATCAGATTATTCCAAAGGGATAGCTTCCATACTGCTCACCTGACATAATCCAAGTCTCCATGAGCCGTGAGATGCCAAGTTGACTTGAAAATCTAATTTGCACCCTGTTTTTAGTTGAAATATAGCCATATTTGCAGCTGGATGTCAGAGTCCTACAGGGGTATAATTTTGCAAACCCGTGCCCCCCCAGACCCGTCAATATAGGAACCGTGCCCGCCCCGTTACCCGTGATTATCTCAAAATCAAAACTGGCCCGGCCCAGACCCGTTAATATAAGAACCGTGCCCGCCCGTTACCCGTGATTATCTCAAAATCAAAATCGGCCCGGCCCAGACCCGTCAATATAAGACCCGTGCCCCGAGCCCGTTACCCGTGATCAATGAAACACACAGGCTAGTAGAAACACAGTCGCTCACTCTGAACCAAACCAAATTGCCACTGTTTCACACACAGGAGGCTAATAATTAGCAGTCTCTAGCTGAGACTCATCACCTGTAACGTTAGCAGTAGCACTTAGCAGCAGCAGCGTTAGCTCAATAATCAGCTGGTCAGACAACACAGTGTTGTGCAACAAGCAGATTTACTAAATATTTCCAATAGATTTCAGGTATAATCCACACTGCCTTTATGATCTCTGTTCTGCTGACAGAAATGCACTTTTATAATGTCCAACAACTAACGTTAACTCTCCACCGGGACTTGCACGATGCTATGGAAACCAGTCGGAGAGCGTCTCGTTGTCTCCAGTCTAACACGTTGACTCCGCGGCTGAGTTTTAAATGTTTATGTTGTGCAGTCTGTAGCAGCATCAAAAAATGGCAGCATGCACACTTGAAACATGTTGGTTATGTAGAGAAACAAAGCGTAAAACAACTGTTTGACGGGGTGTAAAAGTAGCCGACTCCAACAGTCTCTCCTCTATCTCTGTCTGCCTGAGTGACCTCCGCGAAACAGCACACACACTGCACCAGAGATTACCGTAAGTGACTGTGAATTCAGCCTGAGCGCAGCACAAAAACATACCCGTTGCAGGACTCTGCTGGACGTGCCCCATTCATTCTTCGAGCACCTGGCTACAGTGCAGATTTCAGTTGAAAGAAATAGAAACAGCAGAGTGATGATGGGTGGAGCCAGACCTTTCGCCAGCTCAAATGCAGTGTGGAGAGGATCTGGTTAAGCGAGACTATGACAATATTAATTCTAAGCATTGGGCAGATGTTTGCTTTGTGTTTTCTACAGATAAATATGGTGACATTGTAATTTTGTGTGTGTGTGCAGCGACAGCGCCGCCTGGCGGCCAAGAGGGAGAGCTTGTTGAGGTCACTGAGAGGCCTGCTGAAGGCTGGGAGAGGACCCAAGAGGAAGGAGGCTGGGAAGAGCACTCAGTGAGGACACACACATACACACGCACACACACACACACACACGCACACGCACACACACACACACACACACACACACACACGGATTAGTCAAAAGGACTGTACAGAACGAGGTTGAATGTTTAACTTTGTTGTTCTCTCTCTCTCTCTCTCTCTCTCTCTCAGGAAAGCCGGGGATGGGGCGAGGAAGAAACAGGTGAAGAAAACCGACAGCAAGAAGACAGGAACTCACAAGATGGCGAACAAGAAGGCTGATGCCAAAAAATCGACCGTCACCAAGGTGATCAGCAAGAAGGCAGCCGTCAAAACCATCGTTGGCAAGAAGATTGTTGGTAAAACCGTCGTTGGCAAGAAGATCGATGGTAAGAAGTCAACAGAAAAGACAAAGGACAACAAAATCACCTTGAAAAAGCAGAAAAAGACAGAGGAGGTCAAACGGAAACCAGTCGCTGTGAAAGATGAAAAGAACGAAGCAAAGAAAACCAACCAAAAGACGACAGGGGAGAAGAAAAACATCAAGACAACAGAGGTAAAGAAGGACGAGCGGAAAACGGAAGAGAAGAAGGTGACGGAGGCAAAGAAAAACCGAGAACAAGAAAAGAAAATGAGCGGACAAAATAAAACCGACAAAACGAGTAAGAAAAATGAGGAGGCGAAAGTGAAAGAAAAGAAGATGGAGAAAAGGAATGACGGGCAGAAAAGCGGAGAGAAGAAAAAGACAGACATTGAGAAGGAGGGAAAGAAAGAGGAGGGTTTGAAAGAGAAGGGAGGAGAAGACGGGAGGAACGAGGCAACGAAAGGAGAGGAGAGGAAAATCATAGGGAAGATTGTGAAAGCCACGGCGGGACAGGGTGCCAAGATCCAGGTGAAGAAGTTGATGGGAGGGACGGCAGTGGAGGAGAAGAAAGAAGAGAAGACAAGCGAACAACAGAAAACGAGAACAGATGAGAAGAAAGACACGAGCATCAAAGTTATGTTGGAAAAGATAGATGGCAAGAAGATGGAGAAGAGAAAGAGCTTGAGTTTAGAGAAGAGTGGAGAGAAGAAACCCGAAAAGGCGAGTGCAGAAGATGGAAAGATTGAGGACAAGGCAAAAGAGGCGGCGAGGAAATCTGAAAGAACGAGAGCACCGGCAGAGAGCAATAACGACAAGACAGTGACGGAGGTAGAGAAGGAAAAAAGGAGCAAAGGAGAAGATGAGAAACCGAAGAGCAGCGTCGAGGACGGGAAGAAAAGTGAGAGGAGGACGACGACGACGACGGAGGAGGAGATGATGCCGAAAAAGGGAGAGGAGGAGAGAAAAGGGCAGAAAGCAAGCTTGGAAGCGAAAGAGCCGGAGAGGAAGAGCAGAAGAGGGCAGGAGATGGAAAAAAAGGCAACACGTGATGAGAAGAAGGATGGGGAGAATAGAGGGAAGAAAATGGAAAAACCTGACGCGGAATCACAGAAAAACACGAGTGCGGTGAAGAAAAATGACAAAGCAACTGCGGACCAAACGTCCAAAACAAGCGCAGCGTCCGAGCAAAAGAGCGTCGTCGAGACAAAAACGCGGAAAAAGAACGAAGCCGACGAGAAGAAAAACAAAACGAGCGAGGATGAAACAAAGGAGGCTAAGAAAACTCCCAAAGAAAAGAGGAGTCCCACGGAAACAAGTGCCGGGTCACGGAGGACGGAGGAAAAGAGCCACCTAGAAGAGTCGAAGACTGGGGAAACAAGAGCGGAAGAGGCAAAGATTGAGACGACGAGTGCAGAGGAAGAGAATCAATCGGAAAATGTCACCTCGGACGAAGCGAATAATAACGCTTCGACAGCTGACGGCAAGCAGCCGGTGGTGAAGATGGTGTCACTGGTGGACTCGACTCTGCACAGAATACATGGAGACATCAGGATCTCTCTGAAGGCCGCCAACCCTGTGAGTCACACACATTTACATGTCCACACATATTAAAGCTACACTCAACGCTTTCTCTGACCACTAGAGGGTGCCATATACACACACAACACACTGCGCTATGCTAGCTAATAGGGGTGGGGGAAAAAATCGATTCAGCTAAGTATCGCGATTTTTAATGTCACGATTTTTTGAATCAATCTTTTATTCCAGAATCGATAATCGCAAAAAAAAAAAAAAAATTTTTTTTTTTTTTTTTTTTGGTGCTTGCAGTCAGGCCACTCACTGAACAGCAGGCCAGGCGCCGCCTACTGGTTTACTAGTGGTTTTATTACTTTATTAGTTAGTCTGAAGTAATAATTACACTTCAGGGTTAAAGTGGGTGCATCTCATTGTAAAATTGGACTTCAAACGGCCCAAATCTGGCTTCAAACGGCCCAAATTGGGCTTCAAACGGCCCAAATTTCACGCGCATCGGCCCATATCGGCCAGGCCTGCTTGGTATCTAATGCCCGGCCTGAATTATGATCCCAGTCCGCCCCTGTTTTTAACTATATCGCCCAGCCCTACTCATGATATATAATATACAGTCTCTAGTGTATGATTCAACTTTTCCCATGTTCTAATCTAGTGTAAAAAAGCAAACAAACTGAAAAAATAAAAGAAAAAAATAAACAAAAATCGCAATAAATCGTAATATCGAATCGCAATAATCGTAGAATCGCAATACTTAACTCATTGAGTGCCAGCCACTTTTGGAGAACGGACGCTCCCAGTGCCAGAGTTTTCAGAGCGTTTTCAGTGATTTCTCGAGGCCCACAGAATATTGTGTGATATTACTATGTAAACACAGAACACGCAAAAAGAACAAGGAGACTCTATTGTATCATCAGCAAAAAAAAGTTTATTGATACCATTTTCCGTTCTTTAGTTATGAGCCGGAGAAGATAGGTTGTTTTCAGCGTTTTCAGGCATTTCAAATTATAAGCTGAGATATTCAGCCTTTTGTGAAATGCAGCATTTCAAGCACATTCACTGACTCTAGGTAATATTTTCTGATGTAGTGATGTGGTGTAGTTGTGTCCTGCCCTGTGTGCCCCACCCCCCCCCCCCCCCCCCCCTCAGCTGAAAACTCCTCCCCACACTAGTAACACACAGCCTCACGCACGCAGCGTCTATTTTCGGAATGCTTTTGGTGCGCCGCCTCCCAGGCAGCGCAACATGGAGAAGCCACACGCGGACTGCAGTAAAAGGTTTGGCTTTTCATTGTCGGCTGCTGCTTTTCTAGCGGCTAATCATGTGGAGAAACTATGCTGACAGACAGACAGAGGCAGAAGGGCTCAGATGTGTGCGCGGATTGACTGTGTTCGCAGCCCCTGTCAGTTGCAGCCAGAACAATCTACATGGCTCTGGGCTGCAGCATGAGCGGGTTCACTTTGATCACGGCTATTTCAGGCTGTGTATTCCTGACATTTCTGTAATCTGGAGAGCACTGTCGCCACCTAAGGGTTCTGTAAAATAGGTTATAGACCTCCAATAGCTACAATAGTTGTACAGGAAATGCGGAAGGCTTTGATCGACGTCCCACCGTCAAAAAACGCATTGGACGTCGAAAGACATCCGTGGCACTCTACGTCACTATTTAATTGGACGTCGAAAGACGTCCATGGCACTCAATGAGTTAAGAATCGCAATATAAATCGAATCGGCACCCAAGAATCGTGATAGTATCGAATCGGGAGATAAGTGAATCGCCACAGCCCTACTAGCTAATCTAACCGTACCGACAGAGAAGGCTCACCGGCGGTGACCAGTGTCACTTTGACAGATCTGTCTCCTGCTGAAGGTCACGTGTAAAAAGAGGCAGGTACCAAGTTTGCTAGTTGTAACAAGTTTACTTGGTGAAGATGTTCACGAGTTGAACAAGTTTTACAAGCTTAAAATGTGAACTACTTTAACGAGTTTACTCGCTCACCTCATCGATTCCACCATTATGAGAAAGTGTTCACGAATGAGAGGGTGAGATCGCCGCTTTTAGACAGCGAGGGAGGTGTCAAGCTATCCATTCATTTATTTATTCATCAAAACAAATGGAGCAGGATTATTTGAACGGAAGCTTGAGGAAAGAGGTGAAAACCGATTGGTTTATATTATTACATCTCAAGAACATCTCCACGTAGCTTCAGGATTGGTTACAGGATGTGAAACTGCCTATTGAGGGTTTAACACCCACCCACAGATGTATGATAGACATTTATGTTGAATTCTGATAGATCTGCCTGGTGCCATCTTGTGGTAAAACGGCATTACTGCAGACAAACTTCCCCCCCCCCCCCTTCCCCTCTCTTTGTTATATTTATTGTTTGTTTGTTTGTGGACATTCTCCCTTGGGAAATCATTCTAAATAATATAAGATGTCATATGATGAGTTCATTTACTTCTCGTCAGATACATTTATTCAACAGTTGGTAATACGTTATAGAACGGCTCTCTCAAATCAATCTGATTGGTTCACAGCTGTGGTATATTTAGCCGCTAGCTATTTAGCATAATACCACAGCTAGAGCCCGAAACACTCCGCCTCTGAGAAAACAAATGGTAGCTAGCTACCCTGCTAGCCTTGCAAACGGGAGTTCCGACCTAAGCCAACCCGTGTCACCATAATACCCAGAGTGCCTTGCGGTAGTGTTTACTGTCGTCTCCTGCTAGTGACGTCATCACTATGCGACAGCTGAGCTAGCTAGCCGCAAGCTAGCTAACGGCGATAACGTTTGCTAGCTGCCTACCGAAATCGAAACATTAAAGGACGACACGCGGCCATTAGGTGTGGTATAATAAGCATATATCATGGCCTGAAGTGAGCTATTGCTTAAGTATACAGACATAACAAGCCAACATTATCTCCCTCCCTCTCTCCCTCTCTCTCTCTGTCTCTCTCTCTCTCTCTCTGTCTCTCTCTCCCTCTGTCTCTCTCTCCCTCTGTCTCTCTCTGTCTCTCTCTCCCTCTCTCTGTCTCTCTCTCCCTCTGTCTCTCTCTCCCTCTGTCTCTCTCTGTCTCTCTCTCCCTCTGTCTCTCTCTCAGGACATAGCTAAGTGTATCCAGGCATTGGATCAGCTCAGTATGGTCTATCTGAAGTCTCAACACGTCCAGAGACACAGTGAGCTCATCGGCACGCTGCGGAAGGTATGAACACACACACACGCACACACACACACACACACACACACACACACAAGGGATGTTAGATCGTCCCTATTTTCATATCATCCAATCGTGGTCATTAGAGATTGGCGATAGATGATGCAATCACCATAATCTATTAATTTGATGTACTTTTGATAAGGAGACCTATTCTTATTTAATGGCATTAATACTTTGGAGGGGGAAAACAATCGATCATAATATGATTGAATACAGCCTGTAGGGGAACAAACGAAACGTTAGATTATGCATTTATAAGAGAAAAGATTAAAGAGAGAGCGACCCATGCGTTCAGAAGCCGCCTCACTCTTGCTGAAACGTTCCCCCTGCAGTTGCACTGTTCATAGAAAGTAACACAGGCTGTAAGGTCATGTAACTGTTACACTCTTCATAGAAAGTAACACAGAGGCTGTAAGGTCATGTAACTGTTGCAGTTGCACTGGGAACAGAAAGTAACAAAACTGAGGCTGGAATAAAGTTTGAACGAGATCGTCATGAGATTTATTCAGAGGTGCGTGACAATGACGGCTGCAGAGAGAACCAGAGGCAGTTTCAAGAGCACGGCAAATAACACAACCACTTCTGTTTCTAGCCTTACAAATAAAAGCACGCAGTGCAAAATCAACTTAAATCACTCATAGCCTTAACTATGAGGAAGCTCCATAAAATACAGCATGTTACACATCAAAAATACTGGTTGTGATGTTACGATTGCATATGAAGTGAAACTAGTTTAAAGCATTACCGGTACTCAGAATTCATATCAAGGTTAACGTTACAATGAATTTTGAAAGCCCGCTGTGGAAGACATACTTTTACATTCTGGCTGACTTGACGGTGCTTATGAGGAAACTGGACTGGAGAGAAGCAGAGAGGACTAGTGACTAGAGACGAGCAGAGGAGCGCTGTAACTCCTGCTGATTAACGGAGCTCTGTGGGCGCTCCGCCAGAAACATCTCTAAGTACAATAGAGCGCAGCTTCTAGAGATTATTTTTTATCATTTTTAATGGTAATAAATTAGTTCAAATCGCCTTAAATTCCGCTGTAGAAAAGCCAATTGGCGATCACTCCCTTCAATCGTCAATTTACGATTTGATCGCAAATCGGCTCATCTCTAACGCACACACACATGCACACGCACACACACACATACGCACGAACACCCACACATACACACACAGAGTTTACTTCTACATTGTAACTTGTAATGCTGCATTTACATGCTCCTCAGATTGTCCTATTTTCCAAGTTGGGATTGGGAAGTGGTTCTTGTGACTTTGGTGTGTTCATGAGCTTTTAACTCATTGAGTGCCAGCCACTTTTGGAGAACGGACGCTCCCAGTGCCAGAGTTTCAGAGCGTTTTCAGTGATTTCTCGAGGCCCACAGAATATTGTGTGATATTACTATGTAAACACCGAACACGCAAAAAGAACAAGGAGACTCTATTGTATCATCAGCAAAAAAAAGTTTATTGATACCATTTTCCGTTCTTTAGTTATCAGCCGGAGAAGATAGGTCAAAAACAGCAAAAATATGCTTTTCTATCAGGAAGCTGAGATATTCAGCCTTTTGTGAAATGCATTATTTCAAGCACATTCACTGACTCTAGCTAATCTTTTCTGATGATGTGACCTGGTTTAGTTCTGTGGTGCATGCGCGCCCCACCCCCCTGCCCCCCCCCCCCTCTCCCCGCCTCTCCCCGAGTCAGCTGCCAACTCCTCCCCACACGCACAAAGTCTATTCGGAGCCTCTGTTTTCTCCTGGCAGCTCACAGCAGCAATGAGGAAATGCCCAACGCGACTGCAGGTAATGGTTGGCCCTTCAGCGTTGGGTGCTGCCTTTCTATGGGGTACTCGTGTGAAGAAACTATGCAGACAGACAGACAGGCAGAGGAGCTGCAGTTGTGTGTGCGGATTGATTGCTCTTGGCAAGCAGCCCAGAGCCATCTACATGATGGCTCTGGGCTGCTTGCCAACAGCAATGAGCGCGGTTTGTCTTTGATCACGGCTTTGTCAGGCTGTATTCCTTGACACTTCTGTCATCTGGAGAGCACTGTCGCCACCTAATGGCTCGGTAAAATAGGTTATAGACATTCAACATGTCCCAAAATGTTACAGGACATAGATCTGGCTTCGATTGACCCCCCCCCCGTCAAAAAACGCAATTGACGACAATCGTCGTCTTTGGCACTCTACGTCAGTATTTGAATTGACGACAGCTGTCGTCATTGGCATTCAATGAGTTAAGTGGTAAAAGTAAGTAAAGAAACAAAAAACGCAAGAAATCGTAATATCGAATCGCAATAATCGTAGAATCGCAATACTTAAGAATCGCAATATATATCGAATCGGCACCCAAGTCTTGTGATAGTATCGAATCTGGAGATAAGTGAATCGTCCCACCCCTAGTGGACAGTAACTAATGGTCCTACCATTATAAATTCCACGTGAGCAAAAAGTTGATATGCAATAGCAATACATGACTTAGTAAAAGTTGCTTACCGCCAAACATGAATGAGATTAGATATGGTTTATTTGAAACTTGAAAAACAACTAAGCAAATATCTCCTGACATGATTTTTTACTTTTACTCCCTACATTTTTTAACACAAATATCTGTACTTACTTTCTACTCCTGGCATTTAAAAAACAGGCTAGTAGTTACTTCAGTTTTACTGCACGGCAGACAAAAACGATGCAACGTTTCAGACAAACGTTGCATCGTTTTTTCTCTCTCTCGTCTCGCGCTCTCCCAGCTTTCACACATTATATCTCCACCTTTTTTGGGGGAAAAACCATATCGGACAAATTATTAATCAAAGTATTACTGATGCCTTTATACATCTTAAAACGTGTTTGGAGGGCGATCTTTTAAGCTTAATACTCTTTGAATGATATCTTCTACATAAGTAAAGGATGTGTGCACTTTTCCGTGTGTGTGTGTTGTGTTGTGTGTTGTGTGTGTGTGTGTGTGTGTGTAGATGCGCTCGTACAGGCGGAGTCAGGCCATCATGGACAAAGCCTCCATGCTGTATAACCGCTTCAAGAACGCCTTCCTGCTGGGGGAGGGGGAGGAGGTGGTGAGCGCTGCCTTCCTGCAGGAGCTGCTGCACGAGAAGGAGCGCGAGGAGGCGCAGAGGGTGGAGCGCTGGAGGACACAGAGGAGGCGCCGGGAGGAGCTGCTGCTGCAGGTACCGCAAGCCCTTAGATGATGTGCACGGGGTGGCAGAGCTCTCAGTCTACAGACGGATTGCAGTCAAACGTTAATGTGTTGTAGAAATAGACCGTATAACTATATTCACCTTATGTTGCCCTGCCCACTTTTTCTCTTCCGTGTCAGACGCAATTGTATTTGTTCTTTGGCCGGAAAATATCTATAAACTGTGTCAACTATGAATGAAGTTGGTCAACATTCAGCAGCTACACTGCGGCGAGTGTGGCCAACTTCAGTTATGTGGTCATAGCGTTACTGCTGCGAGGAGCCGATGGCTGTACCCGGTCAGCATAACGTTAGTTGCAAAAGCACGTCGACAGTGTTTTCTCACTGCCAGTAGCCTACAGTAGGGGTTGACAGATACTCACTGCTCGTTAACAATTTCCAAATAAGCATTATTCTGATAAACTGGTCACATATTTGGAATTTACGGTATGTTACGTCCAGAAAAAAAATATTTAAACATTATAACAGTATGTTTTTCTTTCTTGAAAACAAAAAAAAAAGATAAAAGTGGGAGTAATCTACTTCCGGGTCTAAAACGGAATAACGATTCCAAAATGATGTGATGCAGAAGCGTCCTGATATGGGTAAATGATCAGGTGAATAGACGTAGCTACAGTGACGTCACCCGTTGGTTTTTGGTCTCGCGTTTTGAAGCCTCGAGGTTTGCATTTTCACCGTCTCCATCTTGGTTATTTGGAGACGGAAGTGACCTGAATTTGGACGAGAAGAGCTGCTATTGGTCTGTGATCAGCGAGCTGTGTGATCACTGGACCAGGCGACCTGTCAATCAGGCCCAAAGACATAGTCTGCTTTATCATCTATTTGACTTTAAATGGACTAAATGAGCATCAGGCTGTATTGAAGAAGAGTTGAAACTAGTCATTGAGACACACACACACACACACACACACACACACACACACACACACATCAACTCATTAGGAAAGTGTCATCAATCAAGAGAGAAGTCCATGTAAACGGACTCCTTTTTGCAGCCAGTGGAGTCGCCTCCTGCAGGCGATTCGAAAGAATGCAAGTTTAGATTACTTCCGCATTGGCCTCACAAACTGAGCTACGAGCTAGCCTACTCGCTCAGAGTCTATTTCAAACTGAGCTACGAGCTAGCCTACTGGCTCAGAGTCTGTTTCAAACTGAGCTACGAGCTAGCCTACTGGCTCAGAGTCTATTTTAAACTGAGCTACGAGCTAGCCTACTGGCTCAGGGTCTATTTCAAACTGAGCTACGAGCTAGCCTACTGGCTCAGAGTCTATTTCAAACTGAGCTACGAGCTAGGCTACTGGCTCAGAGTCTATTTCAAACTGAGCTACGAGC
>NC_139628.1:13948847-13983847 GCF_964638095.1 Poromitra crassiceps
GAATGGGAGTTTTATGTCCAAACAATGTGGGAGAAAGAAATTCCGTCCTGAATAATGCATTAGTATGCTGATGATTGACAGCTTGTTGTTTATTTTCTTGCTGATGATTGACAGCTTGTTTGCATTGTTTGGCAGCAGCTGTGATGATCCTGACATCATATATTATCTATTGATTTATAATGGGCAAATGACTGCAGCTCCTTTGCGTTCACAGTGGGACCCCAACTGACTAACATTTACCAGTCCAGTATTTAGCCGGTGGTCGTTTCCATTATCACTCCGTTAAAAAATGTAATTAACTCATACATGACTTCTTCAATTGTCCCTTACTGTAACCTTACCTTTAACGACCCCTAAACATAAGTCCCTTAACCCTTATTAACCCTTTCACCTTACCTTAACTTGCCCCTAATACCAGTTTTGTCTGTTGTGAAAATGAGGTCCATTATCTTTTTTTTTTTTTTTTTTTTTTGCAAGTTGTTTTGGAGATTTCTGGCCCTCACAACTGTTTCTAACCGTTAACTTAAATCTGCTCTGTGTCGTTTTAACATCAATAAATCAACATCGTGAGACTTGCGTATAATTCGGGGAAACCCCTTCTACTCGGCATTTTCAATTATTTCTTCATTACATTTTCACCTGGTGGGATTTGGATAGACCAGAACGGCAATATGGCCCCGCCCCTTTTAGGGGGGAAACACAAGCCACTCGCCGACAACTTCAATGTAAAATAGCAGCACAAGAAAAAATCTATAGGGAAAAAAAACCCATGACATGACAATATTATTTCAACTCGGCCGGCCATAGAATGCGTGAGGATACATCAACAATATTAGTAGTTAGTGCTTGCCTTATATGAACGCTGTATCCAGCTCATTGATGACTTTCCACCAGGTTACATGCATCGATATACACATTGACGCTGTCGCCCCCTACTGTATAAAAAAAACATTGCAGATCTTTTTTTATTATTATTAGTATTATTAGTATTATGATTGTTAGTGAAACAAACAACACAGCAATTCTTCTGCATATCTATATATCAAATTAAACCGTTTTAAATAGTTTGTTTAAAGTGTAGTGAGCCGACTACAAAATGATGTGTTGCCGTTCTAGTCTATGGGAACAACGGGGCTCATGGGAAATGTAGTCTCAATATTGGCTAGCGATGTCAAGTTGTCAAAGTTGTTGTTAAAACGGCACACAGAGCAGCTTTAACCCTAAATCTAAGCATTAAACATCCTTCACTTGAGTGGACTCCTCCTGGTGCCTTGCTCAGCGGCACAGCAGCAGCATTTGTTTTTTTTTTATACAAAAAAATGGACCCTCAAACTGGACGTTGGTGCTACTCCAGAGCGTTTTTTTTGTTTTTGTTTTTATATGTATAGAACGATTTTACATTGTGCCTGTGAGCTTTGTGTGCATCATGTTGTCATGTAGCTATTCTACCTGTTTTTTATCTATCGGTGTGTGTGTGCGTGCGCGTGCGTGATTTTATTTTCTACATTGTTCTCGTGTGGTTGTTTGCTGTAGTCTGTCTGGTCTGCCTGTAGGTGGCTGCAGACTGTTGCTGGTGTAAATAGTTTTCAGTTTGACTTAATAAAACTGTTTATAAAACATCTCCTGGATCGCATCACTTCTTCCTACAGACTAGGGATGCACCCATATGAACATTTTGGCCGATGCCGATAACAACATTGCTGTTATGGCCGATAACCGATATTTACCGATGTCGATATGATCTGTATAAAACCATCATCACATTTTGTACATACTGAAAAACACATGTTAACACTGAATTTGAAAAAGTTATGCATTTCTTTATTTGCAAAAGCCTTTGAAAAAGCCCATAAATCATAGATTTACTGCATTATTTCATATCAATGTGAAGAATTTGGATGATAATGATAACCGATATTAACATTGCAACATCTGACCGATACCGATATGACCGATATGTTAAAAAATGACTAACATCGGCCGATACCGATATGATTGCCGATATATCGTGCATCCCTACTACAGACACAAGCTTTACCTTCTCTATTCTCTGTGTGTGTGTGTCTGGGTCTGGGGCGGGGGGCGTGTGTGGTATTGATCAGACTAGGCTATAAATAGAACATATCGCATGTTCCAGACACTACAGGAATACAACTGTCTCTCTGACTCCATTTCAATTCACTCAGCTTTATGGGCATGACGTGCATTTGCACATTTTGCCAAATAGATTCAAACATAAATGAGATTGCAATGAAATATGAAATAAACTGCAGACTAAATAGATCTGTCTAATATTACTCATTTAACTCGACATGTATAGTGACAGAAATGAGAGCCTTTCTTTTGTGTGTGAACACATGATGAACACTTATTTTCACACCGTTTTATTTTAGTCACTGCCTTCTCTCTCTCTCCCCTCCCCCTCTCTCTCTTACCCTCCCTCCCTCCATCTCTCTCTCCCTCCCTCCCTCCATCTCTCTCTCTCTCTCTGTCTGTCTTTTCTGGGGGCGGAGTAAAGGAAGGAGAGGTGTGTTTTACTGGGTGTGGGGGTGTGTGTGAGAGTGAGTAGGCTGCTGTCTGTGAGAGTCTGTAAACGTAGACGCGTTTTTCACGGAAGGGAAAGGAGGGATCCGGTGACAAACCGACAAGAGACTGACTGACTGGACGATCTGAAGAAAACAGTGGAGAGAAACTGAGCTGAAAAAACGGAATCTAAGAGAAACTGCAGGAAAAACAGAATAGGTTTACTGGCTGCTGAGAGAGAGAGAGAGCTGCCTGCACTCATACACACTGATAAGGAAATGAGGTAGAAATGGGCTCCTCGTCGCGATCACTGTAGCGTCTGTTCACACGGCGAGCTGTCTGCGGACCTGAGGGAGGACACCCGCCCTGTCCCTGTCTGCGGACCTGAGGGAGGACACCCGCCCTGTCTGCGGACCTGAGGGAGGACACCCACCATGGCCCACGTAGGCAACGGAGCGAGCGCCGAGGAAGAGGTGCGACCCACGCTCATATCCCCACACACTGTGTTTCCATAGAGACCACACACCGCCTTTACAATGTCCTTATCGCACTGTGTGTGTGTGTGTGTGTGTGTGTGTGTGTGTGTGTGTGTGTGTGTGTGTGTGTGTGTGCGTGCGCGTGCGTGCGTGTGTGTGTGTGTGTGCGTGTGTGTGCGTGTGATAAACAGCATCCATTTCTAGATGTCCTATAGTGAGTGACAGTCTATATATGACTCAACGCATTTTCTCCTCTGGCATCACCATCACTAACATGCATATAATGTGCTGTACTGCTCAATAGCGAGTTTATATATTTTATATATTTATTTATCATTTCCTGTGTTGTCACTATATATGAGTCCAAATAGTGACCTATTTTAATTGTGACTATGGGACTCAATAGGCTACTTAATTTATTATGACCTTGTCTCCGAACACTGTACAATTCCTGTAATATTATTATATTATTATAGTGATCTGTATTATGTCTGTGATAGGCTACTCAATACTGTCCTTTTCTCTTCTGGCATCATATGATTAATATAGTGACTTTGCAGCCATAGCTTGCAGTGCCTTTTATTGTGTCTGTGCTGCTCAATGGTGAGTTTATACTCACCTTATACCTCCGAGACCAGTGGTTCTCAACCTTTTTACACCAAGTACCAGCCCAGAAATGACCACCATATGAAAGTATGAGAGGGAGGGAGCCCTGTGTGCCACCAGTGGCCCCCGTACCACATGTTGAGAACCACTGTCCTGTCACTGTCCTATACTCATCGTGCATTCCTTTATAACTGGGAACTGGTAATCTTACCGGTTCAAAGTTCATGAGCTGGGACGCTCAAAGTGTCGCTCAAAGCGTCTCTCAAAGTGCACCAGATTGAAGCATTTTACTTTAAAATTGACAACATTTTCTAACCGGGGGTATTAATCCCCCTGGGCCCCCCACGCCGCGCTACAATGACCTCGGTATTTCTCAAACCCTGGCTACGGGCCTGCCTATACTGTATGCATAGTATCACTATTAGTCCAATAGTGACGCATTTTGTGAATGGGACTCAATACTGAGTCTGTGACCTTCCCTGTAAAATCCCCATCGTAGGCCTATATTGCTACAGTGACTTGCACTGATCTATTCTATAGTGTGTAAATAGTGAGTTTATAGCCTAGTGATGTTGTTATCACCTATAGTGAGACTGTTCAATAGTGAGTTTACACTGAGCTTATCTCATATATAGCATGGCTGACCAATCTGGGGCCCGCGGGCCAAACTTGGCCCACGTTTGTTTTGTCCTTTGTTTTATTTGAAAAATAAAATAAAAAAATCTTTCAAAGGCTATGGCAGGCTCATTTTTAAAGCTAGCTTGATGATAATTTTACCATAAGGAAACTAGAAGACCTATTTTAGATTTAGAATGCAACTTGTCTATAAAATAGCCTAATATAATTTAATGTAATTTCACGTAACATGAACATTTATTTTTGGCCCATGGCAATAATCCACCCAGATTCATTTAGGCTCTTCATAGGAAACAATTTGGGCACCTCTGTCCTATAGTATCACCATATTCCTATAGTAGTCCTATAGTAGTCCTATAGCACACATGGGCAAAATACGGCCCGTGGGCCACATGCGGCTGTGTGAACCCGCGATGGAATTGCAAAAAAAATACCCGCTGAATAAGTGTCCAAATGTTCATGTCATTCTGGCCAATACTCCACTTCTGTTATAGCATTTCAGTGTGGAATATGGAATATCTTTCAATAATCTTAAGGCTACATTGAAGTAGAAATTTAAATAATTAACTCATTGGTTTTGAATTTATTTAGCTTCAAGAGTGCATTTTTGTTTGTGTGACCCTCAACACAGGCTTTGACAATCCCGGGCCACTTACTGATACTTATGCCTAAATTAACCCACTCATATTCTGGTTTATTTCAAGAAAAACATTTTGGCTAGTGGAAATTCTAATTGGCTGGTAACTTTAAAATCTATCAGCCATATTGGCAGGTGGTCAAAAAAGTAAATTTCAAGCCCTGAGAGCAGGTGGTGACATAGGAGTGAGTGAGAAAAGGATCAAATATTGGTGGTTAAGACTGAATAATGACATCACAACTGTTAATTTAAAATGAGTTATTCCTCTGAACCTGGCTTCAAATGCCCCAATTTTTTTGCGCTGGCGCCGTTCGGCCCTCAGCAAAACCTGGTAGCGAGGACATTTTTTGTGGCCCTCTCTATCATCAAAGTTGCCCATCCATGGGTTACGGCATGACAAAATTATTTGTTCGGCCCCCGGCAACAATCTGGGTTTCTCATGTGGCCCCCCATGAAAAATAGTTGCCCACCCCTGGCCTACAGTGACCTACAGTGTCTCTAGTGACCTCCTATGGCACTGCATCACATACTTGTTTGGCTTCAGTACCCCTGATCTCTGAATCCAAGTACCTCCTCCTTTACCCGACTCCAACATTTTGCTTAGAAAACGGCGAGAGAAAACTACAGCATATAATACAATGAATGAATGATAACCCACCTTTTGAAGAACATAACATTACAAAGTAAGACATGGAGTGAAAGAGTTGCAATTAGTGCCTCCTGATCAGATTTATTTGAACATTTCATGATTTATTCTTATATGTATCCATTTTCCGCTTTCTTTCAAATACCCACCGTAGTACCTCCACGTACCCCTAGGGGTGCATGTAGCCCAGTTTGGGGACCACTTATGGTATCACTCTAAATTCCATGAGTAATACAGCATGTTGCCTTTGGGACACTGTAGTGAGTTATATACTGAACACTGAGCTTACCTGTTTATATGTTCGTCTTTATTGGCTGCTATTATCATATTCCTGCCACTTTGCTGTGTGTTGTTGCTTTGATATTGGTATACGAGTGACGTCACGACACCGTCAATCCCCCACAACCATGGCAGTTAATAGTATGAGTTGTGCCAAACAAACTCAATCTCAAAAACTATACATGACATCGATTATATTTTGACATTCTGAGTGAGAGCAGATTCAGCTCAAGAAATTGATGTATGTATGCATGTTGTGTTAAAGTTAAAGTGTGAACTGTCACATCAGTTTTTAAAATGTACACCGCACAGTCGGGGATAGACTGAGCACTCAAGGCTGCCTCCATAGGGTTCCATTGCCGTTGCCACCCAGTGACGCCGTTTGTTTACCAAAATGCTGCTCGGCTGATCCCTCGTATAGTACGTGTCTAAACCTGTCGGCCTGGTGTCGCTCTCTCTGGTTCAGACCAGGTGAGCTGGGGCTCCATACTAGGGATGGGCGCGAGTACTCGGGTACTCGAGTACTCGTTCATAACGTCAGTACTCGAGTAACGTTTCCGCTGTTCGGGTACTCGCCCCACTCCCCACCCCTTTAAAAATGGTCATGCATAATATTGTATGGAGTCCATACAATATTATTAGAGGAGACTCTGGGAACCCAGAGTCTATTTTTATTTAAAAAATAGACTCTGGAACAGACCTAGCCTTTTTCCCAGCTTCCTGCACAGCGCGCCTCTCCTGCCACGTCACTTCCTTTTCCGCGTCCGTGCTCCACTGTTTACAGTCTAAATAGCAACTTGCACCGCGACTTTCCAGTCATTTTCCACTGTTGTTGCAAGACGAGTTGACGTCTTCTATGCAGTGTGTTTATGCGTTAACGTTATTAGAAAATAGCCGAAACGGACGCAGAAAAGGAAGTGACGGTAGCTTTTCCGTCACTTCCGCTTTCCTTTTCCACATTCGTTTCGGCTATTCACTAATGACGTTAAAACTGCATAGAAGACGTCAACAGTAGAAAGCACGGACGCGGAAAAGGAAGTGACGTGGCAGGAGAGGCACGCTGTACACGAAGCTGGAGAAAAACGGTAGGTCTGTCCCAGAGTCTATTTTTCAAATAAAAATAGACTCTGGGTTCCCAGATTGTTAGAGGAGAGACTGGTAGTTAGGAGAGACCAATAAGTGTGGCGCTCTCTGGTTCAGACCAGGTGAGCTGGGGCTCCATGTATTATTATTAGAGGAGAGACTGGTGGTTAGGAGAGACCAGTAGCTTATCTGCACTCTGCAATCAGCAGCAGGTGAAGTGATACTGCCGGCTCCCTCTTCTGTGTGTGTGTGTGTGTGTGTGTGTGTGTGTGTGTGTGTGTGTGTGTGTGTGTGTGTGTGTGTGTGTGTGTGTGTGTGTGTGTGTGTGTGTGTGTGTGTGTGTGTGTGTGTGTGTGTGTGTGTGTGTGTGTGTGTGTGTGTGTGTGTGTGTGTGTGTGCGTGTGCGTGCGTGCGTGCGTGCGTGTGTGTGTGTTGGCTTATGTAAACCATGGTAGCAGCGGATCTGATTTCGCTGCAGAGGCCTCCTTCTCTTCTGCAGGTTTGGATTCACAACAACACAGGAAGACAGATCGCTCCATGAGACTGAAATGCAAACCTCATTTCCTATAGATTCACAACATTAAAACCTCTTAATGTCCAAAGTGGAACTGTATAATTTCCTTAAGTACAAAGTACTCACTGAGCTAAGCACAAGTTCACTCAAATCTTTCAAATCTGTCAAAGTATGAGGCTACAGCACTAAAGAAAATCAACTTTGTCTACCAATTAAGTCGTGATAAATATGTGAAATCAGAAATTCAGATTTTGTCATGTGTTGACAGTTTCCACAGCACTTTTTGTGTATACCTCTAACAGAACAAATTAGGAGTCTTATGAGTTAAATTAATTAATAAATGGGTTAAAAGCAACCAATAGCAAAGAGGTAATCGGTCAGAGGACATTGAATGATAGAAAGAGACGAGGTGGCAAGTTAAGAGTCATATTCTATTCTTGACATGGAGGGATTCTGCTCCACTCTCGCCTGGAAACAAAACCTAGCTTTCCTTTTCTGCTTTACAACACTCTGGCCTGTAGACAAAACCTAGCTTTCCTTTCCTGCTTTACAACACTTTGGCCTGTAGACAAAACCTAGCTTTCCTTTCCTGCTTTACAACACTTTGGCCTTGTGGCAACTCTGATTCAATCCAAGACACATAAAACAGTTTTAAACGCCGAAGCGTTGTTTTATTCACCCAAATGAAAACTCTTCCCTTATCGGGGTATGTCCATGAAATATATATAACTAAAGTAGGCGGGGTTAGCCTGGGGCCAGTGAGGGGGTTTGCTCCCCACCACGTAGCCAGGGCTCCGTTCCTCGTTTAAGTGCTCCCGTAACGTGCCTGTGGACGAGAGGAGAGAGGGTCTGTCAGGCAACATCATTTTATGACACGAGAATGTTTAGGGAGAGGAGTGGAAATCTGACTTACCGCCCGACAGCAAGGAGCGCTTCCACCTGGAGGAAAACCGGCCACACAGTGAGCTTCAGAGCGGCGTCTGTTTTTCTAGGGCCACTGATTGGGGATCTGTTCCAGCCGGGCGCTCGGTTCCTAACAGCGCCCGGCTGCTAGCGGTCCCACTGATTCAGGACATAATTGGGGAAGTACCTATCAGTGATGACGCGTCCCAGACAGCGTTTCTGTTGGGATCCCCCTGCTCTGACGTCACTGTGGTGGCTGGCTGTCCTCCTGCTCTCACCTGTCAGGGGGTAGGCTGACGAGACTCCACACATCCTCCCCCTAAGCTCGCTGCCAGTGCGGGGAGCTTCACTTTCCCCTGCTTCATCTCGGCGTGACATGGCGTCTGCGTGTGGTATCTCTCTTCCTGGTTTGTGTTCCACTTTGAACTTATAGTTCTGAAGTTCCAAGAACCACCGCGTTACCCGCTCATTTTTATCCTTGTTCGTCGCCATCCATTTTAGGGGGGCGTGGTCCGTGATGAGGGTGAATACCCTGCCCCATAGGTAGTAGCGTAGGTAGTGAATGGCCCACTTCACCGCCAGGCATTCCTTCTCTACGGTTGAGTAGTTTCTCTCATGTTTAAGCAATTTTCTACTTATAACGGTAACGGGGTGTTCATCCCCATCTATTACCTGCGCCAGCACTGCTCCTATTCCTGTTCCTGAGGCGTCTGTGTGTAGGATGAATGGCTTAGCGAAGTCTGGGGCTATCAGCACCGGCTCTCGGCAGAGCGCCTCCTTTAGGGCACAGAATGCGGCGTTTGTTTCCTCCGTCCATTTGACATGGTGGGGCAGCTTCTGGCGCGTTAAGTCATACAACGGGGCTGCTATGGTGGCAAAATTTTTTACAAATTTTAAATAATATGCAATCAGGCCCAGGAAGGATTTTACTTGTTTTTTCGTCCTGGGCTGGGGCCAATTTTGTATCCTCTCCACTTTGGTTATTTGGGGTTTTACGCACCCCCGGCCTATGGTGTATCCCAGGTAGTTTGTCTCTGTCCATGCCAATTTACATTTCTTGGCGTTGGCGGTGAGTCCGGCTCGGCGGAGGGCTCCCAGCACCGCTTCCAGCTGTGTCATGTGCTGCTCCCAGCTGCTGCTGTGTATGACGATATCGTCTAGATATGCCGCCGCATAAGCGCGATGGGGCCGGAGGACTCTGTCCATCAGTCGCTGAAATGTGGCCGGGGCGCCGTGTACTCCAAAGGGGAGGACGCGGTATTGAAATAGGCCGTCGGGGGTCGCGAATGCGGTTTTGGCTCTCGCCCGTCTGGTTAGGGGTACCTGCCAATAGCCTTTGGTGAGGTCCAGGGTGCTCACGAATCGAGCGGGCCCCAGCCGCTCGATTAATTCATCTACCCTTGGCCTCGGGTATGCGTCAAAAGTGGATATTTCATTCAGTTTTCTAAAATCATTGCAAAACCGAAGCGTCCCGTCTGGCTTCGGCACAATGACAATGGGGCTGGACCAGGGGCTGTGGGACTCTTCTATTACGCCCAACTCGAGCATTTTCTTCACTTCGCCCCGGATGGCTTCTCTCCGGGCCTCGGGGATGCGGTAGGGCCGCTGTCGCACCACTTTTCCCGGCGTCGTCTCAATGTCGTGTTGGATAGCGTGTGTCCGTCCTGGCAGCTCGGAGAAAACATCATGACTCCTTCCTAGGAGTTCCTTGAGATCTTGTCGTTGCTCTGGCCCCAGGTCCTGTCCGATGTCCACGGGGATCGTCTGCGGTGGCCTGGGTTGTGCGAGGGTGAGGAGGGCTAGGGGGCCGGGTCTCTCGGCGTCGTGCCATGGCTTCAGAATGTTTATGTGGTATATCTGGTGGCCTTTCCTCCTCCCCGGCTGACAGACCCGGTAATTCACTGGCCCGACCTTCTCGGTTACTTCAAATGGTCCCTGCCATTTTGCCAGGAATTTGCAGTCATGGCTGGGCACCAGCACCAGGACCTTCTCTCCTACCTGGAACTGCCGGGGTTTGGCTCCCCTGTTATAGGTGCGCGCCTGGGCTGCCTGGGCTTCCTCCATGTGACTCCGTACCAGTGGCCAGACCTTTTTGGCTCTCTCCTGGAGCCGCTCCACATGTTCGATAACATTCCGGAGGGGGGAGGGCTGGCTTTCCCAGGCCTCCTTGGCCAGGTCGAGTAGGCCACGGGGGTTTCGGCCGTAGAGGAGTTCGAACGGTGAGTATCCGGTGGAGGCCTGTGGCACCTCCCGTATGGCGAACAGCACGTATGGGAGGAGTTGGTCCCAATCTTTTCCGTCCACGTCAATCAGTTTTTTTAGCATCTTTTTCAGGGTTTGGTTGAATCTCTCGACAAGTCCATCGGTCTGGGGGTGATAAACAGAAGTTCTGATACGGGTGATTTTCAGCCATTTGTATAACGCCGTCATTACTCTGGACATAAAACAGGACCCTTGGTCTGTGAGTACCTGCTCCGCTATTCCCACTCTGCTAAATAGCAGGAACAGTTCTCGAGCGACATTTTTGGCATTAGCGGTGCGTAACGGTATTGCCTCAGGGTAACGAGTAGCATAATCCACTATTACCAGTATGTATCGGTGTCCTCGGCTGGACTTCGGGAGAGGCCCCACGATATCCATGGCCAGCCTGGAGAACGGGACCTCGATGATTGGCAGTGGAATCAGTGGGTTCCGGTACATTGGCCGGGGTGCCGTTTTCTGGCACTCGCCACACCAACGACAGAACAGTTCAATGGCTTTCTTTATGCCGGGCCAATAGAATCTGCGTAGCACTCTATCATACGTTTTTTGGACCCCTAAGTGGGCCCCCAGTTGGTGAGTGTGGGCCAAATACAACACTCTGGATACGTATGTTTTTGGTACTAACAATTGTTCTATTAAATCCCCCCCCGGAGTTTTGGCGACTCGATACAACAACCCATGTTTAACAATAAACTGTGGAAAGTTTTGTCTCACCCCGGAACAGTGCTGGCCATCGATGCCAGCGACGGCGCGGCGGCCGGCTTCCAAATTCGGATCGGCCCACTGGGCCGAGGCAAACTCTCCGCGGCCCGGAGGTCCAGGGTCGTCCGGGAGCGGAAACTCCGCGAAAGGGTCCTCGTCGAGAGGAGGCGTGTCCGACTCGGCTGGCCGGGTTGGACCGTCTTCCGCGGCTGATGTTTCGGACTGCGGTCCGTCTGATCCCGGCCGGAAGGCTGGGCAGGCCAGGCGCGGCCGGGCCATCCTTTTTCCCCTCGGTTTCTCTCGTCGGGGCTTCTCCGGCCGACGACCGTGACTCCAGTACCGGCTGAATAGGGGGCAGTCGGTGCCTATCAGGAGCGGGACCGGGAGGTTGGGCACCACGCCGGCGGCTACTTTTACGTCGCCTTTCGGGGTCTGGACCCGTATATAACTGACCGGATAGCTCTTCACGTCCCCGTGGACGCACGTCACCGGCATTGTCTCTGTAGTGAGGACCTCCACGAGGTCAGCCCGCACGAGCGTCACCACACTACCGGAGTCTAGGAGGGCGTGGGTGTCGATGCGGCCCACCCGGACCGGCAGTGTCGCCTGCTGGCTAGGGGCTCCTCCGGTGTGGAGGGAGGGCCGTGGTTCGTCTCCGGCGGCGGAAGGCATCGACACATCCCGGTCGGGGCAGGACCAGGAGAGGTGGTCCTCTTGTCCGCAGACATAGCACCTCCTCAGCTGCCGACTCACTCGGTCGGCCTGGGCACGAGGGTCCCTCTGGGTCGGGGGCTGTAGCGGCGGTGGCCGGCGTCGGCTGTCTCGGCTGGGTCTGTCGGCTATGGCGGGCTTTCGGAGGGGCTCGTTCTGCGTGTGGCGCATCATGTCGGCGCTGACTTGGTGGTTCTCTAGCAAGGCCACCAATGCGTTCAGCGATGAGGGGCTCACCTGGGCAGCATATTTTCGGGCGTCGGGCGGCAAGGAGCGGATACATCTGTCTATTACGAGGCGTTCTATCCACGGGGGCTCCCCGGTGGAGGTGAGCCAACTCTGGGTGAGCCTCAGCAAATCGGCGACTTGGGAGCGGGGCGGTTGGTCCGGGGTGTACCTCCATCCATGGTACCTTTGTGCGCGAGCAGGAAGGCTGTAGCCGTAACTGGCGAGGATGGCGGTGCGCAGCTTCACAAAGTCGCGGGCCTCTCCCATGGACATGTCCCGGCAAACCCTCTGTGCCTGGCCCGTGAGGAAGGGCGCGATGATGCCTCCCCAGTGGGCTGCGGGCCATCCCTCTCGCACCGCCGTTCTTTCGAAGAGTTCCATGTATGCCTCGATATCATCGTCGGGGGTCTGCTTAGTGAGGACATCTCCTGGAGCCCGGGAAGTCGAGCCGTCTTTCTCTATTTTTTTTATCAGTTCGTGTACTGCCTGCTGTAGGTCAGTTTGGCTTTGGATTAGGGCCACCAGAGCCTGTGCTGGCTCCATGGTGCGTGCGGTTGGCGTTGAATCAGAGTGCCTGCATTCTCCACCACTTGTGGCAACTCTGATTCAATCCAAGACACATAAAACAGTTTTAAACGCCGAAGCGTTGTTTTATTCACCCAAATGAAAACTCTTCCCTTATCGGGGTATGTCCATGAAATATATATAACTAAAGTAGGCGGGGTTAGCCTGGGGCCAGTGAGGGGGTTTGCTCCCCACCACGTAGCCAGGGCTCCGTTCCTCGTTTAAGTGCTCCCGTAACGTGCCTGTGGACGAGAGGAGAGAGGGTCTGTCAGGCAACATCATTTTATGACACGAGAATGTTTAGGGAGAGGAGTGGAAATCTGACTTACCGCCCGACAGCAAGGAGCGCTTCCACCTGGAGGAAAACCGGCCACACAGTGAGCTTCAGAGCGGCGTCTGTTTTTCTAGGGCCACTGATTGGGGATCTGTTCCAGCCGGGCGCTCGGTTCCTAACAGCGCCCGGCTGCTAGCGGTCCCACTGATTCAGGACATAATTGGGGAAGTACCTATCAGTGATGACGCGTCCCAGACAGCGTTTCTGTTGGGATCCCCCTGCTCTGACGTCACTGTGGTGGCTGGCTGTCCTCCTGCTCTCACCTGTCAGGGGGTAGGCTGACGAGACTCCACAGCCTGTAGACAAAACCTAGCTTTCCTTTCCTGCTTTACAACACTCTGGCCTGTAGACAAAACCTAGCTTTCCTTTCCTGCTTTACAACACTCTGGCCTGTAGACAAAACCTAGCTTTCCTTTCCTGCTTTACAACACTCTGGCCTGTAGACAAAACCTAGCTTTCCTTTTCTGCTTTACAACACTTTGGCCTGTAGACAAAACCTAGCTTTCCTTTCCTGCTTTACAACACTTTGGCCTGTAGACAAAACCTAGCTTTCCTTTCCTGCTTTACAACACTCTGGCCTGTAGACAAAACCTAGCTTTCCTTTCCTGCTTTACAACACTCTGGCCTGTAGACAAAAGCTAGCTTTCCTTTCCTGCTTTACAACACTCTGGCCTGTAGACAAAACCTAGCTTTCCTTTCCTGCTTTACAACACTCTGGCCTGTAGACAAAAGCTAGCTTTCATTTCCTGCTTTACAACACTCTGGCCTGTAGACAAAACCTAGCTTTCCTTTCCTGCTTTACAACACTCTGGCCTGTAGACAAAACCTAGCTTTCATTTCCTGCTTTACAACACTCTGGCCTGTAGACAAAACCTAGCTTTCCTTTCCTGCTTTACAACACTCTGGCCTGTAGACAAAACCTAGCTTTCATTTCCTGCTTTACAACACTCTGGCCTGGAAACAAAACCTAGCTTTCATTTCCTGCTTTACAACACTCTGGCCTGTAGACAAAACCTAGCTTTCCTTTCCTGCTTTACAACACTCTGGCCTGGAAACAAAACCTAGCTTTCCTTTCCTGCTTTACAACACTCTGGCAGGTAGACAAAACCTAGCTTTCCTTTCCTGCTTTACAACACTCTGGCCTGTAGACAAAACCTAGCTTTCATTTCCTGCTTTACAACACTCTGGCCTGTAGACAAAACCTAGCTTTCATTTCCTGCTTTACAACACTCTGGCCTGTAGACAAAACCTAGCTTTCATTTCTGCTTTACAACACTCTGGCCTGGAAACAAAACCTAGCTTTCATTTCCTGCTTTACAACACTCTGGCCTGTAGACAAAACCTAGCTTTCCTTTCCTGCTTTACAACACTCTGGCCTGTAGACAAAAGCTAGCTTTCATTTCCTGCTTTACAACACTCTGGCCTGTAGACAAAACCTAGCTTTCCTTTCCTGCTTTACAACACTCTGGCCTGTAGACAAAACCTAGCTTTCATTTCCTGCTTTACAACACTCTGGCCTGGAAACAAAACCTAGCTTTCATTTCCTGCTTTACAACACTCTGGCCTGTAGACAAAACCTAGCTTTCCTTTCCTGCATTACAACACTCTGGCCTGTAGACAAAACCTAGCTTTCATTTCCTGCTTTACAACACTCTGGCCTGGAAACAAAACCTAGCTTTCATTTCCTGCTTTACAACACTCTGGCCTGTAGACAAAAGCTAGCTTTCCTTTCCTGCTTTACATGTTTACATGGAAAGAAACATAATGCAAATGAGGTTAGTGGTTATGTTTTAACCTTGGTTTCTGCAGTAACACTGCAGTGGAGTCTAGTTGTCCTTTAGCTGATTTGAATTGAGACGTCCTCGAGTAGTCAAGTCACTTTTATTCATATAGACGGTTTCAGTTCGCCAACACAATTCAGTGAAAACCGTCTATAGCGCCAAATCACTCAAAAGTTATCTCATGACACCCATATATATATATATATTGTATTATTTTGTACTTTTATTATTTATAGAGCAGGTCAAGACCAGGGTCTAGGTGGGCCTCAACTGCTTGGGTTGAGAGAGAGAACGAGGGAGACCGGGATGTACAGTTAGCAAGTAGCAACAGTGATAACAATAATAACAATATACACTGAAAGTAAAAATATGTCTAGTAATACAACAAAAGAGAGTAGGCCATATGAGTCTTTGAGGGTCTGTGAGGAGGCTCCGGGAGTTATTGAGGACATTACAGGGGTCTTTGGAGGCGTTCTAGGAGTCCTTTAGAATTGTGGTTGATAGGTCATCGGTTCTAGGGGTCTTTGAGGAGGTTCCAAGGGTCATTCAGGGGGTTTCAGGGGCCTTGCACAAAGACACTTTGACTTTAGTTGATTAATTAATGGTGTGTTTCTCCTTCACTCTGAGTAGGATCCAGGGGTCTTTGATGGGGTTGGAGGGATCTAGGGGTCCTTCTTTGGGAGGTTCCAAGGGTCCTTGACGCGGTCTTAGGATGTTGTTGATGGCAAATCCGGGGGTCTCTGAATTTAGCTGATGAGGGAGGAGAGAGGGCCTTTCTTCCACTGCCCTTGTCCAGACCTCCCAGGCCGATGCAGGGATTCAAACCGGCGACCTCCCGGCGGCGAACCCTCTCGTGTTCAGATGGACGATGTGGTCTGAGCTCCTGAGTCACAGCTCAGCAGTCTGTCTCCTCATCGGCACACAGGCCGTCCTCTGTCTGTCAGCCTCAGCACCACGGCGCCAATTCACCTCCTCATGCTATGGAGGAATTGTGCAGACTCAGGCTCTCATGAGGAATACCAGGCACATCTGAATACAATGGAACGCCGTCGTGTTGCCTCACTGCCTAGCAACGCTCCAATAGCAGCTACAACTGTGATCACAGTGCAGTTGTCTATATATCAAGATCTGTAGATAACTTGGAACTGATCCAGTTGTGAACCAGAATCTCAAAACCAAAATTAGCCAACAACACATGTTTAAGTAGACTCAGTCCTCAGCAGGGTGGGGATTACAATAGAGAGGCAAAGTAGCCGCCTACTTCCTGCTTCAGCGCTGTACCAGAGATTTTCATCCGCCATTTATTTTCCCATAGACATTTTGTAAAATGCGCATAAAAATAGTTTTACTTCGTCAAACCAAATGGTTCAGCTATATTTAGAATCGGGAGAGACCATAGAACATTTCACTTGGACCAAAACCTAAAAAAACTACATTGACCATTTTTTTTTTTTTTTTTTTACGTTTTGGTCAGAGTGAAATGTTAAAGCCGCTATGAGCAAGATTTTCGATTGTTATTAAACAGTCTAAATTTAATATCGATGCATCACATCTTACCTCTAATAGTAGACGAGACCAACGCCGAGTAGTCTCGCTTGAACCCCGAGTGAATCGGCCAGTGTTGTCTTGATGATTAGTCTGTCTGCGGCCGGGGCAGATCAGGAAGTGAAATTAAACGGTTTGCGGCAGCCACTTCGGCCATAACCACAAAATAACAAAATAACTTCCAAACAAACTGTTAGAATATAACGAGAGATGTTCGCGAGAGTAGCAAGCCCCTTCATGGCGTTCTCCTTGTTTATGGTCTGTTGCTAGGCAGCGCGAAACGGTTGAAGGCAGGCAGCTGCCGTAAACGTTTCGTTTCACTTCCGGGTTTATCCGGCCCGCCGGTAGACAGACACAGACTCTATAATCATCAAGAGAGCAATCTCCGATTCACACGGCTTTGGTCTCAGCTACTATTATAGGTAAGATGTGATGCATCAATATTATAATTATACTGTTTAATAACAATCGAAAATCTTGCTCGTAGCTGCTTTAACGGAATTAAATTATGAAATGTTAACGGAGGCCATGGCCTCCGTTGCCCCTCCCTCTGGCTGTGATGCCCTGAGAGCCCTAAGGCCACCTTGGCAGTGCCCTGCTACCAGCCTGCTACTGTCACCTGCTTTAAAAGCATCAGTGGTCTCAGTTTATTGTAACCTGCCCTGTGCAAAGGATGTGTTTTAATCATTTTAACACACATTTCAGAAAAATCACTCTTCATGATGTCAATTGGAGCAATGGCCTTTGTGCCCTGGCATGTGGCCTTGTGTCCTAAAAAAAAATGAAAAATGTGATCTTCAAATGTAGTGTAACGTCTAAATGTAATGTTTACACTCAAAGAAACAGGAACATTTGGAGGTGGTGTTACTTATAGATTAGTATGTATTGATTTTCTTTGCCTGGCTCATTTGAGACAAAATCGGGTCGCATGTGGCCCGTGGACTAAAGAGTTTGACAGCCCTGCTTGATTTAAGGCAGGATCGTGAGTTAATAAAGTGTAAATCAATCTCTACCAAGCATGTAGCTACAGTACAAGCAGAGTGGGCTGGTGCAGCTTGTTGTGGTGTGGCTGTACATCCATTCAGTCACCTTCTCAGTCAAAGTGAATAGTGTGACTGTGATCAATGAGGAGGTTTTGATTTGTTTTCAAATGTAGCTCACTGTGACACGGTGTCTGTCTTTAGTCTCCAAAACACACTCTGAGCTGTAGCTTGAGAATCAGTTCACTTAACCTGAACAAACCGTTAGCTGGCTAACGAGCCAGAAAACACACTGATGTTGATGTGAAACAAACCGTTAGCTGGCTAACGAGCCAGAAAACACACTGATGTTGATGTGAAACAAACCGTTAGCTGGCTAACGAGCCAGAAAACACACTGATGTTGATGTGAAACAAACCGTTAGCTGGCTAACGAGCCAGAAAACACACTGATGTTGATGTGAAACAAACCGTTAGCTGGCTAACGAGCCAGAAAACACACTGATGTTGATGTGAAACAAACCGTTAGCTGGCTAACGAGCCAGAAAACACACTGATGTTGATGTGAAACAAACCGTTAGCTGGCTAACGAGCCAGAAAACACACTGATGTTGATGTGAACCTGAACCTGAACCTGAACCTGAACCTGAACCTGAACCTGAACCTGAAGCAGCTAGTGTGCAAAGCAGATGTGTTAACAACAAGACAGCGATGGATAGCTGACCTTTCTTTGACCTCCGTACTATTGGTTGCATGCAATTTGCTTCTCCTGTCCACGTCTGTCTCTCTGTCCACGTCTGTCTCTCTGTCCACGTCTGTCTCTCTGTCCACGTCTGTCTCTCTGTTCAGGTCTGTCTCTCTGTCCACGTCTGTCTCTCTGTCCACGTCTGTCTCTCTGTCCACGTCTGTTTCTCTGTCCACGTCTGTCTCTCTGTTCATCGACGTCTGTCTCTCTGTCCACGTCTGTTTCTCTGTCCACGTCTGTCTCTCTGTTCATCCACGTCTGTCTCTCTGTCCACGTCTGTCTCTCTGTCCACGTCTGTCTCTCTGTCCACGTCTGTCTCTCTGTTCATCCACGTCTGTCTCTCTGTTCACGTCTGTCTCTCTGTTCATCCACGTCTGTCTCTCTGTCCACGTCTGTCTCTCTGTCCACGTCTGTCTCTCTGTCCACGTCTGTTTCTCTGTCCACGTCTGTCTCTCTGTCCACGTCTGTCTCTCTGTTCATCCACGTCTGTCTCTCTGTCCACGTCTGTCTCTCTGTCCACGTCTGTCTCTCTGTTCATCGACGTCTGTTTCTCTGTCCACATCTGTCTCTCTGTCCACGTCTGTCTCTCTGTCCACGTCTGTCTCTCTGTTCATCCACGTCTGTCTCTCTGTCCACGTCTGTCTCTCTGTCCACGTCTGTCTCTCTGTCCACGTCTGTCTCTCTGTTCATCCACGTCTGTCTCTCTGTCCACGTCTGTCTCTCTGTTCATCCACGTCTGTCTCTCTGTCCACGTCTGTCTCTCTGTCCACGTCTGTCTCTCTGTCCACGTCTGTCTCTCTGTTCACGTCTGTCTCTCTGTTCAGGTCTGTCTCTCTGTTCACGTCTGTCTCTCTGTTCAGGTCTGTCTCTCTGTTCACGTCTGTCTCTCTGTCCACGTCTGTTTCTCTGTCCACGTCTGTCTCTCTGTCCACGTCTGTCTCTCTGTCCACGTCTGTCTCTCTGTCCACGTCTGTCTCTCTGGATAGAAGAATCACAGACATGCCTGGAATGTGAAATGTAAACAACATGAGAATTGATGCAGCAAACAAAAGATTATTCTCGCGCTTGTATTTACCCAGGGAAGGTTGACGGAGCTCCGCCCTGCTTCACAGAAGCTCCGCCCTGCTTCACAGAAGCTCCGCCCTGCTTCACAGAAGCTCCGCCGTGCGTCACAGAACCCAGTGAATCTGAATGATGGAGAAAGTGATTTTTTTTTTTTTTTTTTTTTTTCATATTTTAAATTTTTATAGAACATGAACAAGACAAACAGGCTCAGACACAGTGGAAAGAAAGGAAAGACAAAACAAAAAACAAAACAAAAAAATATAATCAACATTACAAAGTGGTGCCGCCAGCCACCTAAGGTTCTTATGTTCTTGTAAACGACATACCTGGGATCTCACTCAAGGGGTCTATGAGAAGCCAGCCGGGTGAGTCACCCGTCACCCCTAGCCTCGTTTGAGGTAGACCAAAAACGGGTCCCAGATAGTTATACATTTTCAAAGTGCATTGGTTCTCAGGAACCTAAGTCTCTCCATGCGTATAACAGAGGTCATGTCCGTCAACCACAATTGGAAAGAGGGTGGAGAGGGAGATTTCCATTCCTTCAGAATTAGTTTTTTGGCAACAGTTGTCCCCAGTGTCAGAGACTGTTGCACAGCTGTAGGAAAGTTCAGAGAGGACTCTGAGCAGCCGAAGATGGTGAGTTCTGCCTCCGGCTGAAGGGCCAAGTTGATGTTATTGAAGTTGAAAGTTTTTTTTTCAAAGAGTTTTGGATCATTTGTGCTCCTCTGTGGGTTCACAGAGTTTAACTGTGCTCTGTCTTAAAATGAAACCCTTTCTAAAATGTTCAGGCACAACCTCAAAAATGTTCAAACTAAATATATCCGTTCATCTCGCCTTTTGCAGATGGGCAGTTGCTTGGGACTTCAGCTTATCGTATACAAGGGTCTGTGATGTGGATCTGCTGGGGGATCCGTGACGTGGAAAAGGATTTGGAAGTCCTGGTCGGGCAGCAGACCGATGAATACAGATTGTTGTGTGTCCGGTTGACTTCGCAGTATCTTCTTTCTGAGAAAATGCAAGACAAGAGGACCACTGTCAACCATAGCTTCCTGTTTCCTCTACAGGGTCAAAGTTCAAGTCTACAGCACTGGTCTGAAGTTGAGACTGAAATAGAACTGCTGGGTTTTACCAGTCCTTTTTCTCTCTCTCAATTTTTTTTTACAACCACTGTCTTCTGCCAGCCTTGAGGGGGTTCTGTTTGTCAGGGGTAATCTAAGGGGTTCCAGAGGTCCTTAGGGGGCTTTCAGGGGTCACTAAGGGGATTCCAGGGCTCCTTGAGATGGTTATAGTGGTCCAGGAGAAGATTTCAGTTTTTTTTAGAAGGTTTTGGGCTCTTCGAGAAGGTTTCGGGGTGCTTGCGATGGTTTTCAGTGATCCTTCTAGAGGTTCTGGAGGACGTTCCCGGGGTCACTGAAGGGGTTTGAGTCCTTCAGTGAGTTGCTTGAAGGGATTCTGTGTGTGTGTGTGTGTGTGTGTTTATGTGTGTTTTTGTGTTTGTTTGTTTTTGTGTGTTTGTTTGTTTGTGCATGCGTGTGTGTGTGTGTGTGTGTGTGTGTGTTTTTGTGTGTTTATGTTTGTTTGTTTGTGCATGCGTGTGTGTGTGTGTGTGTGTGTGTGTGTGTTTGTGTATAATCGGACACGCTGTGTTACGGCCACATTCCACTGAGTCCGTGTTCGGTCCGTCTGCGCTGCGGTACGGCTTCGGAGCCGATACGTTTCCACTCTAATCATTGTGTCAACTCCCACCAACTCCGCTGCGTTGCGTGTCTACTCTGTCCCAGCTCCGACGATCCGGAGCTCTCCGAAAAAGATACGCAAGGCTTCTATTTTTTTATTTTTTTTTCTATTTTTCACGGATGTCTGAGCAAAGCTGCAGCAAGTTGGGCGGAGCCAGGCATGGAGTCAACAGGGCAGAGGTGCTTACAGGATTCAATATCAAGCCAGCTAGAGGACAAACATGTATGAGGAAAAGTTAATAATTGAAGTGGAAAACCACAAAATAATATATGACACAACACATCCTTTTTACAAGGACAACACCAAGCAAGTCCACCCCTCCTCTGCTTCTCCAGTTGGGAACAATGATCTTCTGCCTGTTTGTCGTTGTATTTATCCCACATACAAATTGTCTCGCGCGATTTTACTGTGAGAACCTGTCGGTCTCATCACTCCAGCTGTCTGGCGGAGCAGAGCCGTGACGTGCTCTGCACGCAGCCGGTTAGTGTTGGCGGACCACAGAGCACGGAGCAAAACCGGAGAACAGCCGCAACGCAACGCAAATGCAACCAGTGGAATGCCGGTGTTAGTCCTGACTAATTGATTAGAATGCTGCTGTCACAAGAGAAGCTTCTCTGACATTGACCTCTCTTTCTGTGTGTGTGTGTGTGTGTGTGTGCGCGTGTGTGTGTGTGTGTGTGTGCGCGCGCGCGTGTGTGCGAGCGTGTGTGTGTGCGCGTGTGTGCGTGTGTGTGCGCGTAACAGCATACATTCAGTGTACCAACTAGGGTTGGGCGATGGCAGAGCCGACGTAGCACACAACTACAAGGGCTTCCCGAGCAGCGGACTTTCTCCCTCTCAAAACAATAGAAAACCACCGTCATGTTAAAGCTGAGCAATTTTATTTCACCAGAGCTGAAGGCAGCAACACAAAAGACTGCTGGAAATAACAGAAGAGAAGGTAAGCCCCACTAAACTGGTGTCCAGCATTGACAGAAAGTATCCAGACACAGTAAACACGATTCTGACTGACCAATCGGTCGTCTGCAGTGTTTTCACGTCACCGTATGGTGCCGGCTGGAACCTCAACAAAGCAGGGACCAAAACTAGCACGACTCAACCCCGACTCAACCCGGGCTGTCCACGTTTTTGATGGGTGGAATGAGACAAAAAAGCGAGACGAGCTGGGCGGGGCCGCGCTGATGCCAGCGGGGGAAATGGGCCAAAATAGGCATGGCAATGTTTCCACGGTGAAGTGGGCGGAGCCACTTGGATAGCAGACAGTGGACAGGCTGCTACAGCCGGCAAAACACTGCAGAAACACAGCAGCCTACAGAGGCACTTCATAGAAACAAACATGTCCTCACGTTGGCTTGACAATAGAATGTGTGGTTTCTGCTTCTTCATCCATTTATTTTTCACAACAACCTCGCGGCTCCGCGAGGCTCACACTTCAACTGTGTGTTTCCGTTTGAAGGTGCGTTCGTTTGTCGCCCGGCGCACCCCGGTAGTGCGGAGTTACTTTGCCGTGTTTGAGCACGTGATTGGCCCAGAGTTCCAAGCGCCGCCCAGCCAGGAAACTACAGTCTTATCTGACGATTGACGAAGCGACACTGTGCATGATCCTCCATACATGGCCTGCCTTTGACTGATGAGAGAGAGAGAGAGAGAGAGAGAGAGAGAGAGAGAGAGAGAGAGAGAGAGAGAGAGAGAGAGAGAGAGAGAGAGAGAGAGAGAGAGAGAGAGAGAGAGAGAGAGAGAGAGAGAGAGAGAGAGAGAGAGAGAGAGAGAGAATTATGCTTTTCAATACAGCCTGCGTCCAAACCTTTGGATCCGCCCACTCCATGGAGTTGAGTTTGCTGGCATCATCATATTCAAATGTCTTTTCTCCGGTTTACACTAATTACACAACTGGGACCTTCGGATTTTCTGGCCTCCTATGAGGAAAAGTGCGCTGGAACGGCACTCAAAGTGGGAGCTCTGACTTGAGCCCCCACTAGGCTGGGAATCAGGGAATCTGACGTCACACAACAATGGCCGCAACCATTGTAGTCCAAAGTATTAAGTGCCTAAATAAAATGTATAATAAAGTCTGTTACCCTATGTGTCATTGCTGCTCCTAATTTTAGTTTAAATATGCAAGGAGGGTGCTCTGCTCGTTGTTAAGAAGTCTTGCTATTTAAAAAAAAGTTTGTCGCGGTCCGCCATGTTTCTTGGTTGCGATTTGCCTTTGTGCTCTGGAATGCATTGAAGGTGGGGGGTGCGACTTTTCCACTGGGAAACACCCACGTCCCAGGTGTCTGGAAGGCAGCATAAGTCCAAGCCAATGAGTGCCGAGTGGGAATAATGATTGGCCAATCAGCGTCAATAAAATGGGACCAGCTATCGTCAAGTGCGGTTGTCAAGACTTCGCCGAGGAGTAAATACAATGAACTTGATTACAAGTGCTAATTACTATGAAATCTGAACAGCACTGCTTGGAGGACATTTATTCAAAGGGGAGATGTTTGTTTCTCCGTTCTCCCGACTGCAGTAACTCAGGTTAGATATACGTTGGATTTGGTCTGAAACACATCAGTGCACTCTCACTCTCACTCTCACACTAGAAGATGGAAAAGAGTGTAGGAGTTGACAGTTCAGTCTGATATCAGGCTAATTGGAATAGAGATTTGAACCATCATTTGGTGCCATCACGATGGTGAGATGTTGAGTCAGTGGTGGAGGCCTGCCAGCTATCGGCCAACCTTATAGCACCAACCTGAGTGTACCGTTGTTTTTCCAGGTCTCTGGTTGTTTTCTTCCCTCTATCATTCAGGCCTTGGGAGTTTGAGTTAAATTCAAAGCCAAATCTCAGACATTCAGTCTGGAGGGATTCGAACCGGCAACCTTCCAAGTCCACCGGCTGCCTCTCCAACCTGCTGCCTGCCGAACAGCTTCTGTATAACAAGTGTGTCGTCTTGTGTCAATCTGCTCCACTGGCAGGTTAACTGGCATTCAACACACACGCGCACGCACACACACACACACACACACACACCATGCAGGGGCTTACGTGTCAGAGGTAAAACAAAGCGCGTGGTTGTTTCTCTGGAATGTTCAGAATTTAGCTAATAGCAGACAGCACTTAACACATAATGCTGAGTGTGTGTCTGACAGAGAGAGAGGGGGGAGAGAGACCATCTGTTTGAATGAGAGATGCTGAAACCTTGATACACGCCTTTGTTTAATCAAGATTTGGATACTGCAATGTCTTATTCTGTGGCCTACCCAACTACACTATTAAAAAAACTACAACTCTTCTCTGGCCTACCCAACTACACTGTTAAAACTACAACTCTTCTCTGGCCTACCCAACTACACTATTAAAAAAACTACAACTCTTCTCTGGCCTACCCAACTACACTGTTAAAACCACAACTCTTCTCTGGCCTACCCAACTACATTATTAAAACAACTACAACTCTTCTCTGGCCTACCCAACTACATTATTAAAAAAACTACAACTCTTCTCTGGCCTACCCAACTACATTATTAAAAAAACTACAACTCTTCTCTGGCCTACCCAACTACACTATTAAAAAACTACAACTCTTCTCTGGCCTACCCAACTACACTGTTAAAAAAAACTACAACTCTTCTCTGGCCTACCCAACTACATTATTAAAACAACTACAACTCTTCTCTGGCCTACCCAACTACATTATTAAAACAACTACAACTCTTCTCTGGCCTACCCAACTACACTGTTAAAAAAAACTACAACTATTCTCTGGCCTACCCAACTACATTATTAAAACAACTACAACTCTTCTCTGGCCTACCCAACTACATTATTAAAAAAACTACAACTCTTCTCTGGCCTACCCAACTACACTATTAAAAAACTACAACTCTTCTCTGGCCTACCCAACTACACTGTTAAAACTACAACTCTTCTCTGGCCTACCCAACTACACTGTTAAAACTACAACTCTTCTCTGGCCTACCCAACTACACTATTAAAAAAACTACAACTCTTCTCTGGCCTACCCAACTACACTATTAAAAAAACTACAACTCTTCTCTGGCCTTCCCTAACTACACTATTAAAAAACTACAACTCTTCTCTGGCCTACCCAACTACATTATTAAAAAAACTACAACTCTTCTCTGGCCTACCCAACTACATTATTAAAAAAAACTACAACTCTTCTCTGGCCTACCCAACTACATTATTAAAAAAACTACAACTATTATCTGGCCTACCCAACTACACTATTAAAAAAACTACAACTCTTCTCTGGCCTACCCAACTACACTATTAAAAAACTACAACTCTTCTCTGGCCTACCCAACTACACTATTAAAAAAACTACAACTATTCTCTGGCCTACCCAACTACACTATTAAAAAACTACAACTCTTCTCTGGCCTACCCAACTACACTATTAAAAAACTACAACTCTTCTCTGGCCTACCCAACTACACTGTTACAAAACTACAACTCTTCTCTGGCCTACCCAACTACACTATTAAAAAACTACAACTCTTCTCTGGCCTACCCAACTACACTATTAAAAAACTACAACTCTTCTCTGGCCTACCCAACTACACTGTTAAAAAACTACAACTATTCTCTGGCCTACCCAACTACACTGTTAAAAAACTACAACTCTTCTCTGGCCTACCCAACTACACTGTTAAAAAACTACAACTCTTCTCTGGCCTACCCAACTACACTGTTAAAAAACTACAACTCTTCTCTGGCCTACCCAACTACACTGTTAAAAAACTACAACTCTTCTCTGGCCTACCCAACTACACTGTTACAAAACTACAACTCTTCTCTGGCCTACCCAACTACACTATTAAAAAACTACAACTCTTCTCTGGCCTACCCAACTACACTGTTAAAACTACAACTCTTCTCTGGCCTACCCAACTACACTATTAAAAAAAACTACAACTCTTCTCTGGCCTACCCAACTACATTATTAAAAAAACTACAACTATTCTCTGGCCTACCCAACTACATTATTAAAAAAACTACAACTATTCTCTGACCTACCCAACTACATACACTATTAAAAAACTACAACTCTTCTCTGGCCTACCCAACTACACTGTTAAAACTACAACTCTTCTCTGGCCTACCCAACTACACTATAAAAAAAAACTACAACTCTTCTCTGGCCTACCCAACTACATTATTAAAAAACTACAACTATTCTCTGGCCTACCCAACTACATTATTAAAAAAACTACAACTATTCTCTGACCTACCCAACTACACTATTAAAAAACTACAACTCTTCTCTGGCCTACCCAAATACACTATTAACACATTCACTGCCAGCCGTTTTTTTTTACTGTAGGTAAGTTCTGCCAGAGGTTTTTTTTGAGGATTCTGGCTCATCTTTCAAGACCCGAGGATTCTTTTCTGCTAAGATTTTGTGAACACACAATATCTCAAAATAACTAATAGAATGTGTGCTTTCTCTGTCTAAAAGAGTTAGTTTGTAGAGTTAGTAGTTATGTAAGCATTAGCAGTTGAATACAGCATGGTTTCAGCGTCAGAAAAATTATTCTGAGATAAACGGCTTTTTGTGAAATTCGATAGAACAGTCACTTTAACCATTCATTTTTGGCATCAGTAAGATGTCAGACATCTAAACAATAGTTTTGAACAGTAATTTCCTCCATAACAGCAGGAAACCCCCCTCTGCTTCCAACTCCTCCCTCCGTGTGTGTTCTCCTCCTGCCTCCCTGGCTCTGCAGCGGGCGTGTCACAACGAAGTTGCTGCTGCTGCTGTGCCTGTCTGCGCGGCCGCTCTTTGAGGAAGTCTGGATGGACTCGCTCGCTTCTTGGAGTTTTGGTTGAGAGCTTTGATGAAGCTTTTGCGATTCTGGTCATATTTATGCTGCGTGTTTCAAAGTGTGTTCCACCCGTAATCTATTATGCAAATTTGCAATCCCGCACCGCCAGCAATCAGCGCGAAAACGAAAGCGTTTTCGCCAATCCATTTTCATGAGAATGGCTTCGAGGAAGCTGCTTTTTGCTTGCCTTCCTCTAGTCAGGAGAGCACTGTCGCCACTTAGTGGGTCGGTGGAATGGGTTGTACACGTTCAGTGGCTCTAATATTTTTATAAAAGACGTGGGGGGCGTTGATCCACGCCCGACCGTCAAAAAAAAAAAAAAAAAATTTAAGACGAGATATCTCGTCTTTGGCACTCAACGGTTGGATTCTGTAAGACGAGATATCTCGTCATTGGCAGTCAACGTGTTAAAAAAACTACAACTCTTCTCTGGCCTACTCAACTACATTATTAAAAAAACTACAACTCTTCTCTGGCCTACCCAACTACACTATTAAAAAACTACAACTCTTCTCTGGCCTACCCAACTACACTATTAAAAAACTACAACTCTTCTCTGGCCTACCCAACTACACTATTAAAAAACTACAACTCTTCTCTGGCCTACCCAACTACATTATTAAAAAAAACTACAACTCTTCTCTGGCCTACCCAACTACACTGTTAAAAAAAACTACAACTCTTCTCTGGCCTACCCAACTACACTGTTAAAAAAAACTACAACTCTTCTCTGGCCTACCCAACTACACTATTAAAAAAACTACAACTCTTCTCTGGCCTACCCAACTACACTGTTAAAACCACAACTCTTCTCTGGCCTACCCAACTACATTATTAAAACAACTACAACTCTTCTCTGGCCTACCCAACTACATTATTAAAAAAACTACAACTCTTCTCTGGCCTACCCAACTACATTATTAAAAAAACTACAACTCTTCTCTGGCCTACCCAACTACACTATTAAAAAACTACAACTCTTCTCTGGCCTACCCAACTACACTGTTAAAAAAAACTACAACTCTTCTCTGGCCTACCCAACTACATTATTAAAACAACTACAACTCTTCTCTGGCCTACCCAACTACATTATTAAAACAACTACAACTCTTCTCTGGCCTACCCAACTACACTGTTAAAAAAAACTACAACTATTCTCTGGCCTACCCAACTACATTATTAAAACAACTACAACTCTTCTCTGGCCTACCCAACTACATTATTAAAAAAACTACAACTCTTCTCTGGCCTACCCAACTACACTATTAAAAAACTACAACTCTTCTCTGGCCTACCCAACTACACTGTTAAAACTACAACTCTTCTCTGGCCTACCCAACTACACTGTTAAAACTACAACTCTTCTCTGGCCTACCCAACTACACTATTAAAAAAACTACAACTCTTCTCTGGCCTACCCAACTACACTATTAAAAAAACTACAACTCTTCTCTGGCCTTCCCTAACTACACTATTAAAAAACTACAACTCTTCTCTGGCCTACCCAACTACATTATTAAAAAAACTACAACTCTTCTCTGGCCTACCCAACTACATTATTAAAAAAAACTACAACTCTTCTCTGGCCTACCCAACTACATTATTAAAAAAACTACAACTATTATCTGGTCTACCCAACTACACTATTAAAAAAACTACAACTCTTCTCTGGCCTACCCAACTACACTATTAAAAAACTACAACTCTTCTCTGGCCTACCCAACTACACTATTAAAAAAACTACAACTATTCTCTGGCCTACCCAACTACACTATTAAAAAACTACAACTCTTCTCTGGCCTACCCAACTACACTATTAAAAAACTACAACTCTTCTCTAGCCTACCCAACTACACTGTTACAAAACTACAACTCTTCTCTGGCCTACCCAAATACACTATTAAAAAACTACAACTCTTCTCTGGCCTACCCAACTACACTATTAAAAAACTACAACTCTTCTCTGGCCTACCCAACTACACTGTTAAAAAACTACAACTATTCTCTGGCCTACCCAACTACACTGTTAAAAAACTACAACTCTTCTCTGGCCTACCCAACTACACTGTTAAAAAACTACAACTCTTCTCTGGCCTACCCAACTACACTGTTAAAAAACTACAACTCTTCTCTGGCCTACCCAACTACACTGTTAAAAAACTACAACTCTTCTCTGGCCTACCCAACTACACTGTTACAAAACTACAACTCTTCTCTGGCCTACCCAACTACACTATTAAAAAACTACAACTCTTCTCTGGCCTACCCAACTACACTATTAAAAAACTACAACTCTTCTCTGGCCTACCCAACTACACTGTTAAAAAACTACAACTCTTCTCTGGCCTACCCAACTACACTGTTAAAAAACTACAACTCTTCTCTGGCCTACCCAACTACACTGTTAAAACTACAACTCTTCTCTGGCCTACCCAACTACACTATTAAAAAAAACTACAACTCTTCTCTGGCCTACCCAACTACATTATTAAAAAAACTACAACTATTCTCTGGCCTACCCAACTACATTATTAAAAAAACTACAACTATTCTCTGACCTACCCAACTACATACACTATTAAAAAACTACAACTCTTCTCTGGCCTACCCAACTACACTGTTAAAACTACAACTCTTCTCTGGCCTACCCAACTACACTATTAAAAAAAACTACAACTCTTCTCTGGCCTACCCAACTACATTATTAAAAAACTACAACTATTCTCTGGCCTACCCAACTACATTATTAAAAAAACTACAACTATTCTCTGACCTACCCAACTAACTACACTATTAAAAAACTACAACTCTTCTCTGGCCTACCCAAATACACTATTAACACATTCACTGCCAGCCGCTTTTTTTTACTGTAGGTAAGTTCTGCCAGAGGGTTTTTTTGAGGATTCTGGCTCATCTTTCAAGACCCGAGGATTCTTTTCTGCTAAGATTTTGTGAACACACAATATCTCAAAATAACTAATAGAATGTGTGCTTTCTCTGTCTAAAAGAGTTAGTTTGTAGAGTTAGTAGTTATGTAAGCATTAGCAGTTGAATACAGCATGGTTTCAGCGTCAGAAAAATTATTCTGAGATAAACGGCTTTTTGTGAAATTCGATAGAACAGTCACTTTAACCATTCATTTTTGGCATCAGTAAGATGTCAGACATCTAAACAATAGTTTTGAACAGTAATTTCCTCCATAACAGCAGGAAACCCCCCTCTGCTTCCAACTCCTCCCTCCGTGTGTGTTCTCCTCCTGCCTCCCTGGCTCTGCAGCGGGCGTGTCACAACGAAGTTGCTGCTGCTGCTGTGCCTGTCTGCGCGGCCGCTCTTTGAGGAAGTCTGGATGGACTCGCTCGCTTCTTGGAGTTTTGGTTGAGAGCTTTGATGAAGCTTTTGCGATTCTGGTCATATTTATGCTGCGTGTTTCAAAGTGTGTTCCACCCGTAATCTATTATGCAAATTTGCAATCCCGCACCGCCAGCAATCAGCGCGAAAACGAAAGCGTTTTCGCCAATCCATTTTCATGAGAATGGCTTCGAGGAAGCTGCTTTTTGCTTGCCTTCCTCTAGTCAGGAGAGCACTGTCGCCACTTAGTGGGTCGGTGGAATGGGTTGTACACGTTCAGTGGCTCTAATATTTTTATAAAAGACGTGGGGGGCGTTGATCCACGCCCGACCGTCAAAAAAAAAAAAAAAAAAATTTAAGACGAGATACCTCGTCTTTGGCACTCAACGGTTGGATTCTGTAAGACGAGATATCTCGTCATTGGCAGTCAACGTGTTAAAAAAACTACAACTCTTCTCTGGCCTACTCAACTACATTATTAAAAAAACTACAACTCTTCTCTGGCCTACCCAACTACACTATTAAAAAACTACAACTCTTCTCTGGCCTACCCAACTACACTATTAAAAAACTACAACTCTTCTCTGGCCTACCCAACTACACTATTAAAAAACTACAACTCTTCTCTGGCCTACCCAACTACATTATTAAAAAAAACTACAACTCTTCTCTGGCCTACCCAACTACACTGTTAAAAAAAACTACAACTCTTCTCTGGCCTACCCAACTACATTATTAAAAAAACTACAACTATTCTCTGGCCTACCCAACTACATTATTAAAAAAACTACAACTCTTCTCTGGCCTACCCAACTACACTATTAAAAAACTACAACTCTTCTCTGGCCTACCCAACTACACTGTTAAAAAACTACAACTCTTCTCTGGCCTACCCAACTACATTATTACAAAAACTACAACTCTTCTCTGGCCTACCCAACTACACTGTTAAAAAAAACTACAACTATTCTCTGGCCTACCCAACTACATTATTAAAAAAACTACAACTCTTCTCTGGCCTACCCAACTACACTATTAAAAAACTACAACTCTTCTCTGGCCTACCCAACTACACTATTAAAAAACTACAACTCTTCTCTGGCCTACCCAACTACACTGTTAAAAAACTACAACTCTTCTCTGGCCTACCCAACTACACTATTAAAAAAAACTACAACTCTTCTCTGGCCTACCCAACTACACTATTAAAAAACTACAACTCTTCTCTGGCCTACCCAACTACACTGTTAAAAAAACTACAACTCTTCTCTGGCCTACCCAACTACATTATTAAAAAAACTACAACTATTCTCTGGCCTACCCAACTACATTATTAAAAAAACTACAACTATTCTCTGACCTACCCAACTACACTATTAAAAAACTACAACTCTTCTCTGGCCTACCCAACTACACTGTTAAAAAACTACAACTCTTCTCTGGCCTACCCAACTACATTATTAAAAAACTACAACTCTTCTCTGGCCTACCCAACTACACTGTAAAAAAAAACTACAACTATTCTCTGGCCTACCCAACTACATTATTAAAAAAACTACAGCTCTTCTCTGGCCTACCCAACTACACTATTAAAAAACTACAACTCTTCTCTGGCCTACCCAACTACACTATTAAAAAACTACAACTCTTCTCTGGCCTACCCAACTACACTGTTAAAAAACTACAACTCTTCTCTGGCCTACCCAACTACACTATTAAAAAACTACAACTCTTCTCTGGCCTACCCAACTACACTGTTAAAAAACTACAACTCTTCTCTGGCCTACCCAACTACACTGTTAAAAAAACTACAACTCTTCTCTGGCCTACCCAACTACACTGTTAAAAAAACTACAACTCTTCTCTGGCCTACCCAACTACACTATTAAAAAACTACAACTCTTCTCTGGCCTACCCAACTACACTATTAAAAAACTACAACTCTTCTCTGGCCTATAAACTACACTATTAAAAAACTACAACTCTTCTCTGGCCTACCCAACTACACTATTAAAAAACTACAACTCTTCTCTGGCCTATAAACTACACTATTAAAAACTACAACTCTTCTCTGCGGCCCGTTTTTTACGCATTTTCATCCCACCCGCATTGCGGGTGAAAACCCACCCTACTCTGCATCTGATTGGCTAGTACTGCTACCTTTGTTGGTAGATTGGTTAGTTTTAGGCATCAGTCATGGTCAGGCTAAGCCTCTGCTTGCTGATTGGCGGATCGCAGAATGCTGGTGGGAAATGGCTGCTCCTATCCGTGACACACACTCTCAAGGTTTTTCCTTTAGAGTTGTCTGCGCCCCCCTCTGTAATCTGGGAATTCCGCACAGTCTGTGGTCATACTTCTCCCTACATACACCAACCTCAAATAAAAAGTAAGAACTTTTGAGCCACGAGTGTTGTCTCAGAGACCAGTGTTTGTTTGTTCTGAAATAGTCCATAGTTTACGAGTAGGACGTCTGTCTGTCTCCCTAGCCGTGACACACAACCAAAGTTACTTCCTCATTTGCCATGAGGTGCATGCGCTGTACTGATGACTGCACACAGCGCATCCATGTTTTTGAAGAAACAACCGTGTCAGGGGAGACATACAGAACTACTCGTAAACTAGTATGGTGGTTTATTTATGAATCAGTATAGTGCACATGAGAAGAAAGTAAACAACTCTCATGTTATATGCTCAACCAATCTGGAAAAATGCATTTTTCAATAGCCTACGATAGGCTATATTAACAGACAAAAAGCTTTAAAAAAATTATTATTTTTCTGCATGAAAGGTGGCAACCCTAAGCCCTCGTTCACACAGGATGCCGAAGCAACGCTCAACCGAAGCTGTACCTACTCTGTACCCACAAGTTTCATTTCGGCGTCCTTGTTAACAGACGAAGCCGTTCACACCACCCGCGCGTGCTAAGCAGCCCCCTGGAGGGCAAAAGGTGCAATGTTCTTCAGAGAAGCAAACAGGTCCACAGCAGCTCCATAGCTGGGCCTGCAGGCACAGATTTACTGTGTGTGTGTGTGTGTGTGTGTGTGTGTGTGTGTGTGTGTGTGTGTGTGTGTGTGTGTGTGTGTGTGTGTGTGTGTGTCTGCAGCTGTAGGCTATTATGTAAGAAGCCACTGTGCTGCTATTATTAGCCTGCTACTGAGACCAGAGAGACAGACTATGTGTGTGTGTGTGTGTGTTTTCTGTCTGTGTGTGTGTTTTCTGTCTGTGTGTGTGCGTGCGTGAGCGCACGTGTTTTGTTTACTGTGCGTACGTACGTACGTGTTTCGTGTGTTTGTCTCTCTCTGTCTGTCTGTCTGTGTGTGTGTTGTGTGTGTGTGTGTGTGTGTGTGTGTGTGTGTGTGTTTTCTGTCTGTGTGTCTGTGTGTGTGTGTGTGTGGTCTGCGTATGAAATCTATACTTTTGCTTTGTCCATGTCTACAAAAATAGATAGAGCTTTGTGTGTGCGTGTGTGTGTGTGTGTGTGTGTGTGTGTGTGTGTGTGTGTGTGTGTGTGTGTGTGTGTGTGTGTGTGTGTGTGTGCAGCTGAAACACCTTGAACCAACACTGCCTACTGCTTCTAATAGTTCAGATGGATGATTCATAACGAGACAAAACAGTTTTAGAACGTTGCAGAGAAGAGTTGCAGCGGTGAGAACTGGTTAGTTGTTAGTCGTGTGTGTACACTTTTACACACACTTTTGGCCGTGTCTGCGGGTGGGAAGCCATTGGGGTCTGAGTCCTGGTCGCTGCGCTAGTGCCTCCTCTAGATGCCTTCCCCCCCTCCCTCCTCACTGCCAGGTGAAAAGAAGCGGCTGACGTACGACTGCACATGTATCAGAGGAAGCATGTGCTGGTCTACAACTCTCCCCAGATCGGCAGAGCATTCATGCATTCGGACTTGGAAGTTGGAGACAGGGACTCTGACTTGTTAACCCATTGATACCTGATGCAGCATTTGTGTGTGTATCCCTTTAAGACCGCGAACCGCGTCACGCGGTTCGCGGTCTTAAAGGGATACACACACAAATGAGGGATATACACGCAAATGCTGCATCAGGTATCAATGGGATAAAGAATTGTTTTTGTGAAATACATTGGCATAAGATATTGATAGCTATATTAAAACGGTGACATTATTAAATGTTCTGCAGGGCAGGCAGGTGTGTTCCACCTACACGTGGATTCACACTCATGAACTGTAACTCTGGACTCAGGATCAGGTAATGGGGATTCCACTCAGACTCTTCTTTGATAGTCTCACTGGCCAGCCTCCCCTCGCTTCTGGGAGAGTCGTCTGGCTGCACGGAAACAGGCAACTGGTATAAGCCGTCCCCTGCTCTACAGCTGCTCTCCCATTGGAGCGACTGTTTCAGTCGCTGCCGGATGTCCGCTCCCGGCTTATTACAAGCTCTGTCATTGGCTCCGACCATGTCAATCAGAGCGGCTTCTGCTCCCTCCTCCCTGTGTGTCGCTGTAAATAGTGCCCTACCGCCTCAGTGAAAACAACAATGCTAACTAGCTAGCAAGCTAACGGCAGAAACCTACACGCTATAGCTCGTTGCTACACGCTGAAAATGGCAAGTTGGATTGTTGGAAACTATCTTCCAAGGGCACTGCCGCTAAGCGACGCCCATCGCAATCCCACAATGGAGACCTGCGCCGCCAGACTACTTCTTTGATGACTCGGACTCGGACTTGGAACACTGACGATCATTCGAGACTCGACCTGGACTCGAGATGTAGTGACTTGACCACATCACTGGTATCAACGCAGAAGTGCGACGTTGCTACAGTATCGATTCAATGATCAACCATCCAACTGCATCCATCCACAGTGAAAACATCGATATTAATCGCTATGACC
>NC_139628.1:13988847-13999347 GCF_964638095.1 Poromitra crassiceps
CTAGGTTGGTGCTAGCATGGATGGGCCGGAGGAGGTTGGGTTTAGGCATGAGGAGTGACAATTGGTTAAGATTAGCGTCAAATATCAGGCCAAGCCAATCAGAGGCAGAGTTGTCCCTCCGGCCCATCCATTCTAGCACAAAACTTGCCTTTGGGTGTATTTTGTGTATTGGTAAGTGTGAACTCTGTAGGTACTACATTTTCTGTGTAGATGATATACCATATGTACTGTGTGTGTGTGCGTGCGCTTGCGTGCGCTTGCGTGCGCGCGTGTGCGTGCGTGTGTGTGTGCGTGTGTGTGTGTGTGTGTGTGTGCGTGCGCTTGCATGCGTGCGTGTGTGTGTGTGTGGGCGTGCGTGTGCGTGCGCGTGTGTGTGTGCGTGCGTGTGTGTGCATGCGTGTGTGTGTGTGTGTGTGTGTGTGTGCGTGTGTGTAGGTGGAGGGACAGTATGTACCATGCGTTGGGGTACAGCAGCATCCTGGTGATGCAGGCCACCATGACCTTCGAGCACAGAGACATCCAGGCTGCCATGGCAACCATCAAGGATGCCCTACAAACCTGCCAGAGGTGAGAGAGAGAGAGAGAGAGTTTGCATTGTTTGGAGGGTGGTCCAAAGTGAAATGTGCATTTTCTTTTCAGAATCACCTGCCATCTCCCACTTTAACCCCCTGTGTGCACGCAAATATTTCTGATGAGTAAGGGGGGGGGGGGGGGAGAAAATGTTGGCTGGCAATCTGGCTTTTGGGTATTTTGCCGAAATGTTTTGTCTGTGGATGGATTATTAATTTGCCGTATGCCCAAGTTCACATGCTCTGTTAGTGAAATAAAAAATATATAATATAAAAAGCATATAGGGAAATACATCATTAGTCTCGTGTGTTGATCAGAGTTGTGATTAAAGGGTTGGGTGGTGGGCCCCGGAAGATTTTCAGATTTCAAAGTGGACCCTTGGTCTAGAGGTTCTGAAGCTGGAGGTTAGTTGCTGATTGGTCTAGAGGTTCTGAAACTGTAGGCTAGTTGCTCATAGGTCCAGAGGTTCTGAACCTGTAGGTTATTAATTGCTGATTGGTCCAGACCTTCTGAACCTGTAGGCTCATTGCTGATTGGTCTAGACTGTAGCCCTGCATGCAGAGTGGACGTATCTCCGCAACCATAAGACTCAGGGGTGGTGGCGGTGGATTCGGGGTGAAGAATACATATTTTTATATCTTTATATGCATCGCGATCTTACCTTCCGTTTCCCAGAAAATGTAAACATTTCTCTGATTGGATAGTGGGAGGGAAAAAAGGATAGATCTACTCTAGATAGACCACTAGGGGGCGCGGACCACTATTTGAGAAACAGTGGTCTAGAGCAGTGGTCCCCAACCACCTTGGTACCGGGCCATGAGCCCGGTCAATTTCTTTTTTTTATACAGTAAACATAGGCTATAATATTATAGGCTGTGTGTGGTAGTTGAAACATAGTTTCAAGTTGACGTTTATTTATGTTTGTAGTTGAAACAAAAACATAAATACTGTAGGCTACATACAGTACAACACAAAAGGCTGTTATTTACCCTTTGTCGCCACCTGGTGAGTAAATATATATGTAACTAAAACCATAAAAATTTACAACCGGTCCGCGACTTTCTTTTTTCATGTATCTACCGGACCTTGACACAAAAAAGGTTGGGAACCCCTGGTCTAGAGGTTCTGAACGTGTAGGCTTGTTGCTGGTTGGTCGAGAGGTTCTGAATCTGTAAGCTCGTTGCCGATTGGTCTTGAGGTTCTGAACCTGTAGGTTTGTTGCTGATTGGTCCAGACGTTCTGAACCTGTATGCTTGTTGCTGATTGTTCTAGAGCAGTGGTGCCAACCAGTCGATCGCGGTCTACTGGTCAACCGCGGACTGACCCCAGGTCGTTCGCGTCAAAAATCGATTATTAAAATAAATAAATAATAATAATAATATAATAATAATCAAATAAAATATAATGGAAGTACATGCAGTTGTTTATTTTAATTATGGATCATAATCCAATGCAATTCCAAATGCACTTTTATTTTAAAAGTAGCCACACAGTGAGAAAAAAGAAATTGTAAAAAAAAAAATCATGTATTGGGAAAAAAAAGTGATGCATCGATTTAAGATGCATCGAGATGCATCGAGATGCATCGATAATCGTAATGGAATCTAATCGTAGCCCTCTGAATTGTAATCAAATCCAATTGTGAGGCCAGTGAAGATTCACAGCCCTAATGTCAAGTGGTTGTGGGACAACGAGAAAGTGTTGTGAGGTTAGTTACTGCAGGCTGGAAACGATGTGTGTGCGTTTGCGATGTTGAAACTGGACTGGTAGATCTCGGGAGGCTGGCTACTTGAAAAGTAGATCTTGGGTCAAAAAAGGTTGGGCACCCCTGTTCTAGAGGTTCTGAACCTGTATGCTTGTTGCTGATTGTTCTAGAGGTTCTGAACCTGTATGCTTGTTGCTGATTGGTCTAGACCAGTGGTGACCAATTTGGGGACCGCGGGCCAAGTTTGGCCCGCGCTCTTTTTTTGAAAATTGCAGGCCAGGCCACCGGGCAGTTGCCCGACGTGCCCGATTATGCAGTCCGCCCCTGAATGGAGATGTCGGGACTCTTCTATCTATGATTAACGTTAATTTTGTGCAGCTGGTATTCTCTCTCCCCGACTCTATCACACGGGTGTGAGGCATTGCTATCTGAGGATTGATTGCTAATGATTGGTTGGCTGAATCACCTGGTTGGGGGGTGAGCTCTGATATTTGATCCCTCCCCAGTCACTGGCTTTACACCAGCTCAGCAAGATGGACAGATCATCATCATGGCAGTGGCACACTGACAAAAGAAAGTTTAGGACGGAGTGGCAAGACGAGTATTTTTTTACCGAAGTAAATTCAACAGCGGTTTGTCTCATTTGCAGACAGAGAGTGGCTGTTTTGAAAGAGTACAATATACTGTACGTCGCCACTACGAAACTGATTTTCAATTGTACCTTGACTGAGGATTTTTCAAGTTGTGAATTAAGTCAAATTTCTCTCTTGATTACAAAGGTGGAAAATACAACTGTTTTTAACTGGGTGTTTACTGATTAAATGTTTAAGCTCCCCACAAATGCAGATGTTTTTTTAAATATATATAACCAATTGCAAATTATTACAATTACCAAACAGATAAAAAGTAGATTATTATATTGAAATGTTATTTTAGATTTAGAATGTTAATTTTCTATAAAACACAATACATTTTAATGTAATTCCACAACGTTTCTTTTCGGCCCTCGGCCCTCCACCCAGATTGAGTTTTGGCCCTTCATGGGAAATAATTTGGGCACCCCTGGTCTAGAGGTTCTGAACCTGTAGGCTTGTTGCTGATTGGTCTAGAGGTTCTGAACCTGCAGGCTTGTTGCTGATTGTTCTAGAGGTTCTGAACGTGTATGCTTGTTGCTGATTGGTCTAGAGGTTCTGAACCTGTAGGCTTGTTGCTGATTGGTCTAGAGGTTCTGAACCTGTAGGCTTGTTGCTGATTGGTCTAGAGGTTCTGAACCTGTATGCTTGTTGCTGATTGATCCAGAGGTTCTGAAACTTTAAGCTTGTTTGCTGATTGGTCTAGAGGTTCTGAACCTGTAGGCTTGTTGCTGATTGGTCCAGAGGTTCTGAGGACACACGGAATAGCTCATGATGTCATAATTGTATTTCTGCAGGTTCAGGAAGAGGAACTCTGTGGTTGTATCTCTGTCCAGTCTGGTCAGCAAGCAGTCCAACCTCCAAGAAGGTACACACGCGCACGCACACACACACACACACACGCACCCATGCACGCACACACACACGTGGGGTGTCGGTGATGGACCAGTAGCGTTCCAGAATTGTAACTTTCTTGTCACGCGGAGTCCCGACCCAAATCATAACCCTAACCCCAACCAAGTTGCTTTTGTTGCCTGAACCAAACCAAGATGTTTTGCTTGCCGATGGTCATGACCCAGTCAGGGGCTTCAGAGCCGGTGTCTGTGTGGTGGGAGGGGCTTCAAAGCCAGTGTCTGTGTGGTGGGAGGAGCTTCTGTGTTGTCTGTGTTGGAGATTTCTGTGGAACGAAATGTAAAAAAGCCACCAGGGCTGAACAGACATCAGAAAATGACCAAGCTCCACCCACACTGTTTGATTGATAGGTGATCTCAGCACAGTGAGGCTGAGGAACAAAGATGGAGGTAGAATAAAATAAAAAAAAACTAAAAAAAAAAGGACTTTATTATTGTTGTTGTTCCAGAGGAGAGGCATGCAGAGATTTGCTACGCTGAGTGTCTGCTGCAGAAAGCCACTCTGACCTTTGTACAGGTACGCACACCTGTCTGTCTGTCTATCTGCCTGTCTGGTTGTCTGTCTGCCTGTCTGCCTGCCTGTCTGTCTATCTGTCTGTCTGTCTATCTGCCTGTCTGGCTGGCTGGCTGGCTGTCTGTCTGCCTGCCTGTCTGTCTGTCTATCTGCCTGGCTGTCTGCCTGTCTGTCTGTCTGCCTGCCTGCCTGTCTGTCTGCCTGCCTGTCTGCCTGCCTGCCTGTCTGTCTGTCTGCCTGCCTGCCTGCCTGCCTGCCTGCCCGTCTGTCTGTCTGTCTGTCTGCCTGTCTGTCTGTCTGTCTGTCTGTCTGTCTGCCTGCCTGTCTGTCTGTCTGTCTGTCTGTCTGTCTGTCTGTCTCTCTGTCTGTCTGTCTCTCTGTCTGCCTGTCTGTCTGTCTGTCTGTCTGAATGAATGTAAATATCACCTTTGGAACAAGGTGATTTAGTCTCTCTCTCTCTCTCTCTCTCTCTCTCTCTCTCTCTCTCTCTCTCTCTCTCTCTCTCTCTCTCAGGATGAGAATATGATCAGTTTTATTAAAGGAGGCATCAAGATTCGGACCAGCTACCAGATCTACAAGTGAGTGATTCCAGCCTCCACAAGCCTCCACTCACACCTCCATGAGACTAACCTTCCAGCAACAAGACAGTCTGTCTGTCTGTCTGTCTGTCTGACTGTCTGTCTGTCTGTCATAAATAATAATATAATAATAATAATAATGACGTTTATAAAACCAGTGTTACAAAGTGCTTAGTCTCTCCCCAGACTCAAATATTACGTTGAATCGCTGCGCTCCGCATACTACATAAGTGAGTCTGTGCCAGTTCACAGCCACTGCTGGTTTTGAAGGCGGGTTGAAATTGAATGAGTGACAGGTCGTAGCACCGATGAGAGAGCGGTTCGAAAAATGGGCTGCGCCTCCCGTGTCGTCTGATCGCAAAGTCTTTACTGATTGGAGAAGACTGAAGCCATCACTGGCATATGACCGGCCAAGTGAACGGTTCCCTCCCATAACCAGCCCTCTGAGGGAAAGTGTCCCAGACCCAGAGAGAGATCTGCAGCATGCAGTAACGTAGTGTATCAGCATAAGAACTCTCATGGGTCTGGCGTTGAGACTACAAAGTGCTTTACGATGACCACAAATATACAGTCATCTCTGAAAAAGCAGGTAAACAAGCAGGCAGTAAAACACTATACATAAGAATAAAAGTAGGCTAGATAAAAAATAAAATAAGAATAAAACAAAGTTTAGTATTTAGAAGTGATTTAAAAGACGATACAGATTTGGCAAGCCAGTTCCACAGGCGAGGAGTGAATGCTCTGTCCCCTTTAGTTTTTAATCGTGATTTGGGAACAGCGAGTAGGTTGCTGCCTGAGGATCGCAGACTGCACACTGCTTGGTAGGGAGTCAACAGTTCAGATATGTATTCTGGGGCTAGGCCATGAAGGGCTTTAAAAGTAATGAGGAACATTTTAAAATCAATCCTAAAACAAATGGGTAGCCAATGTAATGTCAATAAGATGGGAGTAATTCTCTTTTCTTGGTTTTTGTCAGGAGACTTGGAGCTGCATTTTGTACAAATTGGAGTCTTTTTTTTATATTTTATTTAGCAATTTTCAGAATGTGAAAAACAGACACAAAAGAAGAGAGAGAGAGAAAAGACAAACCATACATATATATCAACATTTAAATGTTACAGTATGGTGTTACAGTATGGTGCTCATGTGCATACATATATATCAACATTCAAATGTTACAGTATGGTGTTACAGTATGGTACTCATGTACATACATATATATCAACATTTAAAGGTTACAGTATGGTGTTACAGTATGGTACTCATGTGCATACATATATATCAACATTTAAATGTTACAGTATGGTGTTACAGTATGGTGCTCATGTGCATACATATATATCAACATTTAAATGTTACAGTATGGTGTTACAGTATGGTACTCATGTGCATACATATATATCAACATTTAAATGTTACAGTATGGTGTTACAGTATGGTACTCATGTGCATACATATATATCAACATTTAAATGTTACAGTATGGTGTTACAGTATGGTGCTCATGTGCATACATATATATCAACATTTAAATGTTACAGTATGGTGTTACAGTATGGTACTCATGTGCATACATATATATCAACATTTAAATGTTACAGTATGGTGTTACAGTATGGTGCTCATGTGCATACATATATATCAACATTTAAATGTTACAGTATGGTGTTACAGTATGGTACTCATGTGCATACATATATATCAACATTCAAATGTTACAGTATGGTGTTACAGTATGGTGCTCATGTGCTTGCAAGAGATGTGCGTGGGATCCCACGCAGGGGGTCCATGTGAAGTCACCTAGGCGAGTTACCCGTCCCCCCTACCCTCATCCAAGTAGGCCAGAAACGGATCCCAGATATTTGAAAATGTTCCAAGCAAGTTATAGTCATCAAGAACCTGAGTCTGTTAAAAGACTGTTACAATAATCCAATATGATCCTGTGACCTTGTTAATGTGTTTCTCAAAGTTAAGGTTTTTATCAAAAAGCACCGAGACATGCTGAATAGAGTTTGGGCTAACACCAGAAAGACAGCTGCATTTTGAGGGTCTAAGGCCCAATCCCAATTCCTATCTTAACCCTCAATCTTAACCCTCAAGCTCAACCCTCAATCTTAGTAGCCCTCAAAACTAAGTGTTAAGGGCTATCTTGCGACTTTAAAATGGGACAGCCCTTAAAGGCAGATACGTCTTCAGACTGTGGGGGGCAGCAGTAGGCCTATGCCAAAGCTCCGTCCAGTCTGTCAATTCAAAAGGAGAGGAAAAAAGCATCCCTACAAATATTTCCTTGATAATATAGGCTAGATGTAGAAATTACGATAACCATTGTATTATCTTTTAAATGTCATTTTATGGATTTCCGTTTTGGAGCCTAACACATTTGTTGTTGCTAACTATCGATAGTCAGTAGCCGTGCTGGTCCATAATTCTCTGTGGTAATGTCGTTGTTGAGTTGTTTTTATCAAGATACAGCCTACGTGTAATGCTACGCACCACAAGGCGGGTGGGGGCTAGAATGACCGTGCTTTCCGACGTGAGGGCTGGCTTGACTGCAGTGTTTAACTGCAGTCAAGCCAGCCCTCACGTCGGAAAGCACGGTCATTCTAGCCCCCACTCGTTAGCAACAACAATAATGTTAGGATTCCAAAACGGAAATCCATAAAATGACATTAAACTAAGCTAATACAATGGTTATCGTAATTTTTACATCGCTATTAACAAGGAAATACATAACTTTGTAGGGCTCCTTTTTTCCTCCTTCGCCGCCATCTTCCATCTGAATCTATCTAGCTGATGACACGCAAGGGATTCTGGGATCGCACTCACTGCCAAGGGTGGTCGTGGAAAATCTCAAAACTGAGGGCTGTTCGTTGCTCAAACTCGACCCTTAATTTAACACACTGAGAATCGGGACAGCACTAGCACTTCGCGGGAGTGCGCATTTTTGAGACTGAGGGTTAAGATTGAGGGTTAAGATAGGAATTGGGATTGGGCGTAAGACAGTGATACTCAACCTGCGGCCCCGGGGCCAGATGCGGCCCGCGATAGGGTGCCAAGGGGCTCCTGGCCATTTTCTCATTCACAATGAAAACTATAAAGTTCGACTGAGCTCCAGCTAAATTCTCAAATATCGCCACCTGCTGACCACCCAGGTACTTATATGTATGTATTAACTAACTTAACTTGCGCGCACAAAATTGTCAGACTAAACTCCAGCTGACACCCCAAACACCTACAATCCGCTACAGAAAAATGTATATTATGAATGTTTGTTTATTAACTGGCCCCTGGCCTCCTGTCATTTTGCAAAAGTGGACTCCGGGCAAAGTGTCTAAGAGAATACTTTGAAAACCAAAAAAGCCATCTAAGGCATCTCATATCTAAGAGAGACTGCCGCAAATCAGATTTGTTTCTTTAAATCAGATGTTTAAAGCCCCCCTCCAGTCAGTTTGTCTACCTGTACGGTCGGTGTTGTATTTCAAATGTTCTCAACATTCTATGAGCGCCTGCTGTATAGTCACATGTCACATTTCACATGTCACATGTCACATGTATAGTCACATGTCATCTGATTCTGTATAGTATAGTCACATGTCATCTGATTCTGTATAGTATAGTCACATGTCATCTGATTCTGGAGATGCGCCCGGAAAAACAGTGCAAGTTACGTGGTTACAGCCAGCAGGCAGTGGGCTTAGCTAACGTAGCTAACAGCTTGCTACTTAACATGCCAGCTCGTCACCTCACTCAGAATCAAATTTACCACTATAGCATTCCATTGAGTCATACATCATTGTTTAATTTTAGCAGCTAACTTAGCACAAAATAAAAATATTTGTCAAAAATATTTGGCGAACAGTGTGCCTAATTAATACTGTCAAGAGATGTGACGACTCAGAGAGATATGAAAAAAAAAAAAGACCAAAATACACTGGAGGGGGCTTTAAGACAGACTGTCCGCAATGTTATTTACAACTGATCAGATGGGATTTGGTGTGTCCAGGCATCGCCACCAACCTATCTGCATGGGTTGCTGTGGAAACGACGTAGGTGTAAGTAACTACGTACGCGGCTTTCCAAAGCCGAAGCATGAGGAATGGAGATGCATCATCTCGCCATCAAAACAACCACGCTGTCACTGTCAGGTTGCACTGCAGAACTCCTCCGACGCACCAGACCAACTCAGGGACGCAGGAGGAAAGGAGGCTGATGTGCGTTGCGATGTTCCGTGCTGCAGCCTTCTGGATGTGTCGTTGTGTGACGTGTTGCGTGTGACACAAAAGACACTTTGAAATTTGTGCGACCAGAGCATCCAGACTGAGATGCAGCTGTAGAAATCCGATTGGAATCGCATTTCAAACCACCTCCAAATGTGGTTTGGTCCTGATTTGTAAAAAATCATATTTCATGTGTTTTTTTGCTGTCCAGACTTTGTAAAATCAACCCTGGATACAATCTGGATATGCTTTTTTTTTTTTTGCGCTGGCAGTCTGAAAAAGGCACATGGAAGTCTCTCAGTAGGGGTCAAATGTCTGAACTGCACACTCTCTGTAGCCTCTGTAACAGGTCATCATTTGTCTTCCAAGTTGGACTCTAGTTATGGCCAAACATGTCTGGAAGGGAAAATACTATCATGCATAAACTGTTCAAAATGTCAGCATTTCCTTTTTCTGGTTGTGACATCATATACTCTGCCGTCCAATAGGGATTGCCAGAATATGCTGAACGTCACTCAGGATCTGGACGGCCAATCTGATTTGTTCAGACAGTTTGAGGGCGGGGTCAAGCTGGGCATTGGCTCCTTCAACCTGGTGAGTAGTCAAGAGTATTTTAAGTAGAATCAGACAAAATTACCGAAATATCGCAAGCTCTTGCCTGGTGAAAGGTTTGATCAAAGATCTCTGATTTGACTCAACCTTTATTTAAACATAGAAGCACACGGAGCGAGCGTTTACAGTAGGGATGGGCAATGAATTTTGAATGTTCAAATAATCATTTTCATTATCAAGATCGACTTTTATTATTGAAAGTCGAAAATCGTTTTCCATTGTTTTTTTTACCGGCACCTGTTTGTCCATGTGACGTTGCCGTAGCAGCTGCTGCGCACTCACTCACGTACCCAGCAGCTCCTTGGTAGAAATGCTAGAAACGTAGTAGAAATGTTCTTAAACTGTCTATATTACAGCAACACATGGACAAGGTTTCAAGGCTTGTTACTGCATGAATAAAAGCTGATATTCTGTCTACTGTTCCCTGGGCTATCTCGTCTCTGTTTGGGAAGCTACGCTAACGATGCTAACGTGGCTAACGTAGTCTGGCTGCCTGTTGAGTGCCAAAGTCACCCCCTCTCCCTCTCCATGGGATTTCATCCGCCATTCATTTTTCCATAGACCATGCGTTGCATAAATGCATATAATATTGTTTATCTTGGTCAAACCAATCGATTCATCGCTTTTTTCTTTCTTTTTTTAGGGGTGGGCAAATTTCGACGAAAAGTCGACTTTGGCCCATCGAATTTCGAATAGTGTTTTTGCTGGAAATGCCCATCCCTAGTTTACAGGTGTGTCCTGTTGGGTAGAAAAGGAGAAAA
>NC_139628.1:13999547-14029547 GCF_964638095.1 Poromitra crassiceps
GGGCCGGGGCGGGCACACCCTCTGCCCCGGTGTACGCTCCGCTACTGATTGCAATATAGTGTCTATGTATGAAATGGTGCAGCGTTTATCACTTTTCCTCCCCCCCCCCACCAGGCCCAGGCCAGGTATGGCGAGTGCATCAGCAGCCAGCAGGAGTGGAAGCAGATCCACCACCTGTGCTACTGGGAGCTGATGTGGAGCCACTCCTACCAGCAGGACTGGGCCCAGGCCTACCGCTACGCTGACCTGCTGTGCAAGGAGAGCCGCTGGTCCAAGGTACACACACCTACATGCACGCACGCACGCACACACACACACACACACACACACAGGCATGCACACACACACACACACACACACACAGGCATGCACATACACACACAGCACGGGCGCCGGAAGCAGGGGGACATGGGGACATTTTGTCCCCCTTAAAATTTTATCCCCCTCATTTTTTTTTTTTTTTCTAAAATCTGAGGGGGCAACTGCCCCTGACGCTTAGAGCCCACTTTACACTGTTTACACAGCCTGTGATGCTTGTTAAAGCCGTGATTGTTGTGGGATTATTACACCTGAGAGACAGACAGACCCAGGGATCAAGTTACAGAGAGCCCACTTTACACTGTTTACACAGCCTGTGACACTTGTTAAAGCCGTGATCGTTGTGGGATTATTACACCTGAGAGACAGACAGACCCGGACTCTGTACTGCACTCACTAATGCACTTTAGGATGGCTTGAATGTGTTGTCATTGGCTGCTGCTATAATCGTATACGGTTATTGTTATTTTATTTTTGTGTTGAGATGACAAGTTTTGCACTGTGTTTCGAAGTGATAATAATAATAATAATAATAATAAGTTCAGTGTTTCTGCCTGTGTTGCTGTCTGTTGTAGTGTAATTGTAAAATGACCTAAAGGGAGAGCAGGTCACCAAGTGAGTGAGAAAAGGAGAAAATACTGAATAATGACATCACTACAGTATAATCCTTATGTTAATTTAAAATGAGATATTCCTCTAAATATGCTAAAAATCATCCAAACGTCCAAAAAAACGTAAATCTTTCTTGCCGGCGCCCAAAAAAAAAAAAAAAAATCCCCCTAATTGCAAACTCGTTCCGGCGCCACTGACACACAGGCACGCACACACACACACACACACACACGCACACACGCACGCACACACACACGCACGCACGCACGCACACACACACACACACACACACACACACACACACACACAGGCATGCACATACACACACACATACACACACACAGGCACGCATGCGCACACACACACACACACATACAGTATATACACATGCATACCATACCACGACATATCACATACCTACATAACAGTTGTAAAATGCAGTTAGAAATCCCTTCCTGTTTTTACTCCTGTTTTTCTACTCCCTTCCACTTCGTCTCTCTCTCTCTCTCTCTTTCTCCCTCTATCCCTCTCTCTCTCCCTCCCCCTCTCTCTTTCTCTCTCTCTCTCCCTCCCTCTCTCTCTCCCTCCTCCTCTCTCTTTCTCTCTCTCTCTCTCCCTCCCCCTCTCTCTTTCTCTCTCTCTCTCCCTCCCTCTCTCTCTCCCTCCTCCTCTCTCTTTCTCTCTCTCTCTCTCCCTCCCTCTCTCTCCCTCTCTCTCAGGCTATCTATGTGTACCAGAAGGCAGCTATCCTCAGTATGATGTCAGAGGAGGAGGTGAAGGAGACGGGGGAGAACATCGTTGAGCTCTTCAAGTCAGTCTGCATGGAGCTTTAAGATTTCTCAATACATGGAAATATATATGGAAATACATGGGAGTATACACCTTATTCTTTGCCCATACAAGGACGCTTCTGCATGACGTCATTTCGTAATCGTCTTTCCGGTTTTAAACACGGAAGTAGAGTACGCCTACCGCAGTCATTTAGACTTGCCAAAAAGCTGTTTTCAAGCAAAAAAAACCCAAACTGTTTTAAAGTTTTAATATTTGTCGGGTGAGAACGTAACATATATGTGACCAGTTCATCAGAATAAAGCCTATTGGAAATCTTTAACGAGCAGCGAGGACCGGGAGCACTGGCTGTGCTGACACCGGTCGGACTAGCTATCTGTCAAACCCTACTGTAGTCAGGCTACTGGCAGTGAGAAAACACTGTCGACGTGCTTTTGTAACTAACGTTAAATGCCGACCAGGTACAGCCATCGGCTCCTCGCAGCAGTAACGTTATGAACATGTAACTGAAGTTGGCCGCAGTGTAGCTTAATTCTGAATGTTGCCAAACTTCATTCATACTGACGTTTTATTTTGAAAATGGCCGCCAACTATAGCACTGAACCGGAAGAACAAATACGTTGCGTCGAACGCGGAAGAGAGAAAAATTGGGCGTGGTGAATAAGGTGAATACATCAGGATATATGGGGGTATTTATATAATATCATATGGTATTATATTTAAGCAATAGATCACGACAGGCCGTGGTATATGCTCATTATACCACACCTAAGAGTCATACTTATAATGAGCATATCTCACGGCCTGAAGTGAGCTATTGCTTTAATAAAACGCTTACCAAGTATGGCAATATGGAAGGAATAAACAACTCCAATTTAAATGGCTGTTATTCAGAAATCATACTCTTTGCTCCCTGCACAGAGCCGACGCAGAACTGAACTTGTCAGATAGCAACACAGGCTTGGTGACAAACAGCTAACGTTAGTGTGGTGTGCTCTATGTTGTTTAATTCTATGTGTGAGTAACAGGAAGCCTTGTGGAAGGTAGCCTATAGGCTACTGGGGGCGGGTTGTTATGGTTGTTACTTCCTAGAGCTACAGAGTTGACATGTTGCTACGCTAAATAAATAGATTTGATCATAGTTCAGTTTGTCTCACGTTGCGTCTTTTTGAAGGTAACGACAGTGAGCTAGCTAACTTTGGCTAATGCTTGTGCTAACATTAGTTAACGCTAATGTTTCCATTTCGGTAGGCAGCTAGCAAACATTGTTAGCTAGCAAACGGCTAACTAGCTGTCATATACTGATGACGTCACTAGCAGGAGACGACAGTAAACACTACCGCAAGGCACTCTGGGTATTGTGGTGCGGAGCTCCAGTTTGCGAGGCTAGCTAGCTACCATTTGTTTTCTCAATTTGCTCATAACTGTGGTATATTATTAGTGTGGTATACACTAAATATACCACAATTGCTTGATTTGAGAGAGCCGTTTTAGAATATTATATTATATTATATTATATTATATTTAAGCAATATAGCATGAGAGCCAGTGTGTTGTGGCAAATATATCCCGCTGCTCAGCTGTTATCCCACGAGGCCGCAGGCGGGTGATTTGATTGGATCGTTCTGGAGACTGAAGTTGACATTGGCCAATCCTGGCGCTTGCTGAGAAGCTGAGAGCTTTCTGGAAAGCCCGACACGCAGCTCGAGCGCAGCGCTGCATTCTCAGCGCTTGCTGAGAAGCTGAGAGCTTTTCTGCAAAGCCCGACACCAACTAACGTTACGGGGTTAAATGCGGGGTTAACAGCCTTTTTTTTGCAAAGAAGACATTAGCCCGCGTCTATTCTTGTACAAAACATAATTTTCTGCGAAGTATTAGTAAAGTTATAAGCGAAGATCGATTCACAAGGATCTGACAGCTGTCTCCGCCATTTGTTTTTTCTACATTGTCATTTGAGGTAACCAAAGCCTTTTAGTAAGAGAGTTGCCATGGCAACTCAATAACCCATGGCCATGGGTTATTGGAGTGGGTTACTGGATTTATACAATGGCTGTGAACCAATCAGATTGCTTGATTTGAGAGAGCCGTTTTATAATATATTATATATATTGGTGGCTCAGTGGTTGGCGCTGTTGCCTCACAGCAAGAAGATCCCGGGTTCGGGTCAGTCCCAAGTTCTTTCTGTGTGGAGTTTGCATGTTCTCCCTGTGTCGTGTGGGTTTTCTCCGGCTGCTCCGGTTTCCTCCCACCATCAAAGACATGTATGTTAGGGTTAATACTCCTGTCAGTGCTCCTGACCAAGGCACTGGTAAAAGTAACTGGAGTTGGTCCCCGGGCGCTGCACTGCTGCTGCCCACTGCTCCTAGTTCTAGGAAGGTTCCTAGTAGAGGATGGGTCAAATGCAGAGGAGGAATTTCCCCATGGAGATAAATAAAGGATAACTTAACTTAATATGGAAATATAGGGATTTCTATATGAGACTATGGGAAAATGCATGGCATACATGGGACTATATGGAATATACATGGGGAAATGCATTGAACTATATAGGATTATACAATGAAGAACACAAAATGAGGACTACATTGTTCCTTGGTGTGTGTGTGTCCGTGTATATGCGTGCATGCGCTCATGTGTGTGTGTGTGTGTGTGTGTGCCTGTGTGTGTGTGTGTGTGTGACGTGCGTGCCTGTGTTTGTGTGTGTTTGTGTGCGTGTGACGTGCGTGCCTGTGTGTGTGTGCGTGCGTGCATATGCGTGCATGCGCTCGTGTGCATGTGTGTGCTTGCGTGCATACGTACGTGTGTGTGCGTGTGTGTGTGTGTGTGACGTGCATGTGTGTGTGCTTGTGCGCGTGTACGTGTATGTGTGTGTGCGTGCGTGTGTGTGTGTGCGTGCCTGTGTGCGTGTGTGTGTGCGTGCCTGCCTGTGTGTGCGTGTGCGTGCGTGCCTGTGTGCGTGCCTGTGTGTGCGTGCGTGCCTGTGTGCGTGTGTGTGTGCGTGCGTGTCTGTGTGTGTGCGTGCCTGCCTGTGTGTGTGTGTGCGTGTGCGTGCGTGCCTGTGTGTGTGTGTGCGTGTGCGTGCGTGCCTGTGTGTGTGTGTGTGTGTGTGTGTGTGTGTGTGTGTGTGCGTGCAGGCAGGTGGAGGGGCTGAAGCAGCGTCTGGCGGGGAAGTCCATCCCCACAGAGAAGTTTGCAGTGAGGAAATCCAGACGCTACAACGCTGCTAACCCCGTCAGGCTGGTCATACCTGCTCTGGTACACTGCTTTCCTATTGGACGACTACATCCATCAGACAGCTCTGATTGGCTGAAATGCAGCGATGAGTAATAGTTTCATGAAGTGTATCAAATAATTACAACACCAGTATACCAATCCCAATAGAGTACTTCATTCTATACCTTTTCTTAGCCATACTTTTGAACGTTTTGGTGGCATCTGGTGGCATTTCACTGACCTGTCAACTCCATCACATACACCACGCTCCACTTTACCACCACAGACTGTACTGTCAACTCCATCACATACACCACGCTCCACTTCACCACCACAGACTGTACTGTCAACTCCGTCACATACACCACGCTCCACTTCACCACCACAGACTGTACTGCCAACTCTGTCACATACACCACGCTCCACTTCACCACCACAGACTGTACTGTCAACTCTGTCACATACACCACGCTCCACTTCACCACCACAGACTGTACTGTCAACTCTGTCACATACACCACGCTCCACTTCACCACCACAGACTGTACTGTCAACTCCGTCACATACACCACGCTCCACTTCACCACCACAGACTGTACTGCAAACTCCGTCACATACACCACTCTCCACTTCACCACCACAGACTGTACTGCAAACTCCGTCACATACACCACTCTCCACTTCACCACCACAGACTGTACTGCCAACTCTGTCACATACACCACGCTCCACTTCACCACCACAGACTGTACTGTCAACTGTCACATACACCACTCTCCACTTCACCACCACAGACTGTACTGCCAACTCTGTCACATACACCACGCTCCACTTCACCACCACAGACTGTACTGTCAACTCTGTCACATACACCACGCTCCACTTCACCACCACAGACTGTACTGTCAACTCCGTCACATACACCACGCTCCACTTCACCACCACAGACTGTACTGCAAACTCCGTCACATACACCACTCTCCACTTCACCACCACAGACTGTACTGCAAACTCCGTCACATACACCACTCTCCACTTCACCACCACAGACTGTACTGCCAACTCTGTCACATACACCACGCTCCACTTCACCACCACAGACTGTACTGCCAACTCTGTCACATACACCATGCTCCACTTCACCACCACAGACTGTACTGTCAACTCCGTCACATACACCACGCTCCACTTCACCACCACAGACTGTACTGTCAACTCTGTCACATACACCACGCTCCACTTCACCACCACAGAGTGTACTGTCAACTCTGTCACATACACCACGCTCCACTTCACCACCACAGACTGTACTGTCAACTGTCACATACACCACGCTCCACTTCACCACCACAGACTGTACTGTCAACTCCGTCACATACACCACGCTCCACTTCACCACCACAGACTGTACTGCCAACTCTGTCACATACACCATGCTCCACTTCACCACCACAGACTGTACTGTCAACTCTGTCACATACACCATGCTCCACTTCACCACCACAGACTGTACTGCCAACTCTGTCACATACACCACGCTCCACTTCACCACCACAGACTGTACTGCAAACTCCGTCACATACACCACTCTCCACTTCACCACCACAGACTGTACTGCCAACTCTGTCACATACACCACTCTCCACTTCACCACCACAGACTGTACTGTCAACTCTGTCACATACACCACGCTCCACTTCACCACCACAGACTGTACTGTCAGCTGTCACATACACCACGCTCCACTTCACCACCACAGACTGTACTGCCAACTCTGTCACATACACCATGCTCCACTTCACCACCACAGACTGTACTGCCAACTCTGTCACATACACCATGCTCCACTTCACCACCACAGACTGTACTGTCAACTCCGTCACATACACCACTCTCCACTTCACCACCACAGACTGTACTGCAAACTCCGTCACATACACCACGCTCCACTTCACCACCAGAGTGTACTGTCAACTCTGTCACATACACCACGCTCCACTTCACCACCACAGACTGTACTGTCAACTCCGTCACATACACCACGCTCCACTTCACCACCACATACTGTACTGTCAACTCTGTCACATACACCACGCTCCACTTCACCACCACAGACTGTACTGTCAACTCCGTCACATACACCACGCTCCACTTCACCACCACATACTGTACTGTCAACTCCGTCACATACACCACGCTCCACTTCACCACCACAGACTGTACTGTCAACTCTGTCACATACACCACGCTCCACTTCACCACCACAGACTGTACTGTCAACTCTGTCACATACACCACGCTCCACTTCACCACCACAGACTGTACTGTCAACTCCGTCACATACACCACTCTCCACTTCACCACCACAGACTGTACTGTCAACTCCGTCACATACACCACGCTCCACTTCACCACCACAGACTGTACTGTCAACTGCAGTAGTGAGCCAATCACACATCACATTAAAGTGAAGAACGCTTGCGGTGATTGGCTGTGAGCATTTCTTTCTAAATCGGTCTAGAAAAAGGATCAGATTACAGGTATTGTTTGACTGGAGGAGTTTCAATACTACTTGGCACTGGGTTAGTAGGTTATTAGTACTGATACTCAGCCCTAATGGTGTCTAATGTAAAGGATGGCTTTACCCATTATCAAACCTCTTTGACTCATTATAATGTTGTTAATATAAGCAGATGGCCAGTGTTTACCTTCGCTATATGCTTTCCACATGGAGAAATCCAACTCTGTTTGTCCGGCTTGCAGAAACTCCGCCCCCACCAGCTGCAAGTCATTAAGGCTCGTTAACTCATTCATGGCCAGTTTAGGACTGCCAATATTGAGCTCAGGCCAAAGATTTTCATAATTGTTGGTCATCATTCAAGACCCACAGTAAATTATCTATTAGCACCAAAGTGATTTGCAATACCTCAAAATGAAGATGTACGTCTCTGGGTTCACCAGAAAAAAAAGTGAGCTTTTACCATGTTCTGTACTCTACTTATAGCCATTTATATACACCCTGTTTTCACCAAAAAGGTCTCTCTGAGAAGGGAAATAGGAGAAAAAGGCATTTTTGTAAAGGACACAATCTCAGGCAGAACTCGCTCTCAATTCTTTTATTTTGAACTGTATTGACATCAGACATGTAAATATTATTCGTTATGACACAAATGACAAAATATATATATATATATATATATATATATACATACATGAAGTGCTTTTTTTACATTCAACAATACAGTTTACTCAGTGTGAGTGAGTGGGGCCCATGTGTGTCTCTTTACATTACATTACATTTCGTCATTTAGCAGACCCTTTTATCCAAAGCAGCCTTGCAGCAGTAGAGTAACATCAACACACACACACACACACACACACACACACACACACACACACACAGAGTTCTGTCCACAGCTGCTGCTGGATCGCACCTCCTTCCCAGGGAACACTATTGATCTCCCCGCAAATTAGCATAGGAGGAGAACACCAAACTGGTCTGAGATCAGCGTCTAGCCTCCTCTGCCTCTGCATCGTTGGCAATGCATATATATCAACAACAAAATGTGTGGCGAGGCTGCCAAGCTTTACGGGCTCCTGAACTACAATTTTGCGTGATCTGTGTTTGAAAGAGCCTATAGTCACTTTCAATGTAATCCCGGCGGGTCTTTGATGCACGGCGCAAATCCGCTCTGAAAAATGGCTCCTGTCTGTTGCTGCGTTGTCCTAGTTCTCCTTCTCCTCCTCTCGTTCGGGCTGGGACACAGGAACGGGGTCCGGCTTGGCTTTGGGACCAGGCGCTGGAACCGGATCGATCATGTTGGTCACGGGTTTGACTACCGCGAACGGAACAACTCATCCAGGTTCGCTGCCCTGCAGCAAGGCGACCAGCGCAGCGCGCCGAGGGGCATTTCAATGGCGTTTCTCCTCTCTGCAACAGGCAGCGTTTCTCCGTTTTCTGTTATTAATTCCTCCTCCCCCATTTCAAAACAACAGCTGCGTAGTTGTTTGTTCACGTGTTGTCGGCTTGTCCGGCTTGAGGCCAGGGACCTGATACCATGTCACAGGCTGGGGAAGTCTTTGAACTACGCTAAACACGAATACAAACAAAAACACGTCAAACACGTCTTTGGCTGGGAGGCACATTCCTGATAAGACGTTAAAGACGTATTTGGCCATGAATGAGTTAAGGCTCTCTATGTGATTCTCCATGGATGTGCGCATACTTAAAAAATAAAACTAAACAATAACAGCCGCCCTCAGAGCAGATTCTGCGTCTTGAGCAGAACTTCCGCAGTTCCATATTTTGCCAAAGGAGGAAATGGGAGCTCTCCATGTGGAAAACTTATAGCGAAGGTAAACACTGGCAATCTGCTTATATTAACGACATAATGATACAAAATGTGTTGATAATCGGTAAAGCCATCCTTTAAGCTAGGTGTAATCGGCATCATTTTCACAGATAAATTGATGTCTCTGTTGCTCCTCTCTCATTCCGAATGACATAAGACAATACTGAGCGTCTGATTGGATAATGGTTTGTTGATGCGGGGTTATGCCCCGCCCCCTCCTCTGTACAGGTTTGATGCATGTTATGGCCCCACCCCCTCCTCTGTACAGGAAATGATGTATGTTGTATGCCCCGCCCCCTCCTCTGTACAGGAAATGATGTACGTGTGGAACGGTTTCACGATCGTGGGGAAGAGAGCGGACAACACAGAGGCTCTGCTGGTTACCATAGAGACAGCAGAGGAGCAGCTCCGCAACGAGCCCAGTTAGTACAAATACTAGTAGTACTGAACCACTGCTACTAATATAATACACTGTTACTAATATTACTAATATAATACACTGAGAGGGAGACGTGTTTCTCTCTAGAGCATGGATGGGCAACTTTGATGATAGAGTAGAGAGGGCCACAAAAAATGTCCTTGCTACCAGAGTGCCATGTTGTGACCGTGCACTCAGTAGCCTACTGTAACACCATCACTCCCAATTATAGCTACTAATTTGATGAAAAAGACTGGTAATCAAAGTTTATTATACCAACATTTATTTTTCATATTCAAATTGAGTAATTCTTCCATTCAGATGACACCAGAAACTTTGCTCTAGCTTTAAAACAGCCCGCTACAGCAATTTGATGGGGTACATCACCCAAATATGTGATATTAATCAGATTAGTAATGCTGCATGTGCAATGTGCATCCTGGATATAGTTTTTTACAATAGCGTTAGCTCAAATGCTAACGTTAAACAGTATGTGGATGGACAATGCTAACACCATTAGTGCCACGTTCTAGGATGTACAGTCAAATAAAAACACAGATTTGGGTGGTCTAACCTAACCAAAAACGTCCGCTTTGTTTTTTGACTGAGGTCTGGGGCATGCGGCCCCCAGGCCACCAGTTGCCCACCCCTGCTCTAGGGTCATTTACACAGCCTGTGAACGCTGCCATCATTCCGGTGTCATTACGCCTCTCCTTCTGTATAAAAGTCACAAGGACGGAATGTCGTATCATTTTGTTCCGCCTTTCGTTCCTCCAGTGGAGGTAGTAACAGAGCTGAATCCTCCAGTGGAGGTAGTAACAGAGCTGAATCCTCCAGTGGAGGTAGTAACGGAGCTGAATCCTCCAGTGGAGGTAGTAACGGAGCTGAATCCTCCAGTGAATCCTCCAGTGGAGGTAGTAACGGAGCTGAGTCCTCTAGTGGAGGTAGTAACAGAGCTGAATCCTCCAGTGGAGGTAGTAACGGAGCTGAATCCTCCAGTGGAGGTAGTAACAGAGCTGTGGAGGTAGTAACGGAGCTGATAAATCCCTCTGTGACTCGTAGGTGAGGAGATTCCCTCTGACCATCCACAATAATTGTATTTCCCTCAGCAGCAGGTACAGCTGTTCACATCTCCATGGCAACGACAGAACATCATGCCTGTGTAAAAGCATTTTCTGGAAAGACTCATTTGCAGGCCTTCCTAACGGGGATATTGGGAGATCTCTGTGTAAACGTGGCTTCTGTCTGTATGACTCTCTCTCCCTCCCTCCCTCCCTCTCTCCCTCCCCCCTCTCTCTGTCCCTCTCACTGTCTCTCCCCCCTCTCTCTTTCCCTCCCTCTTTCTCTCCCTCTGTCTCCCCCCAGACCCGTCAGAGTTCCATCCAGATGACAGCTGTCTGGTCCAGATGTTGAAAGGTCTCTGTCTGAAACATCTGGACAGGTTACTGCAGGCCGAGCTCTGCTTCACACAGGTTCTGTCCAGGTAACACACACATGCACGCACACACATGCGCACACACAGGCATGCACGCACACACACACACACACACACACACACACACATGCATGCATGCACGCACATACAAACACACATGTGCACACAGGCACGCACACACACATACGCAAAGATAAATTAATTTGCTGTTTTTTCTTTTTAAATTGTGAGAAAAATGAAATTGTGCTACTTATCTCTTTCTGTTTGTGTCTTTTGTGTGTGTGTGTGTGTGTGTGTGTGTGTGTGTGTGTGTGTGTGTGTGTGTGTGTGTGTGTGTGTGTTCAGTGAGCGTCGTATCAGATACGATCACTACTTGATCCCCTTCACTCTGTATGAGCTGGGTCTGCTGTATAAACAACAGGGAGACTTCACCAAGGCCACCAGGTTCATCGAGAACGCCAAGTAAGTCCTCTTCATGTACCTGTATTTACCTCGAGGTCCAGAGTCATAATGTCAGGTAAGTCCTCTTCATACACCTGTATTTACCTCAAGGTCGAGAGTCATAACGCCAAGTAAGTCCTCTTCATACACCTGTATTTACCTCGAGGTCCAGAGTCATAATGTCAGGTAAGTCCTCTTCATACACCTGTATTTACCTCAAGGTCCAGAGTCATAACGCCAAGTAAGTCCTCTTCATACACCTGAATTTACCTCGAGGTTCAGAGTCATAACGCCAAGTAAGTCCTCTTCATACACCTGTATTTACCTCAAGGTCCAGAGTCATAACGCCAAGTAAGTCCTCTTCATACACCTGTATTTACCTCGAGGTCCAGAGTCATAACGCTAAGTAAGTCCTCTTCATATACCTGTATTTACCTCAAGGTCCAGAGTAAGTCCTCTTCATACACCTGAATTTACCTCGAGGTCCAGAGTCATAACGCCAAGTAAGTCCTCTTCATACACCTGTATTTACCTCGAGGTCCAGAGTCATAATGTCAAGTAAGTCCTTTTCATACACCTGTATTTACCTCGAGGTCCAGAGTCATAATGTCAAGTAAGTCCTCTTCATACACCTGTATTTACCTCGAGGTCCAGAGTCATAATGTCAAGTAAGTCCTCTTCATACACCTGTATTTACCTCGAGGTCCAGAGTCATAATGTCAAGTAAGTCCTCTTCATACACCTGTATTTACCTCGAGGTCCAGAGTCATAATGTCAAGTAAGTCCTCTTCATACACCTGTATTTACCTCGAGGTCCAGAGTCATAACGCCAAGTAAGTCCTCTTCATATACCTGTATTTACCTAGAGGTCCAGAGTCATAACGCCAAGTAAGTCCTCTTCATACACCTGTATTTACCTCGAGGTCCAGAGTCATAATGTCAAGTAAGTCCTCTTCATATACCTGTATTTACCTCGAGGTCCAGAGTCATAACGCCAAGTAAGTCCTCTTCATACACCTGTATTTACCTCGAGGTCCAGAGTCATAACGCCAAGTAAGTCCTCTTAATACACCTGTATTTACCTCGAGGTCCAGAGTCATAACGCTAAGTAAGTCCTCTTCATACACCTGTATTTACCTCGAGGTCCAGAGTCATAACGCTAAGTAAGTCCTCTTCATACACCTGTATTTACCTCGAGGTCCAGAGTCATAACGCTAAGTAAGTCCTCTTCATACACCTGTATTTACCTTGAGGTCCAGAGTCATAACACTAAGTAAGTCATCTTCATACACCTGTATTTACCTCGAGGTCCAGAATCATAACGCCAAGTAAGTCCTCTTCATACACCTGTATTTACCTCGAGGTCCAGAGTCATAATGTCAGGTAAGTCCTCTTCATACACCTGAATTTACCTCGAGGTCCAGAGTCATAACGCCAAGTAAGTCCTCTTCATACACCTGAATTTACCTCGAGGTCCAGAGTCATAACGCTAAGTAAGTCCTCTTCATATACCTGTATTTACCTCAAGGTCCAGAGTCATAACGCCAAGTAGGTCCTCTTCATACACCTGAATTTACCTCGAGGTTCAGAGTCATAACGCTGAGTAAGTCCTCTTCATATACCTGTATTTACCTCAAGGTCCAGAGTCATAACGCCAAGTAAGTCCTCTTCATACACCTGAATTTACCTCGAGGTCCAGAGTCATAACGCCAAGTAAGTCCTCTTCATACACATGTATTTACCTCGAGGTCCAGAGTCATAATTTCAAGTAAGTCCTCTTCATACACCTGTATTTACCTCGAGGTCCAGAGTCATAATGTCAAGTAAGTCCTCTTCATACACCTGTATTTACCTCGAGGTCCAGAGTCATAATGTCAAGGAAGTCCTCTTCATACACCTGTATTTATCTCGAGGTCCAGAGTCATAACGCCAAGTAAGTCCTCTTCATACACCTGTATTTACCTCGAGGTCCAGAGTCATAATGTCAAGTAAGTCCTCTTCATACACCTGTATTTACCTCGAGGTCCAGAGTCATAATGTCAAGTAAGTCCTCTTCATATACCTGTATTTACCTAGAGGTCCAGAGTCATAACGCCAAGTAAGTCCTCTTCATACACCTGTATTTACCTCGAGGTCCAGAGTCATAATGTCAAGTAAGTCCTCTTCATACACCTGTATTTACCTCGAGGTCCAGAGTCATAACGCCAAGTAAGTCCTCTTAATACACCTGTATTTACCTCGAGGTCCAGAGTCATAACGCTAAGTAAGTCCTCTTCATACACCTGTATTTACCTCGAGGTCCAGAGTCATAACGCTAACTAAGTCCTCTTCATACACCTGTATTTACCTCGAGGTCCAGAGTCATAACGCTAAGTAAGTCCTCTTCATACACCTGTATTTACCTTGAGGTCCAGAGTCATAACACTAAGTAAGTCCTCTTCATACACCTGTATTTACCTCGAGGTCCAGAGTCATAACGCCAAGTAAGTCCTCTTCATACACCTGTATTTACCTCGAGGTCCAGAGTCATAATGTCAAGTAAGTCCTCTTCATACACCTGTATTTACCTCGAGGTCCAGAGTCATAACGCCAAGTAAGTCCTCTTCATACACCTGTATTTACCTCGAGGTCCAGAGTCATAACGCCAAGTAAGTCCTCTTCATACACCTGAATTTACCTCGAGGTCCAGAGTCATAACGCCAAGTAAGTCCTCTTCATACACCTGTATTTACCTCGAGGTCCAGAGTCATAATGTCAAGTAAGTCCAGTGTTTCCCACAGGATTTAGAGAATTTGTGGTGGAGGACCACAGACCCCCTAGGGGGGTGCGGGGGCATGCCCCCCCGCGACATTTTTGTAAACATTTTAAAGTAAAATGCATGAATTTGGTGTACTTTGAGAAAGCTTAAGAGCAAAATTAAAAGGCTAGATCTATGAAGAACATGTCATCATTACTGTGCTGTGGGTTTACAATGACAAACTAAATTTCTCCCTATAGGTCAGGGATACTCAACTTGCTTTGCCACTTTCGTGAAATGATAGAAGGCGAGGGGCCAGTTAATAAACAAACAATATACATTTTTCTGTAGCGGATTGTAGGTTTTTGGGGTGTCAGCCGGAGTTTAGGCTGACAGTGTTGTGCACACCGGATAGTTAGTTAGGTTAAGTTAGTTAGGTTAAGTACATACATAAGTGCCTGGGTAGCGAGCAGATGGTGGTATTTGACAATTTAGCAGCTAAATCATAGATTATTGAAAGATATTCCATATTCCAGACTGAAATGCTATAACAGAAGTATTGGCCAGAATGACATGAACATTTATTGGACACCTATTCAGCGGATATCTTGCATGTTGCGTTCAGGTGCACTGTAAAAAAAAAAAAAAATTTTTTTTTTTTTTTTTTTGTCAACATCTTATTGTGGCGGTCAAAATATTATTGTGGCGGCCCGCCACAAATTCCTTTATGTATGGGAAACACTGAAGTCCTCTTCATACACCTGTATTTACCTCGAGGTCCAGAGTCATAACGCTAAGTAAGTCCTCTTCATACACCTAAATTTACCTCGAGGTCCAGAGTCATAACGCTAAGTAAGTCCTCTTCATACACCTGTATTTACCTCGAGGTCCAGAGTCATAACGCCAAGTAAGTCCTCTTCATACACCTGTATTTACCTTGAGGTCCAGAGTCATAACGCTAAGTAAGTCCTCTTCATACACCTGTATTTACCTCGAGGTCCAGAGTCATAACGCCAAGTAAGTCCTCTTCATATACCTGAATTTACCTCGAGGTCCAGAGTCATAATGTCAAGTAAGTCCTCTTCATACACCTGTATTTACCTCCAGGTCCAGAGTCATAACGCTAAGTAAGTCCTCTTCATACACCTGTATTTACCTCGAGGTCCAGTCATAACACTAAGTCCTCTTCATACACCTGTATTTACCTCGAGGTCCAGAGTCATAACGCTAAGTAAGTCCTCTTCATACACCTAAATTTACCTCGAGGTCCAGAGTCATAACGCTAAGTAAGTCCTCTTCATACACCTGTATTTACCTCGAGGTCCAGAGTCATAACGCCAAGTAAGTCCTCTTCATACACCTGAATTTACCTTGAGGTCCAGAGTCATAACGCCAAGTAAGTCCTCTTAATACACCTGTATTTACCTCGAGGTCCAGAGTCATAACACTAAGTAAGTCCTCTTCATACACCTGTATTTACCTCGAGGTCCAGAGTCATAACGCTAACTAAGTCCTCTTCATACACCTGTATTTACCTCGAGGTCCAGAGTCATAACGCTAAGTAAGTCCTCTTCATACACCTGTATTTACCTTGAGGTCCAGAGTCATAACACTAAGTAAGTCCTCTTCATACACGTGTATTTACCTCGAGGTCCAGAGTCATAACGCCAAGTAAGTCCTCTTCATACACCTGTATTTACCTCGAGGTCCAGAGTCATAACGCCAAGTAAGTCCTCTTCATACACCTGTATTTACCTTGAGGTCCAGAGTCATAACGCTAAGTAAGTCCTCTTCATACACCTGTATTTACCTCGAGGTCCAGAGTCATAACGCCAAGTAAGTCCTCTTCATATACCTGAATTTACCTCGAGGTCCAGAGTCATAATGTCAAGTAAGTCCTCTTCATACACCTGTATTTACCTCCAGGTCCAGAGTCATAACGCTAAGTAAGTCCTCTTCATACACCTGTATTTACCTCGAGGTCCAGTCATAACACTAAGTCCTCTTCATACACCTGTATTTACCTCGAGGTCCAGAGTCATAACGCTAAGTAAGTCCTCTTCATACACCTGTATTTACCTCGAGGTCCAGAGTCATAACGCTAAGTAAGTCCTCTTCATACACCTGTATTTACCTCGAGGTCCAGAGTCATAATGCCAAGTAAGTCCTCTTCATACACCTGAATTTACCTTGAGGTCCAGAGTCATAACGCCAAGTAAGTCCTCTTCATACACCTGTATTTACCTCGAGGTCCAGAGTCATAATGTCAAGTAAGTCCTCTTCATACACCTGTATTTACCTCAAGGTCCAGAGTCATAATGTCAAGTAAGTCCTCTTCATACACCTGTATTTACCTCGAGGTCCAGAGTCATAATGTCAAGTAAGTCCTCTTCATACACCTGTATTTACCTCGAGGTCCAGAGTCATAATGTCAAGTAAGTCCTCTTCATACACCTGTATTTACCTCGAGGTCCAGAGTCATAATGTCAAGTAAGTCCTCTTCATACACCTGTATTTACCTCGAGGTCCAGAGTCATAACGCCAAGTAAGTCCTCTTCATATACCTGTATTTACCTAGAGGTCCAGAGTCATAACGCCAAGTAAGTCCTCTTCATACACCTGTATTTACCTCGAGGTCCAGAGTCATAACGCTAAGTAAGTCCTCTTCATACACCTAAATTTACCTCGAGGTCCAGAGTCATAACGCTAAGTAAGTCCTCTTCATACACCTGTATTTACCTCGAGGTCCAGAGTCATAACGCCAAGTAAGTCCTCTTCATACACCTGTATTTACCTTGAGGTCCAGAGTCATAACGCTAAGTAAGTCCTCTTCATACACCTGTATTTACCTCGAGGTCCAGAGTCATAACGCCAAGTAAGTCCTCTTCATATACCTGAATTTACCTCGAGGTCCAGAGTCATAATGTCAAGTAAGTCCTCTTCATACACCTGTATTTACCTCCAGGTCCAGAGTCATAACGCTAAGTAAGTCCTCTTCATACACCTGTATTTACCTCGAGGTCCAGTCATAACACTAAGTCCTCTTCATACACCTGTATTTACCTCGAGGTCCAGAGTCATAACGCTAAGTAAGTCCTCTTCATACACCTAAATTTACCTCGAGGTCCAGAGTCATAACGCTAAGTAAGTCCTCTTCATACACCTGTATTTACCTCGAGGTCCAGAGTCATAACGCCAAGTAAGTCCTCTTCATACACCTGAATTTACCTTGAGGTCCAGAGTCATAACGCCAAGTAAGTCCTCTTAATACACCTGTATTTACCTCGAGGTCCAGAGTCATAACACTAAGTAAGTCCTCTTCATACACCTGTATTTACCTCGAGGTCCAGAGTCATAACGCTAACTAAGTCCTCTTCATACACCTGTATTTACCTCGAGGTCCAGAGTCATAACGCTAAGTAAGTCCTCTTCATACACCTGTATTTACCTTGAGGTCCAGAGTCATAACACTAAGTAAGTCCTCTTCATACACCTGTATTTACCTCGAGGTCCAGAGTCATAACGCCAAGTAAGTCCTCTTCATACACCTGTATTTACCTCGAGGTCCAGAGTCATAACGCCAAGTAAGTCCTCTTCATACACCTGTATTTACCTTGAGGTCCAGAGTCATAACGCTAAGTAAGTCCTCTTCATACACCTGTATTTACCTCGAGGTCCAGAGTCATAACGCCAAGTAAGTCCTCTTCATATACCTGAATTTACCTCGAGGTCCAGAGTCATAATGTCAAGTAAGTCCTCTTCATACACCTGTATTTACCTCCAGGTCCAGAGTCATAACGCTAAGTAAGTCCTCTTCATACACCTGTATTTACCTCGAGGTCCAGTCATAACACTAAGTCCTCTTCATACACCTGTATTTACCTCGAGGTCCAGAGTCATAACGCTAAGTAAGTCCTCTTCATACACCTGTATTTACCTCGAGGTCCAGAGTCATAACGCTAAGTAAGTCCTCTTCATACACCTGTATTTACCTCGAGGTCCAGAGTCATAACGCCAAGTAAGTCCTCTTCATACACCTGAATTTACCTTGAGGTCCAGAGTCATAACGCCAAGTAAGTCCTCTTCATACACCTGTATTTACCTCGAGGTCCAGAGTCATAATGTCAAGTAAGTCCTCTTCATACACCTGTATTTACCTCAAGGTCCAGAGTCATAATGTCAAGTAAGTCCTCTTCATACACCTGTATTTACCTCGAGGTCCAGAGTCATAATGTCAAGTAAGTCCTCTTCATACACCTGTATTTACCTCGAGGTCCAGAGTCATAATGTCAAGTAAGTCCTCTTCATACACCTGTATTTACCTCGAGGTCCAGAGTCATAATGTCAAGTAAGTCCTCTTCATACACCTGTATTTACCTCGAGGTCCAGAGTCATAACGCCAAGTAAGTCCTCTTCATATACCTGTATTTACCTAGAGGTCCAGAGTCATAACGCCAAGTAAGTCCTCTTCATACACCTGTATTTACCTCGAGGTCCAGAGTCATAATGTCAAGTAAGTCCTCTTCATATACCTGTATTTACCTCGAGGTCCAGAGTCATAACGCCAAGTAAGTCCTCTTCATACACCTGTATTTACCTCGAGGTCCAGAGTCATAACGCCAAGTAAGTCCTCTTAATACACCTGTATTTACCTCGAGGTCCAGAGTCATAACGCTAAGTAAGTCCTCTTCATACACCTGTATTTACCTCGAGGTCCAGAGTCATAACGCTAAGTAAGTCCTCTTCATACACCTGTATTTACCTCGAGGTCCAGAGTCATAACGCTAAGTAAGTCCTCTTCATACACCTGTATTTACCTTGAGGTCCAGAGTCATAACACTAAGTAAGTCCTCTTCATACACCTGTATTTACCTCGAGGTCCAGAGTCATAACGCCAAGTAAGTCCTCTTCATACACCTGTATTTACCTCGAGGTCCAGAGTCATAATGTCAGGTAAGTCCTCTTCATACACCTGAATTTACCTCGAGGTCCAGAGTCATAACGCCAAGTAAGTCCTCTTCATACACCTGAATTTACCTCGAGGTCCAGAGTCATAACGCTAAGTAAGTCCTCTTCATATACCTGTATTTACCTCAAGGTCCAGAGTCATAACGCCAAGTAGGTCCTCTTCATACACCTGAATTTACCTCGAGGTTCAGAGTCATAACGCTAAGTAAGTCCTCTTCATATACCTGTATTTACCTCAAGGTCCAGAATCATAACGCCAAGTAAGTCCTCTTCATACACCTGAATTTACCTCGAGGTCCAGAGTCATAACGCCAAGTAAGTCCTCTTCATACACCTGTATTTACCTCGAGGTCCAGAGTCATAATGTCAAGTAAGTCCTCTTCATACACCTGTATTTACCTCGAGGTCCAGAGTCATAATGTCAAGTAAGTCCTCTTCATACACCTGTATTTACCTCGAGGTCCAGAGTCATAATGTCAAGTAAGTCCTCTTCATACACCTGTATTTACCTCGAGGTCCAGAGTCATAACGCCAAGTAAGTCCTCTTCATACACCTGTATTTACCTCGAGGTCCAGAGTCATAATGTCAAGTAAGTCCTCTTCATACACCTGTATTTACCTCGAGGTCCAGAGTCATAATGTCAAGTAAGTCCTCTTCATATACCTGTATTTACCTAGAGGTCCAGAGTCATAACGCCAAGTAAGTCCTCTTCATACACCTGTATTTACCTCGAGGTCCAGAGTCATAATGTCAAGTAAGTCCTCTTCATACACCTGTATTTACCTCGAGGTCCAGAGTCATAACGCCAAGTAAGTCCTCTTAATACACCTGTATTTACCTCGAGGTCCAGAGTCATAACGCTAAGTAAGTCCTCTTCATACACCTGTATTTACCTCGAGGTCCAGAGTCATAACGCTAACTAAGTCCTCTTCATACACTTGTATTTACCTCGAGGTCCAGAGTCATAACGCTAAGTAAGTCCTCTTCATACACCTGTATTTACCTTGAGGTCCAGAGTCATAACACTAAGTAAGTCCTCTTCATACACCTGTATTTACCTCGAGGTCCAGAGTCATAACGCCAAGTAAGTCCTCTTCATACACCTGTATTTACCTCGAGGTCCAGAGTCATAATGTCAAGTAAGTCCTCTTCATACACCTGTATTTACCTCGAGGTCCAGAGTCATAACGCCAAGTAAGTCCTCTTCATACACCTGTATTTACCTCGAGGTCCAGAGTCATAACGCCAAGTAAGTCCTCTTCATACACCTGAATTTACCTCGAGGTCCAGAGTCATAACGCCAAGTAAGTCCTCTTCATACACCTGTATTTACCTCGAGGTCCAGAGTCATAATGTCAAGTAAGTCCTCTTCATACACCTGTATTTACCTCGAGGTCCAGAGTCATAACGCTAAGTAAGTCCTCTTCATACACCTAAATTTACCTCGAGGTCCAGAGTCATAACGCTAAGTAAGTCCTCTTCATACACCTGTATTTACCTCGAGGTCCAGAGTCATAACGCCAAGTAAGTCCTCTTCATACACATGTATTTACCTTGAGGTCCAGAGTCATAACGCTAAGTAAGTCCTCTTCATACACCTGTATTTACCTCGAGGTCCAGAGTCATAACGCCAAGTAAGTCCTCTTCATATACCTGAATTTACCTCGAGGTCCAGAGTCATAATGTCAAGTAAGTCCTCTTCATACACCTGTATTTACCTCCAGGTCCAGAGTCATAACGCTAAGTAAGTCCTCTTCATACACCTGTATTTACCTCGAGGTCCAGTCATAACACTAAGTCCTCTTCATACACCTGTATTTACCTCGAGGTCCAGAGTCATAACGCCAAGTAAGTCCTCTTCATACACCTGAATTTACTTTTATATAGCACCTCTCTGTCTCTTCCTACACTTCTCTACAACTATACATCTATATGTAAGGGATAATCAATAACTAGGTGTGCATTATATGATTTTAATGCACTAATGGACTTTTTTATTCTGAATGCTTTCTCTGTATCCTCCATCAGGATGAACTACAAGGACTACTCCATGGAATCCAGACTGCACTTCAGGATCCACGCCGCCCTCAACAGCCTCAGAGGATCACCTGTCAGCACGCCATAAAGTCCAGCAACCGCTTCAAACTACACGCCATTAACTACAATTACAACCGCTTCAAACTACACGCCATTAACTACAACTACAACCGCTACAAACTACAAGCCTTTCAGTACAACTACAACTCCTCTCGGCCGCAGCGTACAGCTGGAAACCATAGCATCGCATCAGACACCATGGAGTCCCTCCACAGTCACGTCAGCCCTCTGTAAACTAAACTAGAAGCTATGGAAACTATACACTGTTAACTATAGACTATACTTGAATCTATAATAGAGTACCGCAGGGAGGAAGGTATTTTTGTAGGCGTACCCAGAAGTCCCTGCACTTCCTGGTTCTTACGTGTAAAAATCAATGGGAATTTTGGTTAAATGCATGAAGTAAGCTCTGTGGTTAACAAAAGTTGATGAAACAGTGAACTTTGAATGAGGACCACTTTAATGACTTTTGAAGCATCTTAGTTCAAATTGGCTAAGTGGGCTCTGTGGTGGTGTCAGTCGCGTTTATGACGGAAGTGATGTCACCCAACTGGAAGTGATGTCATCAGTGATGTCACTCGAGCAATTGTGATGTCATCAGTGATGTAATAAATCCTACCTGGCTGAGGCTACCGCCGGCCCCATGCGGCCCCTGATCTCACTCAGTGTGGCCCTTGTGTCAATTTCCCTTTTTTTTTTTACAAGGCGGACGTTTTTGGTTAGGTTAGACCACCAAAATCTGTGTTTTAATTTTACTGTACAACCCAGAACATGGTGCTAATGGTGTTAGCATTGTCCATCCACATACTGTTTAACGCATTTGAGCTAAAGCTATTGTAACAAACCATATCCAGGATGCACATGCAACATTACTAATCTGATTAATATCACATATTTGAGTGATGTACCCCTTCAAATTGCTGTAGCGGGCTGTTTTAAAGTTAGAGCAAAGTTTCTGGTGTCATCTAAATGGAAGAATTACTAAATTTGAATAGGAAAAATATAAATGCTGGTATAAAACTTTGATTACCAGTCTTTTTCATCCAATTAGTAGCTATAATTGGGAGTGATGGTGTTACAGTAGGCTACTGGTCACAATCTGGCCCTCTGGTAGTGAGGACATTTTTTGTGTGGCTCCTCTCTATCATCAAAGTTGCCCATCCCTGCTGTAAGTGGTGAAAGTCATGAAAGTTCCCATTTGTGGAGATGATCTTGCTGGACACAAACTTCACTGTTGCATAAACTTGTGTTACCCACATAACTTATTTCAAGCATTTCATTGAAATCCAGTTAATCCACATACAAAAACCCCATTGACTTTTACACAAGAACCAGGAAGTGCTACATCCAGGTCTTCTGGACTTATTCCTGCAGTACTCTATCCATAAGAATAAGTACAAGGGCTAGTTCAGTGTAGAGTCCATGCAACTGTCACCAGCTCTCAACAGCCTCTCGTAAACTTCTAACATTAGATACCATAGACAACACAACAGTAAACATGTCGTACCCCACGCATGATGAAATCCCTGTGTGGGCCAATCCGTAACTAACATGTCTCCTTGTTTTGAGCTGTATAACTGCAGTCTCCTCTGGAGCCATCAGTGTCAGTTATTTCACCACGCTTTGTCAAAATCACATCAGTGGTGTCTGACATTTTGACAACAAATGATGAAGAAGGTCTGCTGTCCTCAACAGGCTGAAACGATTACCTGTCATCTTTCTGCAATATGATTTATGTATTTGTTGATGGTTTGTTTGATAGGGACAGATACAATATACATAGACAAACTGAACAGCTCTCCCATGCAAGTAGCATAGTGTTTATAGAGGATGCTAATAGCATAATATGCACGCAATACTTACGTGTTTCATACAAGCCAGCCGCCCCACTTCCAGTGTTATAGTAGGCCTGCTACCGCTGCTCATATCATAGCTAAAAACACAGCATAAACGTTCTTTCTTTTTTCTATTTCATTCCAATTTGTGTGTCCGGGCTTAAAACTCCACTTCAAGGCGGACTAAAGTGGCACAAAACTACCTGCAGTTTAGACTGGATGTTCACCCTGAGAGATCTCCTGCTCGGTTTAGACTGGATGTTCACCCTGAGAGATCTCCTGCTCGGTTTAGACTGGATGTTCACCCTGAAAGATCTCCAGCTCAGTTTAGACTGGATGTTCACCCTGAAAGATCTCCAGCTCAGTTTAGACTGGATGTTCACCCTGAAAGATCTCCAGCTCAGTTTAGACTGGATGTTCACCCTGGAAGATCTCCTGCTCACTTTAGACTGGATCTTTACCCTGAAAGATCTCCTGCTCACTTTAGACTGGATCTTTACCCTGAAAGATCTCCTGCTCACTTTAGACTGGATCTTTACCCTGAAAGATCTCCTGCTCACTTTAGACTGGATCTTTACCCTGAAAGATCTTCTGCTCAGTTTAGACTGGATGTTCACCCTGAAAGATCTCCTGCTCAGTTTAGACTGGATGTCCACCCTGAAAGATCTTCTGCTCAGTTTAGACTGGATGTCCACCCTGAAAGATCTCCTGCTCAGTTTAGACTGGATGTCCACCCTGAAAGATCTCCTGCTCAGTTTAGACTGGATGTTCACCCTGAAAGATCTCCTGCTCAGTTTAGACTTGATGTCCACCCTGAAAGATCTCCAGCTCAGTTTAGACTGGATGTTCACCCTGAAAGATATCCTGCTCCGTAACCACAGACAACTTAAACATATTGGACATACAAACAAGGACCAGACTCCACTCATGAATCTAACACGCAAATAGTAAACTTGTTGTCCCCCACCAGTGATGTAGTTCCAGTTGTGGGTCAGTCACTATCAATGATGCCCCCTAGCGGCACAAAGTCAGCATTACAGTGTGACTGGTGGGGAACAACAAATGATGAACATGTGCACCTTTTACACTTATATTACAGCTGCAAAGTCCATGATGCAATCCTAGTCAACAGCATGAACGCATCGCCTGTCAACCCTCCATAACAAAACAACCGGATAGTAAATGTGTTGTCCCATAGAGAGCCGCAGTAACGAGTCCTGTAAATCATCGATGCTAACAGCCCTGGTTCTTCACAGTTTTCGCCTATGGGAGTTTTGAATGGGTTTTTGGCGCGATGCTTCTAATAATCTCTCTGGGCAACGCAGGCTTAATCAAACGCGAACCAGTGTTTAGTAATATCATCTTCACACACGAGGACCACTTTTACACGAGTTTTGAAGCTTTTACGTGCCGTTAAAAGGACGGCTAGCTAGCAAACGGCTAAATGAGACTACACTCTTGAGTCGATGGGGATATATACGTCAATAACGTCACTACTTCAAAGGACGAACACGGAAATTCTCTTTCCCTCACCTGGTTCAGCCCGGGGTAATCAGCAGGGTGCGAACTACGGGGGAGCTGGGGGGGCTTTGGCTCCCCTTAAAGAAGTAGTAGACCCCCTGAAAGGCTGACTTGTGAAATTTGGGGGGGTCTCTAAATTATTGACTAATATATATTACCCCATGTATTTTCTATTTCTTTTTCTGTACCTTCATAGTGAATAATGCGTAAAATTATGCTATTTTAATCGTATGATTCAGAGTGTGCTCAATCACTGTCAAATTCACTGTAAGCCCCTATACCGACATGCATGTTATTCTTATCATCACCACATCGAAGCGTGGCGGCGCAGGTGCAAATCAAACGTCACTCACGCGGGCAGGTCAGATTTAAAACAGCAAGATGAAAAGAAAACAAGGCAGTTTGACAAACTTTACATTCACGAAGAAATGGAAGCAGCCGTCAGTTGAACAGCAACAAGTCGCTTCTACTTCAAACGCAGATGTGGAAAAAGTGACGACGAGGTGAAGCTGGAATAGCCTACCTCTGAGTCCTCCCGCATATGGAGGACTGTTTGTGAGATGGAATGCGTCAGGAACTTCACAGTGAGTGGGACATGTGCGTTATGGAGTGGATAAAAGTGTTGGGCAGAGATATCATGTTCTTGTGAATGTGGATGCAGTGTATATGGAGAGCAGTGCGCCCGTTTCGCCTTTCTGTGCTCTCTCTCACCCTCCCTCCCTCTCTGTGTGCGCAGCGCGCTTTTCTCTCTTGGAGAGAAAAGTGGAACAGACAAGAGCTGTATGCGTGTCTTTGAGCGTGCTGATTTAAAATGAGTTATACCCCTAAATTGGCCTTCAAATTGCCTCAAATTTCCGCCGCCGCCCCTCGGACGGCGGCTGTAGTGCCCTTTTATGAATTTGAGCCCCTCAAAAGTCGGCTCCCCCGAAAGCCACAGTATAGTTCGCACACTGGTAATCAGTGCACACATCAACAACAGTCCAGGTTGAGTGCTGACGTGACGTGGAAGCCTATGCGACAGTGTGTAGTTCTGGATTAGCTTAGCTCGAGCTTTTTACTTCTAGGGCTCGCATTTACGCTACAAAACTCATGAAAGTGGTCCTCATGTGTGAAGATTATCCGACGGAACTCTGGTTCGCGTTTGATTAATCTTGCGTTGCCCAGAGACCGTATTTGAAGCATCGCGGCAAACACCCATTCAAAAATCCCATAGACAGAAACAGTGAAGAACCAGGAAGTTCGGGACTTCCGCATTCTGGCTACAAAAATACGTCATCCCTGCGGCTCTCTATTGTAATCCATTCATTGTCAATGCCGCCCCCTAGCAGCACTGGCACAAAGTCAGTGTTACAGTGTGACTAACAGACGGACACCGATCCATAGTCCCCCCTTTGATGGGGGACAACTAGTAAACCTACACATTCAACTTCTGTATGACTGCAACTTCACTTGGATCTATAGAGCTGCTTGAAGCACAAGTACCTGCAGTTGAGAATCTGTGCAGCCCACTTCAGTGTGGAAAGATCACTCTCTAAACTAAACCACATCTACACCTCAACTGCTTTTATGACAACGTTCCTGCAATCCCAACAGGAAGTAGAAGTGCACTCAGAGAGTGTAGACCTCCTCCCCCCACCCCTGCAACCCCGACTCTACAACCTTCCTATCCCTAGCTATAGCGTATTTTACCTGGCCCCGCCCCTTTTCCGGACCACACCCCCACCACCCAGATACACTTAGCCACTCCCCTATATCCCGACTCTCGATCCCTAGCCCCGCCCCCTCCCATTGACCCGACCCGGATGGGATCCGCTCCAAAATGTAACGGGTTCTTCGTTGGCCCCTCCTACATCCTTCCAGCAAGTTTCATGATAATCAGCCCAGTCGTTTTTCTGTGATCCTGCTAACAAACGGACAAACGGCCCGGGAAACATAACCTCCATGGTGGAGGTAATGATATGAAGTGACATCTTAAACACCTCAGTTGCTGACATAACGACACCTACAACTATACTTATAGCTGTTGATAGTGCAATCAGACAAGACTTAAACATTAAAGACCAAGCTCATTCTGACTGAGGAGAAAGTGAATGGGCAAATAGACTGACCAAGTCGTATCTGAATCCTCACCAATCGACGTAACAAACAGCTGAGTTTATTTAACCTCGAGTTTCTGTTTCTTGTCACTCAGCCACGGCGCTGGAATGAGTTTAGGTGCAGATGCCGCTTTGAAGAAATGGCTCTGAAACTTGGAACACAAAATAACTGAAGTTCATGTACCTCTAGAGAACTCCATTTGAGACACAATGGACACCTGGCATCAAGGTAAAGCACATGATTGGGCCCTATGACCATGGGGAGTCATCCGAAGACCTTTGCTACAAAATATTTTATTTTTTAGGATATAATTTTTTGTGGTTTTGAAATATTGACGGATCAATTTTAGGTTGCTTTCCCCCCTTTTCTAGACTGAATTATAGCAAATGAAACCTGTCTAATGTCTTAACGAGCCACGAGAAGTGGTTTGTGGTTATTGGTGATTATTGATGGTTTGAATCATTGATTTATCATTCTGAGTCATTGATTTATCATTCTCAACTATTTGATTATTGTTTCAATTATTTCAGTGTCTAGAAGAACATTGATTGCCTGCATTGGTTGAAGTGAGCGTGTATTTTGACCCTGCTCTGATGTGTTTAACAATAGGGAGAAGAGAATATTTATACAATATACTATGTTGGATAATATATATATTTACTATGTTGGATAATATGTATTATATATATATTTACTATGCCTTTTTGATTTTATAATGCGTGCTCATGCAGGCATACACATGCACACATAACACACAAGTGTGTATGTGCACACGCAATCACAGCCTTGTAACCAACCGTGGCTTAGAGAAACACACACACACACACACACACACTTAATCCACACTCAACACTCCAGAATACACTCAAGATTACACACATTGCACAATACACACACTCACAAAATCGTACATATATGCACACACACAAACAAACATGGCTGTAAACGCACACATTTAGCAGCAATAGAAAATAATTTGTGCAATTAGTACATTGGTCATTCCATCATTCTGTCAATCTTTGTACGTCTGATCATGTTCAGCGAAATTGGAAGTTTAGTTGAACTGAAATTCCCCTAGCCTGAGGCACAAATAATCTCATTGGTTGAGGTAAACCTCAGTGGGTGGAGCCAACGCCCCATAAAAATAAATAAAAATAAATTGCAGTGCAGTGCGATTTAGCAAACTAGCAAAATTGAACTTAAAATCAAACAGAAGGGCACGGATGGATGAAAACCCTGTATCTGAAAAACATTTAAGACTTACCGGTATTTATCTTCCCAAAGCTACAGCTGCTTAAACAAGTTGATGCAAGAGCTTATTAACTTGATGTATGTCAGATAGCACAATAACAGCGACCTCTGGTGGAAGTCCTGAGAACAAAATCAGCAGCAGCTCTGTTACTACATTGAGGTGAAGGAGCACTTCCTGTTGACAGAAATAGAGAGCCAAATTCACACCCACTTCCTGCTTCAGCTATTTATTATTATTATTATTATTATTATTATTATTATTATTAGCCCAAATGTTATCTGGACCTACAGTCGATCAGCTCCACCTCCATTCTCGTGTCAATTGGACTGTAAACAATAACCACGGCGCACGGAAGCAGAAGTGTTGCGCGGACATCTACTATACAACGTAAACCACTATTTTTCCGTCGTCTGTCCCAGAGTCCTATTCCTCATCAGACTGATAGACTCTGGGTGCCCAGATTGTGTTGTTGTTGGTGTGACGTCTATTGTGCGAGACGAGCGATGTTGATGTTGTTGAGCGGTTTCATACAAATCTAAACGTTACGTTTCAGTTTTACGACAAACTGCGACTTTGTTGACCTGCAAAGTTATCTTTTAAATTGACAAAATGTACATGTGGACTTCATGGCACAATTCAAATGGGATGAATAAAGTATTGTCTCTCGCCGTTCACCACAATTTAATTCATATTTTTTCAGACGCTGGCTCGTGTGCTGAAGCAGGAAGTGGGCATTACTTTGGCTCCCTATAGAGAGCCAAAGTTCCGGTTTAGGGATTTCACATTTCATAAAATGCTTATAAAAAAATACTTTTACTATATTTATATTACTATATTTGGAGTCAGGAGAAACCATCGGACATTTCATTTGGACAAAAAGAAAAAAGTCAGAGTGAAATGTTATATGGTCGCTCCTTATTCTAAATATAGCTGAATCGCTTGGTTTGACCAAGTACAACTATTTTTATAAGCATTTTACGAAGCGTCTATGGAAAAATGAATGGCGGATGAAATCCCTTCGTATGCCAAACCCGGAAGAAGGTGTGACTTTGGCTCTCTATATGACTTGTTTTAGGCCTACATGTGGCTTCTCTCTAATGGCTTGATGAATGTAGGCTATAATGCAACCTGCTTATAAATAAGACCAAATGTTGTTGTTGTTTTTTGTCTTATTGTCTCTTGCCTATATTTTTGTTTTAGACATTGATAAAGTCAATAAGTAGTTCTAAAGTGTAAACCAGAGTCCTCTATCTGAAAGAGTTGTGCCAATGAAAGCACTGAGACTCCAGTTGTACCCATACTTCCTAGTAGGATGTTCACTATGATGCCAGGCAACAAATAGCCTAACGTTAGAGCTCCCAATGAACAAAGGTTTGGATAATGTTGTTCAGCAAACAGGATTTAGTTCCAGGAACTAAGAAAAGGGAAATTGCCCCCAGCTAACTTCCTGTTGCAGTGTTTGCTAATACAATAACTGACAGGCCATAAGCTAGGATCCAAACTCTTCCCTAGCAATACAATTCTGTGAAAACTGACTTGTAATTAATTAATTGATAGAGTGCCAAAGTCACACCCTCTTCCGCGTTCAGCATACTGTACGCACCATGGGATTTCATCCACCATTACTTTTTTACCATAGACGTTTCGTAAAATGCTCATAAAAATCGTTTTACTTGGTCAAACCAAGCAATTCAGCTATATTTAGAATGATTCTACAATCAGCAGAGTCCATATAACATTTCACCCGGACCAAAACTAAAAAACAAAATGGATTTAAAATAAATCCAACGTTTATTTTTTTTGTTTCTGTCCAATTGAAATGTTCTATGGTCTCTCATGATTCTAAATATAGCTGAATCACTTGCTTTGACCAAGTAACACTATTTTTTATAAGCATTTTACAAAACGTCTGTG
>NC_139628.1:14037047-14089547 GCF_964638095.1 Poromitra crassiceps
AAAGCCTGGGGTTGGTGAAGATAAAATCCGAGCCAGACAGAGCTAGCACCGTAGCCACGGAAGCTAACCCGCAGCCCAAGGGAGCTAGCAGGCAAGCTAGCGAGGCGGGAGAAGGAGCGGAAGAACCGGGACCGGTGAGAGTGAAGATCGAGCGGGTTGACACTGCCGCTGTAGCCATGGAGGCTGTGCCACAGACCAGCGGAGCCAGCCTACGGCCCGAGGACAAAGACGGGACACGGGTCGAGGCGGCAAAAGACGGCGAGCGGCGGGGAAGAAAGGAAATCACCCCGCCAAAATTCAACGGTAAAGACGAATGGGAGGCGTACTGCAAACAGTTTACAGAGGCTGCAGATTGGAATGGCTGGACGAGAAGGGAGAGAGCCAGCTACCTCGTCATGGCCCTCGAGGGCGAAGCTACAGCGTGCGTGTCGGCAATAGCTGATACAAAGGACTGGGATGTGGTGATGGGGGTCCTGCAGAGACGTTTCGGCAGATGCGAGGAGCAGGCCATCGTAGCCGCAGAACTGTGTAACAGACGCAGACGACAGGGTGAGTCACTACGTGCACTGGCAACGGACATTGAGACTCTCAGCCGGCGCGCATACAGCCAGCTACCGACGGAGACGCTGGATGGACTAGCCCTAAGCTACTTTGTCCAGGCCATCGAGCCACGGAGCCTAAGCCAGAAAGTAACGCTGGGACACCCGAAAACATTGGGAGCAGCGCTGGGGCTGGCACTGGAGATAGAGACAGTAGAAGGCTGGGACAAGAGCAGCAGCATAACGGAGGCCGCCCCAGTGGTCAGAATGGCCGCGGAGAGCCAGTTACAAGAAGAACCAGCGTGGAAGACGGCCTGGGCAGAGCAAAGCAACACGGTGAGAGAGCAGGGCGACAGGGTGAAAGAACTGTCCGAGTCAGTACAACAGCTGACAGAACAACTGCTCCGCAGAGCGACCCTGCAGCCCAACCCCGCTCGACAGCCCACTCAGCGGAACAACAGCTGGGCCAGAGGGAACATGATCTGCTGGGGATGCGGACGCCCCGGACATCGGGAAGCAGACTGCCGCCGGAGAGCGTGGAACCAGGGAAACGGCACAGGGCCCGTCCAGATGGGACGAGACGGGTCTACGATGCCACAGTCCCCGTAGCCACATCATCGCAGGAGGGGGCCCACCGACAGCAACGGAGAGGTGGGGCTCCGCCGGGCCCCGAAGTAGACGACATCGCCGGAGCTGTCAGCATGCAGAGCGGGCCGCGCGCGATGAACGGCTGCCATGTTCCAGTCTACATACAGGGGAGATACTGCGCCGCCCTGGTGGACACGGGGTGTACGGCAACGCTGGTGAACGTCAACATGATGCCCGAGGGGACGCGCCTGGAGCAGCCAGCAGCACAACTACTAAGAACAGTATCCGGTGAGTTGATGCCAATGAGGGGGAGGGGGCACGTAATGATAACAGTGGGAGAACAGACAGTGGACTTTCCGGTGTGGGTGGTAGAAATGACGGGACCCTGCATCCTAGGGGAAGACTACTTGACGCTAAACAAATGCACAGTAGACCTAGGAAAAAGCACATTGACATTTGCAGGGGGGCCAGTAGTCCAGATGGGCCACCCTCCCACCATTCCAGAGGAGAGAGCTAATGTAAATAATATCACTGTATATCGCGTCACCGTAGTGCATGAGCCCCACCCAGCAGACCAAGCCCCTCCACAAAGCCCCACCCCTAGCCCACCTCCAAACACTTGCCCTCAGCCAGCGCAACAGGCAGAGGGGGAGAGAGAGAGGTTAGAGATGCTCAGGGGATTGCACAAACGCCAAAGCGAAGGGTTAGAGACACAGCAGAGCGATGAACTGTGGAGGGTACTAGAGGAATATAAAGACATTTTCGCCATGTCAGATGATGAGCTAGGCTGTACCCACCTGGTGGAACACGAAATAGACACGGAGGGGGCGCGACCCGTCAGGTCATATCCCCGTCGGATCCCAGCGGCGAGGAGAGAGATAGCGAACGAAGCTGTAGAGAACATGCTGCGGGCGGGGATCATTGAGCCATCAGACAGCCCGTGGGCGTCGGGGGTAGTGCTGGTGAAAAAGAAAAATAGCACCAAAATGCGATTTTGTGTAGACTATAGGGGGCTGAACAAAGTAACAAAAAAAGACGCATACCCGATGCCCATCATAGAGGAACTGTTAGACGCCGCAGGAGAGTCATCCTGGTTCTCATCCCTAGACCTCCGTAGCGGGTACTGGCAGGTGCCCCTCCGCGACGATGCCAAGCAAAAGACCGCCTTCCGCACAGAGAAGGGGCTGTGGCAGTTTCGAGTACTCAGCTTCGGGCTGTGCAACGCACCAGCAACGTTCGAGAGGCTAATGGAGAAGTTGCTGGGAGACATTCCCCGATCCGAATGCGTCGTGTATTTAGATGACATCTTGACACACGGGGGCACGTTCCAGGCCGCAGTGGGGGCGTTACGAAAAGTCTTGCAGAAGATAGCAGAGGCGGGTCTAAAGTTACACCCAGACAAGTGCCACTTCCTGAAGAGGAGGGTGGAGTTCTTAGGGCATGGCATCGGCGCGGGGGGCATTCGCACCCTAGAAGAGAAGACTCAGGCGGTCATGCAGTGGCCCACCCCCAGAAACAAAGGCGAACTTGAGAGCTTCGTAGGGCTAGCCGCATACTACAGGAAATTCGTGAACGGGTTTTCTAAAATAGCGGAACCACTGTTCAGGTTAAAAGAGAAGAACGCAGACTTCCACTGGACGACAGAATGCCACCTAGCATTCAAAGCCCTCAAGAAAGCACTGACCGAGTCTCCAGTGCTTAGAGCACCAGACCCCGCCCTGCCGTTCCTACTAGACACTGATGCCAGCAATGGGGGTATGGGAGCCGTGCTGTCCCAGGCGGGGCCGGACGGGGAGCGGGTGGTGGCGTACTATAGCAAGACTTTCGATAAAGCAGAACGTAACTACTGCGTCACCCGCCGGGAGCTCCTCGCCGTAGTAGAAGCACTAAGACACTTTAGATATTACCTCCTGGGACAGCCACGGTTCACCATACGGACCGACCACTCGGCGCTGCAGTGGCTATGGTCCTTCAGAGAGCCGGAGGGACAAGTGTGCCGCTGGTTAGAGAAAATGGCAGACTACAACTTCACGATAGAACACAGGGCAGGGGCGCGCCACGTCAACGCAGACGCCCTGTCAAGACGACCCTGTGCAGAGAGAGGGTGTACGTACTGCGAAAAGAGAGAAGGAAGAGAGAGAGAGCTCCAAGAGGAAGCTAGGATCTGCCCTAACCACACAGGGGATGGGCCAGTGTGCAGGACGCTGCGGGTAGCAGAGGCAGCGGATTGGAGGGGCCACCAAGAAAACGACAGAGAGCTGTCACCAGTACTGCAATGGGTAGAAGAGGGCCAGAAGCCGCCCTGGGAAGAGGTGGCAGGGGCCACCGACACAACCAAAGGGCTGTGGGCGGGGTTCGACACCCTGAGTTTGAGTAACGGAGTGCTGATGAAGTCCTGGAAGGAGCCAGCGACAGGAGAGCATAAGTGGCGGAAAGTAGTGCCGACAACGTTGAGGGAGGAGGTGTGCAGGAGCTGCCATGGAACTGTAGGGGCTGGGCACTTCGGGGTAAACAAAACGCTCCGCCGTATCAGACAAGGGTTTTATTGGGGGAGGATGGGGAGAGACGTACAGGACTTCTGTCGACGCTGCGACCTCTGCGCAGCGTACAAAGGCCCGTTAGATCAGTCTCGCGCCCCGCTTCAACAGCTAGCAGCAGGAGCCCCCATGGAGAGGGTAGGGGTAGACGTGATGGGACCTTTTCCCTGCTCAGACAGTGGGAACAAGTACGTCCTGGTCGCCATGGACTATTTCACAAAATGGCCAGAGGCGTACGCACTACCCGACCAGGAGGCGGGGACCGTGGTCGACGCACTAGTAACCGGCATGTTCAGTAGGTTCGGAGCACCAGAGACCCTACACAGTGACCAAGGGAGAAACTTTGAGTCACGAGTGTTCGCCACCATGTGCGAGAAACTGAACATTAAAAAGACACGGACCACAGCATTGCACCCCCAGAGCGATGGCCTTGTAGAAAGATTCAATAGAACGCTGAAAAAGCAGTTGGCCATCCTCACGGAGGAACACCAGAGGGACTGGGACACGCACCTGCCGCTCATCCTCATGGCCTACAGATCCGCCACACACGAGTCCACCTCCTGCACCCCAGCGCTGCTCATGTTAGGTCGAGAACTGCGGACACCAGCAGAAATAGCGTTCGGCAAGCCACCAGATGCACTGGACGCTCCCCCAGGGCGAGAGTACGCCAGGAGGCTACAAGATCGCTTAGAGTCCGCTCACCACTTCGCTCGGGACCAGCTAGAGAAAGCAGGTATGAAACAAAAAAGGAACTATGATGTGAGGGCAAAAGGAAATCATTTCCAGGGGGGGGAGTTGGTCTGGGTGTACACACCCCAGAGAAAAAAAGGGCGTAGCCCTAAACTGGACTGTCACTGGACAGGCCCATGCAGGGTCATGGAGAGAATGGGGGAAGTGGTGTACCGAGTGCAGATGCCACTTGGTGGCAGGAAGGTACTCCACAGAGACAGGTTGGCCCCATACCGGGGGGGGTGCACCTTTCCCCCAGATCTCGGCCGCCCGGCGGTTTCACCTAGACCGGCTGAAAGAAGGACTCTGGTCCCACAGAGAGGGGCGTCCGGCTATGACCGGGCGGGCCCCACCCAGGGGCGTGAAAGCCCAGAGACACTGCAGGTGGGATCAGCCCCGCAGACAGATTCACAGAGACTAACACGGCCACGGAGAGAGCCAAGGGCTCCAGGACGATTCCACAACTTTGAGTTGTACTAAAAAAAAAAAAAAAAAAAAAAAAAAAAAAAAAAGAGGAGATGGTGGTTGGAGATGTTGTATTGTTGTAACAGAAAGTAAAAAAAGGTGCATGACATGAGATATTGTGGGGGAGATGATGTGGGGAAGTCGGAGAGGGCAACATGCTGTGATTGAAAAAAAAAAGAAGCTGTTAAAAGAAAAAAAAAAGATGTTTGGTACAAGGGGGTGTGTGATGTGTTCTCAACGTGGGCGTTGACCTTATTGTTGGGCGGGGAGTATGTAGCGAATCAGCAGTACACATACAGGGGTGAGCATTGGTAGTGTCTCGACTGCAGATAGGAACTGATGTGTGGGAGTGTTGTATTGGGGGAACACTATGCTGGGGGGATACTTCTGGAGTGAACTGAGCATGCGCGTCAGTCCACACACACGACTTGGAGGGAAAGCTGCTAGCTTTGAGCGTGACAACCGCTGAGAGTTGTAATATAACTAACTGTGAATAAAGACCCTTGTACCATCAAGAAGCCTCTGCCTCATGAGATAACGGATACGTTACAATATTTACTATGAGCTAAGGGGATTTACATTAACTGCACACTTGCCAGGTCAGAGGAAACAGTGGAGGATCTGACAGAAAATGACAGAGCGGAGGAAAATGAGACTCCAGAAGACACAGAGGATGAAATAGTGGAAGAGACAGAGAATGAGACTGCAGGGGAGACAGGAGATGAGGGAGTAGAAGAGAGTAAAGACAGAGAGAGAGCACGAGGAGGCTGACAGTGCAGGGAGAGCAGCTGGCATGGGGGTGAAGACTGAATAATTACATCACAACAGTAATCCTAATGTTAATTGAGATATCCCTCTAAATCTACCCTAAAAAAGGGCCAACTTTTTTTTTTGGCAAATCTCACTCCTAACTGTGGCTGAAACTTGGCAGCCCTGTCTCTCTCTCTCTCTCTCTCTCTCTCTCTCTCTCTCTCTCTCTCTCTCTCTCTCTCTCTCTCTCTCTCTCTCTCTCTCTCTCTCTCTCTCTCTCTCTCTCTCTCTCTCTCTCTCTCTCTCTCTCTCTCTCTCTCTCTCTCTCTCTCTCTCTCTCTCTCTCTCTCGTTCCTGCAGGCGCGCGCCGCGTGTCACCCCTCCTGCTTGTTTCATCACATGATCTTCTCGCTTTTCTTCAGTAGGAAACAGTCATGTGATCTCTGTTATATTTGAGTTCCTCACAGAAGAAAATATGACGCGCGAGAGCAGAACGGAGCTGTGCACGCGGCGCAGGGGAGCACGAGACGGCTTGCAGCTGCTTCATACTGAGAGGAAATGAATGAGTGTCATTAGAATAGGAACGTCGCTGTAGGACTGGAAGTCAGTCAGTGTAGAAAACCTCTTGTTTATTCATCATTATTTGACAGTGAAGACTCAGTTTTGGCGCATTGAACCAGCTGACAGATAATAACCAACATGATAGATAACCTACTGTTTTATTTTGACATGATTTGAGCAATAAACCTGCGTGTGACACTTGTAATAATACAAACTGTCACAGGTGGAAACCTCAAAGGAAGTAAACAGCCTATTAACTTATAGCCTCATTAAAAGACATCCAACATTGAAATCCTGACGTCATGGCTGTTTGATTGTGAATCATGATTCTATCTGAATAGATCTTCTTAGTCACATATTCTTCTTGTTGGTTGTTTAAATAAATCATGTTATTTTGTAGATGGACCTCCGGGGGCGCTGGTGCATGTTTGTCCAGGGCTGGTGATGTGTTTGAAATCAATGTCATGATAATCATAAGGAAGTCATAAGGAAATGAGTAAATATTGATGGATTTAAAATGAGATTCCTCGATAAATCTACCTTCAAACCTCCAAGTCTCAAGTCTGTGTGTGTGTTGTGTGTTCACCAACCAAACTGTTGGTGAAACTTGGCAGCTCTGGTGTGTGTGTGTGTGTGTGTGTGTGTGTGTGTGTGTGTGTGTGTGTGTGTGTGTGTGTGTGTGTGTGTGTGTGCGTGCGTGCGTGCGTGTGCTTGCGTGTGTGTGTGTGTGTGTGAGTGAAACAGACATCTTTGGCAGCAGAAATGATCTAAAGCCATAATGCCCAGTGAGCAGGTTCCAAAGTGAACGTTTTTTCACCCACTATTTGCAGATGTTGACATTTTGTTCACATTTAGACCACATTTCGCCAGGATCTTCAGACTAGGAGGCCAAATCCGATTTGTGAACTTTAGTGACCTATTAATGACTTTATCCAGATTGGTTCTATGAGTCTGGACGCTCCAAGTCTGATTTGTGTCACTTGTCCCAAACCACATAGGAGGTAGTTTCCAATCTGCTTCAAATGTGCTTTTGACTGATGTGTCTTCAGTGCAGATCCACCAAATCTGATTTAAATGTCACTCGCAACGCGACACACGTCATATCCAGGCGACAAAAGGGGTTATTATTTGGTGCATGCGTCGTTACTATAGCAACCCATGCAGATAGGCTGTTTAGGTCTGGACACACAGATCCGACTTGACAATCAGATTTGTGGCAGTGCGGACACACTCCCAAATCAGATTTGCCTGTAATGTGAACATGGCCTTAGTTAGCACAACAGGGATGTTCAGATATGCTGATAGGTTTATGTACACAGTGTGCATTCAGCCTCATTATACATCATATGTCATGTAAACAAACCAAAACAACAACACCCCACGATTCAAACCACTTACCTCCCACATTCAAACCCAGGTGCTCTACTAACTGAGCTATCTGTTGACTGAAGAAGCTGCTCTACTAACTGAGCTATCTGTTCACTGAATAAGCTGCTCTACTAACTGATCTATCTGTTCACTGAATAAGCTGCTCTACTAACTGATCTATCTGTTCACTGAAGAAGCTGCTCTACTAACTGAGCTATCTGTTCACTGAAGAAGCTGCTCTACTAACTGAGCTATCTGTTCACTGAAGAAGCTGCTCTACTAACTGAGCTATCTGTTCACTGAAGAAGCTGCTCTACTAACTGAGCTATCTGTTCACTGAAGAAGCTGCTCTACTAACTGAGCTATCTGTTCACTAAAGAAGCTGCTCTACTAACTGAGCTATCTGTTCACTGAAGAAGCTGCTCTACTAACTGAGCTATCTGTTCACTGAAGAAGCTGCTCTACTAACTGAGCTATCTGTTCACTGAAGAAGCTGCTCTACTAACTGAGCTATCTGTTCACTAAAGAAGCTGCTCTACTAACTGAGCTATCTGTTCACTGAAGAAGCTGCTCTACTAACTGAGCTATCTGTTCACTGAAGAAGCTGCTCTACTAACTGAGCTATCTGTTTACTAAAGAAACTGCTCTACTAACTGAGCTATCTGTTCACTGAAGAAGCTGCTCTACTAACTGAGCTATCTGTTGACTGAAGAGCACTGTGTGAGGAATAATCTTTCTAAGGAACAACTGGATGAACTTATGGCTATAAGGGATGATAAAACATTGGTGGTTCAGAGTGCAGATAAGGGGGGTGCTATCATGGTCCTCAACGCGACTCATATGACAGGGAAATCCATAACCAACTCAATAACTCTAAGTTCTATAGACAGTTGGATCACAACCCCATTTCTGTCTTTAAGACACAGGTTCACAGCTATACTCAACCAGCTCCTTGAGAATAAACGTATCACTAAACACGCATTTATGAAAGTTGAGTATCCTATCGCACCTGTATTTTATACCCTTCCTAAAATTCATAAATCATTTGTGGACACACACCCTGGACGCCCCGTAATTGCAGCTATGGATTCTGTCACTGAAAAAATCTCTGCTTTTGTGGATTATTCTCTGCAGCCCTTAGTGACAGCTTTCCCTTCATACACAAGGGATTCAATGGATCTTATCAAAATCATTCAATCTATTGAATTAACTGATACTGAACAATATTTGGTAACAATGGACATTGAATCACTATACACAAACGTTCCTTTTGAAGCAGGCCTTCAAGCTCCACAATGTTTCTTGGATAAAAGGACTGAGGACACCACTAGCACCCAGTGCATCTTGGCCCTGATTGAGTGTGTGCTCACATCTAATTACTTTTAATACGGTGCTGATTTCTTCCTTCAGGTGTCAGGAGTGGCCATGGGGTCCAACATGTCCCCGAGCTTTGCCTCCCTGTACGTGGGACTGTTCGAGGCGGATAGTATTTTTAACTCACAGACCAATCCTTTTCTTCATCACATCTCCAACTGGAAGAGGTATTTGGACAACATATTGTTCATATAGACTGGATCCAGAACTCAATTAATACAATTCCATGAATTTATGAATTTTCAGAACCAACATCTTACATTTTCTATTTCTGTTGATGACCATAAAATGAACTTTTTGGACATTTTAATGATCAGGGAAGGCATTTCCCTGAAAACTATAACCTCTATAGAAAAAGTACAGACAGAAAGTCACTCTTACATGGGGACTTGTACCACCTGACAGCTCTTAAAAAGAGCCTGCTCATCTCTCAATTCAATCGGATCAGACGTATCTGCAGTTCTGATGAAGACTTTAATTTACAATCAACAGATCTCAAGAATCGTTTCAGAAGCAGGGGCTACAGGGAGGAGTGGATCACAGAAGCGGCTGCTTCACAAGCTGAATGCCTGCAACGGACAATAACCAAGCAACTTGATCCTAGAATCACCTGTTGCATCCGATACTCACCTGTTGGACGCGACATAGAGAAGGTCATTAAAAAACACTGGTACATCTTAGACACAGACCCGACATTAGAAGCTAACTTTAATGTCCCTCCTTGTGTTGTCTATAAAAAAACACCTAATCTTGGTAATATGCTGGTGAGATCAGACCTGCTCCCCCCCCCACCCCCGCGGGCAATTACAGATGTGGGAATTGCCAACAATGCCACTTTATTTATTTATTTATTTAACCTGAGGTAAGGAGGTAAGGAATTATAACATGTAAAACACAAAATGTTGTCTATATGTTGCAATGTCCCTGTGGGCTCGCCTATGTGGGGAAAACAACAAGAGCCCTCAAAAGCTGTATCACTGAGCATAGGTCTGCCATTCGTAATCATGATCCATCCAGCCCTGTAGCTGTCCACTTCACTAAGGCTCGTCATAACGTTTCTACTCTCAGATACTTTGGTATTGAGAATGTCCATTGCCCCCGGAGGGGAGGCGACCTTGACTCTTTACTCCTGAGGAGAGAACATTTCTGGATCTACACATTGGATACCCTCACCCCTAGAGGTCTGAATGAGGATTTCAGCATAAAACCCTTCCTCTAAGTGATTTAGCTTATATGCGAGCCTATTGAGTTTTGAACTGCTCTGTTGATTTAAATTCTGCCCCTGTTGTACTGCTGCTGCTGTCTGTTGTTATCTATTGTTCTTTATTGTTGGCCCTTCCCATTTGCTCCTGTGCTGCTCACCCTATTGTTGTTTGCTCCTTAGTGAGAGTTTAGTGGATTTGACTCCTATACATTTCTTAGGGTCATCCATCCTTAAATATAGAGGCGCCTCTAGTCTAGACCAGACCATTTTCAAGGTATGATGGCCTTTTGGCCTCATATTGTTTCCTTATGTACCTTAAGGGTCTGATTTACATGTATTTTTACCTTGTATTTATACTTGATGTTTATGTAAACATATTTGTCTACTGTGTGTCTGTTACTGTGCATCTGTGGCTTGTGTGTAACTTTTATGTATTCTGTCTGGAGTCATGTGACTATCACGTGACCGGGTCACGGGTGTATTTAAACATGGCGTCTTTGTAACTTTTTCCATGTCTGAGGAAGAGCAGTTGCTCGAAACGTCACTTTGTGGGATGGCTAAATAAAAGGTAAATTGGAGTTCCACTGTGCGGACCTTCTCTTTTTTCATACTGTACTGTTTTTTGGTTCCAGCACCTGTTTTACGTTTGTTTGGATGTGCACGACTGCCTCAAATACACTGAAGAGCACCTGACACATATATACTCTATCTCTATCTATACTCTTACACAATGTGGGCTGCTTTGTACATGACTGTACCACAGGCTCAACGATCATGAGACAGGTGTATATGTTAAATCATGTGTACCAGAATATTATGTAACAGACTGTTATGTTGACTGTGTGTGTCTGTAGTCTGTACTGTAGGGCTTCAGAGTTTAACTCAATTAACTCTGGACACCGGCAACTTCGGGGGGACACAGAGCCTCATATACAGTCTGTTAACATAGTGTAGCGTGAAGCCCAGAGCACCTCGCTCTACACTTCCTGCAGCTACTCTTGCTTCTGATTCAATTCTGCATCCCGTGCTGTCTAGTCACAGCTAGTGACTAAGTACTTGCGCATGCACATTACTACAGGAACTCAATTCATTATGTTATAGTATTACGCTAAAGTATTAATCATAGTTGTGTCCTGGATAAAATTAGAGATCAGATCTGATCAAATATGATCTGATCTGATAAGATAAGATGATCTGCTGGGATAGATCCATCTTTAATTGGTGCAGTTGATTGTTTTCTGTAAATGTTTCCATTCTACACAGCAGCTCTGCTACAGACAACAAGGTTTGTCTTCATTCTACACAGCAGCTCTGCTACAGACAACAAGGTTTGTCTTCATTCTACACAGCAGCTCTGCTACAGACAACAAGGTTTGTCTTCATTCTACACAGCAGCTCTGCTACAGACAACAAGGTTTGTCTTCATTCTACACAGCAGCTCTGCTACAGACAACAAGGTTTGTCTTCATTCTACACAGCAGCTCTGCTACAGACAACAAGGTTTGTCTTCATTCTACACAGCAGCTCTGCTACAGACAACAAGGTTGTCTTCATTCTACACAGCAGCTCTGCTACAGACAACAAGGTTGCTCTTCCACATTCAGCTGGCAGGGCGGCGCTGTAAGCCGGCAAATTAAATGAGTGTTACTTTGTGATGTCACAATATCACTTAACACGTTCACTGCCATTGACGAGATATCTCGTCTTACAAAATCCAACGGTTGACTGCCAATGACGAGATATCTCGTCTTAAAAAAAAAAAAAAAAAAATTGACGGTGGGACGTGGATCAACGCCCCCCACGTCTCCTATAAAATTATTGGAGCCACCGAACGTGTACAACCCATTCCACCGACCCACTAAGTGGCGACAGTGCCCTCCAAACTAGAAAAAGCAGAGCCAAAACTGCAGGGGAACGCGCGATGAAACCATTCTCATACTGTAGAATGGATTGGCGAAAACGCTTTCGCTTTCGCGCTGATTGCTGGCGGTGAGGGATTGCAAATTTGCATAATAGATTACGGGTGGAACACACTTTGAAACACGCAGCATAATAAGACCAGAATCGCAAAAGCTTCATCAAAGCTCTCAACCGAAACCGCAAGAAACGAGCGAGCCCATCCAGACTTGCCCAGCGGCCGCCAGCAGACAGGAGCAGCAGCAGCAGCAGCAGTGAGCCTGGTGACGCGAGGTTACAGCAGCAGCAGAAACGAGCTTGTGACACGCCCGCTGCAGCCAAGAAGACACACACGGAGGGAGGAGTTTGAAGGAGAGGGGTGTTTCCTGCTGTTATGGAGGAAATTACTGTTCAAAACTATTGTTTAGATGTCTGACGTCTTACTGATGCCAAAAATGAATGGTTAAAGTGACTGTTCTATCGAATTTCACAAAAAGCCATTTATCTCAGAATAAATTTTCAGACGCTGAAACCATGCTGTATTCAACTGCTAATGCTTACATAACTACTAACTCTACAAACTAACTCTTTTAGACAGAGAAAGCACACATTCTATTAGTTCTTTTGAGTTATTGTGTGTTCACAAAATCCTAACAGAAAAGAATCCTCGGCTCTTGAAAGATCAGCCAGAATCCTCAAAAAAAAACCTTGGCAGAAGTTAACTACAGTATTGAAAAACGGCTGGCAGTGAATGTGTTAAAGGAGAATTTCGTTTTTTTTTAACCTGCAGCCCTCTCCTCACATTAATTATGATCTGACGACTCACCCAGTGCTCTCCGCAGCGTGTTTGTCCTTCCTAGGCATTGTTTTGAGATCAATAGCGTCCAAGCCAGTCCTAGAATGGAGCTCCGTGGGGGCCAAGTGGCAGCATGCTTTTCCTCCATTTAAATAGACAGTTTTATTCCCGTTTTCGACGCATATCGTCATAAACTGTTCCCTAAGGAACGATCAGACTGCATTTCTCCCCCTCGTTATTTTCACTAGTTACAGGCATCCCGTTTTTGCCTGTCGGGTCAGTCAGACACAACTCTCGTCAGGAAAGTCTCGCGGGACATTCAAAATCACAAAATCATTCACTTAACTCATTGAGTGCCATGGACGTCTTTCGACGTCCAATTAAATAGTGACGTAGAGTGCCACGGACGTCTTTCGACGTCCAATGCGTTTTTTGACGGTGGGACGTCCATCAAAGCCTTCCGCATCTCCTGTACAACTATTATAGCTATTGGAGGTCTATAACCTATTTTACAGAACCCTTAGGTGGCAACAGTGCTCTCCAGGTTAACAGAAAGGCAGAGAAAAACAGAGAATAAGTCGTTGGGGAAACGGAAATCGCATCGCATCCGTATGCATCGATATGCATGAAGCGTTTTAACGTTAGATGTGCCTGCAGCAGCAGCAGCCAATCTGCTCCCACAATTGAGCTCCTCCATGTCCGCTGCAACAGCCTATTCGCATGATCAGCCGTGGAGTTGTTTTTATTCTCAACTGGAAGCATAGGAGCCGGTGACAAACACACGCGGAAGCTGTAAAAAAGCTGGATGTCGCGACGCGCACCCTTCACAGTGCAGAGCAAACTCAGCAGAGAGCCACCTCCCATAAGGAGGAGTGTGCAGTTGAGAGAGGGGGGGGGGGGGGGCACGCAGAGCAGCACACACACAACACCCAGACAGACCCAGGCAGCAGGACAGGGTTGGCAAACGCAAGCCAGAGTCAGTGATGTGTTTGAAATGTTTAATTTCACAAAAGGGCCATTATCTCAGCTTCTAGAAAAAAAGGCTCTTTTTTGTTAAATCAAGCTATCTTCTCCGGCTGATAACTAAAGAACGGAAAATGATATCAATAAACCTGTTTTTGCTGATGATAGAAAAGAGTCTCATCGTTCTTTTTGCGTGTTCATTGTTTACATAGTAATATCACACAATATTCTGTGGGCCTCGAGAAATCACTGAAAAAAGCTCTGAAACTCTGGCACTGGGAGCGTCCGTTCTCCAAAAGTGGCTGGCACTCAATGAGTTAAGTGCCCTATTTTGGGATGAAAAACGTGACTCACTGTTACCTAAAGCTGACTAGTTTGCATCCATGCTTTTTCTCTTATTCTTATTCGCTTCACGTTATATTTTTTTAGTACGGCGATTTTCTCTTCGCAAATGAGGCAGGCGGCATTCCCTTTAAACTCGATGAAAACATAATCACTCTTCCACTTCTCCTGAAACTGTCTGTGCTCGTCATCAACCTTTCTTTTGCCTTTTGACAGCGACATGTTCACTTCTCAACAAAACATTTTAGCGTGCAAATGTTTTTCTTTCCACTTGGTTTTTCACTCAGGTGAACCGAATCACCTGCTAATGAGGTGGATTTTACATGCAGTGATGATTCCACGCTGGCTGGCCTGGAGTGTGAAGCTATGTTGCCAGATACTGCTGACAGTTTGCAGCATAAAGAGTTCAAAACCCACCAAAATGCACACAAAACCGCCCAAGGAACTGCACATCTATGGAAATTTATCTGGCAACGCTGGTGTGAAATGCGGCTCATCTGCATGAAGGCAGCGCCTCGGGAGCGCGCTCTGTGTTTTACAACGAGCGGAGGTGCCTGATTTCACCAACTTGATATCAAGTGGTGGGCCGTATGAAATAGTTTTAGGGGGCGTGTCTGGCCTGGGGGCACTGAGTTTGAGACCCCTGGCGTAAACCATTGCGGGATTACTCCCCCTTTATAAATTGAAAATATGCGGGAATTTCCAAAAAGATGCCGAATCTCGCAATCCCACGCCAAATTTTAAGCCCTGATATATATATATATATATATATATATACCACTCTATTCCTTCAAGAGTTGTAGCTGTCATAGATTATGTTGCATATTTGATTTCTCTATTGTTGACTAAATGTTTTATTGTAAGTCGCTTTGGATAAAAGCGTCTGCCAAATGACGTAATGTCATGTAATGTAATGTAATGTAATGTAATGTAATGGAAACAGTGCCATCTCTACTGGTGGAGACCCATAATTACACATCCAGAAAGGGTAATGGAAATGACATGCTCTTGCATGTGAATAATGGCTCGGTATTGGAAAATATGCAATATTCAGGAACACCAAGGAGCATGATCACAAGATAACAACTTTGTTAGGAGGTACAGTATGTACTGTTTCATTGTGATTGGTACGTTAGTGAAGATGTGAAGCCATTTGAAGCGGGGACCGCAACTGCCTCTGGGGTTGCTACTGTGATACTCAGAATGAAGAATGAAGGCTGAGTCTCACATCGAGGCTACCTCTATAAGAGAGTGTAATTAAGAACATGCTCACCAGGACACATTCATTGGCCTGGAGATCAATGACACACAGAACTTCCTCCAGCTAAACAAAGACAAAACAGAGGTGATTGTCTTCGGTCCCAAAGAACAAAGGCTTAAAATCGCTGCACGCAGTAGCGGAGCGTACACCGGGGCAGAGGGTGCGCCCACCCCGGGCCCACTCGTCAGTGGGCCCCCAGCCCCCCCCCCCCCCCAGCCAGGCCAGGCCACCGAGCATCGGCCCGACGTGCCCGATTATGCAGTCCGCGCCTGTCTGTGTGTGTGAGAGAGAGAGAGGGAGACAGGGTGTTGTCTGTGACAGCTGTCCATCTGCGGTGGTGCTGAACCGAGGGCTGTGCCTTGGTGCTGAAACATCTGAAGAGGCCTGGCTGGCAACCTTTTTTCTTTTTCTTCTTCAGAACAAGCTTGTCTGTAAAGGGGCTTCACTGTTGGCTTTCTTGGACATAATATTACTTGGCTCAATGAGTGAAAAATTGTGTTTTCGGATATAGGGGCTATCAGCTATTTTACAGTTGTGACTTAAAATGACTTTATTTAATAAAGTCAGTGGTGTGAGTGTGAGAGGAATTCAATCAATAGACAATAACATTGGTGTGTTTAAAATGAGATATTCCACTAAATATGGCTAAAACAGATTCAAACATGCAAAAAAGGCAAATTCTTCTTCTTTCTTCTTCTTTTTTGATGGGGGGCCCCCCTAAGAGCTTCGCCCCCTCTGGGCTGATAGGGTCACTCCACCCCCTGGCTGCACGCCTTGAGTCTCTATCCCTGAAGCCAAAGGATCAAGTTAAAAATCTTGGCGTTATTATTGATTCCGATCTCAATTTCAACTCCCACATTAAGTCAATCAGAAAATCAGCTTTCTATCATCTTAAAAAATAGCAAGAATTAGGGGCTACATGTCCAGACAGGATCTAGAAAACTAATTCATGCCTTCATCTACAGTAGGTAAGACTACTGTAATAGCCTTTTCTCTGGTCTCTCCAAAAAATAACTTAGACAACTCCAGCTCATTCAGAATGTTAGAGTTCTAACAAAGACTAAGAAAGTTGATCATATTACTCCAGTTCACATTGAGTGCCACAGCGCTTCAGTAAAATTGTCTGCAGCCTGTGCCAGATTCACTTCCATTCAGTTGAAAACAGCTATAGAATTTTTTCTATTAGGGCTATATGAACAGGGTTGGACTTTAATGAAACATTGAACACTCCTGCTTCTTCCAAAGAAGAAATTTTGTTTCTAGACAGTTCCATTATGAAAGGACAGCCTCTGAAAAAAGTGCACTTTCAAGGGTTTTCTGTCGTTTTTTTTTACTTTCCAAGATATAGTCACTTTTATGAATACCTTTTGCACTCTAATTTCGAGCACATTCACTGACTCTGGCTGGTGTTTTCTGATGTGGTGGCATGGGATGGTTTCTGTGCAGCCTGCGTGCCCCCCCCCCCCCTCTCCTCCCCCCCCCCCCCCCCCCCCCACCTCTGAGCTGCGGGCTCCTCCCCACACGCACAGAGTTTGTTTTCTCTGACTCCGTTTTTGCCCCGGACGAATCCCAGCGCGCATCAAGGAAATGCCAAATGCGACTGAACGAAAAGGCTTGGCCGTTCGGCTTCGGATGCTGGCTTTCTGGCAGGGAATCGTGTGGAGATAGATAGAAGCATAAGAGCTCAGTTGTGAGCGCGGATGCAGCCGAGCCCACTGTCCGCTGCAGAAAGAGCAATATATACGGCTCTGGCTGAAGCATGCATCGGTTTCCTCTTTGATCACGTCTTTCCCTGCTGTCTCCTGTACAAAATAAAGGATCTGAGGTGGGTGGCGCAGCTTCCGTGTCGATGTTTAAGGTGGCGCCGTGTGATCCCTTGAAGGGATTCATGCTCACTGGCTGGGTACGACCTTAAACAGCAGAATTATGGAATAATATGAATTATGATTTTAGGACGTGCACAGACGTCCTTGGCACTGAACGTTACTTTTTTTTAGGACGTGCACAGACGTCCTTGGCACTCAATGTGTTAAGTCCTTACACTGGTTGCCAGTGTGTCATAGACTAGATTTTAAAATACTGTTACTAGTCTACAAATCACTTAACGGCCTAGGCCCAAAATACATCGCTGAATTGCTCCCACGCTATGAACCGTCTAGACCTCTCAGGGTCCAGCTTACTAACTGTCCCTAGGATCAAATCAGAATCAGAATCAGAATCAGAATTTCACTTCATTTCACTTTTATTGCCACAGTATGCAAGTTACATATGAGGAATTTGTCTTAGTGTCTGTATGCAGCGTAGCGGTCCCATCAATATACAGAGATAAGAAGTAGGAAGATAACTAAAGACAATCACAAAGTTGCAAGTGCAATCAAATCGAGTAAATATATACAATATGTACATGAGTGGTGAAGTGTTCTGTGGATGATAAATATGAATTTACGTTGGATTTACATGAGATTTACAGACTGAGTTAAATAGACGTTAAATAGGCAGTGGATTTACATGAGTTAAATAAGAGTTTACATTGAATGTACATGAAATTTACAGGCTAAGTTAAATAGGCATTAAATGTGCAGGGAATTTACATGAATTTACAGTCCCAGTTAAACAGGTATTAAATTAGATATGAGTTCCAGTTTTTTTTTTTTGGGGGGGGGGGGGGGTGTAGAAAAGGGTCCATAATGGCCCACCGTCAGGCCTGTTCTTGGGGCAGTCGATGCCCACGAACCGGCGCGCCAACGACGTAATGACAATGACATCATCAACGATGACAATGATGACGTTGACAATGAAGAGTTCACCTGTGAGGTCATCGGCGATGTCAGGCGGTCTAGGCTGACTGTGATGGCAGACGGGACTTTACGGAGTCACCGATGATGTCATAGCATAGAGTTCACCTGTGAGGTCATCGGCGATGTCAGACATAACATATATAACAAGGTGTTCTGTGACGCTGTATAGATTCCTTCTTACTTCCTGTACTACTCTACTTCATAATGTCTTACCTTACCACGACCAAATCCGAACCCGAGCTGAACCCTAGCTGTCTTACAACCAGCCAGGCCCTGGTGACTGGCTGCCTTACACCCAGCCAGGTCACGAGTGGTATTCCTTCAACCGCGTCCGAGGACCGACATCTCTGTGGTTCTGATCGACCACTGCCCGTGAGCCCTCATCTACGATCCAGCACACTTCACGAGGCAAGCCCACAAGCTTCCTCACAAATTGGTCCTTCGAGCGGATCAGAGGACTTGTGACGCCCAGAGATGGAACAGGAGTCAGGTGAGCTCGCTCTGGCCACGGCACCTCGCCGACCAGAGGAGCAACCCTTTCCCCACCAGATCGAATCTGGATACAGCAGGAGTAGTAGTCAGGGGCCAGACCCCCTACACTCCCACCAGACGATCAGATCGGGGCAGGAGCTCATCCGCAGCCACCAGGAAAACCGACTCCCTGCTCAGGCAGTCCAGGCAAGGGCCGATCTAGCTCGAGAAAAGGCTAAGTTCGACGCTACGATCGCGCGCCAAAGGGAGACCAACCGGGACATCATCAAATACTTTGAGGAATCCCAACGCACTGGCAGGTCCCATCAAGCTGGCCACCAGTCAAGTCGGGACAGGTCAGGTCATGGAGGTTTGACCTATGACGACAGAGACGCCTATGTATCCCGCAGCCCCAGCGGGCGCAGGAGTCACCATCATCAGGGCGCAAGCCATCATGATGGAATATCTTCCGCCCAGGCCCTCGCCTATGACCGGGAGACCCCAGGCCGGTATGGGTCAGCCCGGTACCAAGGGGCCCGGCCCTCTTCTCGAGCAGAGCCTCGGTTGAGGAGCCCCAGTCACTCTCACCATCATAGCGCTAGCAGTCACCGCAGTCACCATAGCGCATCGCGACACTCTAGCGCCAGCTCACGGTCAACCGTACGCGCCCACTCCTCCTCCTCAGCCCAAGCGGCAGCTTACGAGGAATACAAGGCACTATTGGCGACCGAGAGCCTCCGCCGCCAACACGCGGAGGAGGAGGAAGCTGATGAGGAGTACCACCGGCTGAACGAGCAAACCAGAGCGGCTCAGTGGGCCCAAGAACGGGTCAAAGCAGAGGCCCAACAGGCCCAAGAGGAGGCCCTCCAAGCTAGAGAGCGGATCACCCGCCGCCTGGAGAGAAGCCGACGCCTGCGGCAAGCTGAGCTGGCGCTGGACGAGGCCCGGGTTCGTGCCCGGCTGCAAGTCGAGCAGAAGCACGTAGCGGCCCGGCCTCGCGCCCGTCTGCTTGCCGGGGACCCGGCAGTTCCACCTGTGCCTCTCACCTCCCACGACCAGGGTCAGGTCAGCATGGCGGCTCCAGAGCCAACGACCCAAACTACGGAACCCACTGTTCCAGTGCCAATGCCACCAACACTCCCACCTAGGACAGAGGTCGCCGACCCTGAGCATGCAATAGAGTGCAACGGGGCGGCCGAGCCCGCCACCGGGATACACCAGACTCAGGGAGGCATGGCGAACGCTGAGACCAACAGCCTGGGGCACAGTCAGCCGGCCGGCATCAATCATTCCCACAAGATAGCCGGACACGACCGCTGTGACCCCCCCAGAGGGCGGGACCAGCCATCACCACTACCTATTCCCAGAATTCACCTCCTGGCCCTCCCCGGGCTCATGGAGACAACTCCAGCCAAGGCCTCTAGGGAGGCCAAGAAGTCCGAGCAAGTGGAGCAAGTGGACATGCCCTTGCGGACGGCGAGGCAGGAGCCCCAGATGCTTCACGGGGCGGCTGTCTCCCTCATCGTCTCGCCGGCAATTCGCCCAGAGCAGACCTATTGCACCAAGAGAGCCTTTACGGAACCGAACCTTGGTCTAGGCGAGCAACCTTACCCCATCACCGCCCTGCAGCAGGAATCCCGCCCGAGGAATTTGCCCCTCCATCAGTTCGGGAGGATCCATCTTGTCCTGCTCATACAGCACCTATGGAAATGGGAACCAGGCTGGGATGATCCAGTCCTACCTGAGACACTGCTGCAGGCCTGGGAAGAGTGGGAGGACGAGCCACCACAACGGCAGGTAGCTGTTGTGGTCGACATTACGCGGGGAAGGCCTCTTCCCGTCCTCACCACCAGCCGTCGGGGTTGCGGACCCCCCTTCTTCCCAGCCCAGATCGCTGGCCAGAGACACCCCAACTCCACACAACCGCGGATCAGAGCGAGGAGTTGAAGCCAAGTTACGGTGGCCTCAGGTCGGCTCCCCCCATGCCGGAGGAGTGTACGACCTTCGGTGCCCTCATCAAGGATCCCACACCGGCGCTCCACGGGGCGGCCAACGAGGCACTAAGGGCCGAGGACTATAGTGAGGCCGAGGCTTCCCTCCAACGAGGGCAGACAAACTGCTTCCTCGCTGACCCTACGCCGCTGAGTTTCCTCAACTGGAAACTCAAGCCACCCGAATCAGAGGCCCCTCACTACAGCAGTAGCTGGGTAGACCCCCAGCTCCTGAGCAGCTCCCGCGCTGACCTCCCGCCGCTGAGGTTCCTCAACTGGAAACTCAAGCCACCAGAACCAGAGGCTCCTCACTACCGCAGGAGCTGGGTAGACCCCCAGCTCCTGAGCGGCTCCCGCGCTGACCTCACGCCGCTGAGTTTCCTCAACTGGAAACTCAAGCCACCAGAGGCCACTACAGCTCACTACAGCAGTAGCTGGGTAGACCACCCCCAGCTCCTGCACACATCTTGGCCAACGAGGACAGTCACCAAATCCTGGCTCTTGTGATGTACGGGACTGGACAACAACGTGTAGACCCGTACCTACACCCGGCCGGTGGCCAAGTGGACCACAGCCCCCCTCACTGCCAGAATAATCAACCAAGCCCTGCCTATACCAGGTGGGACTGGAGGGCCATTCCAGCCATTTCTGGAAGAATACAGATTCCCCACAGGAATCTTTGAGCGGCTGTAGAAAAGGGTCCATAATGGCCCACCATCAGGCCTGTTCTTGGGGCAGTCGATGCCCACAAACCGGCGCGCCAACGACGTAATGACGATGACATCATCAACGATGACAATGATGACGTTGACAATAAAGAGTTCACCTGTGAGGTCATCGGCGACGTCAGGCGGTCTAGGCTGACTGTGATGGCAGACGGGACTTTACGGAGTCACCGATGATGTCATAGCATAGAGTTCACCTGTGAGGTCATCGGCGATGTCAGACATAACATATATAACAAGGTGTTCTGTGATGCTGTATAGATTCCTTCTTACTTCCTGTACTACTCTACTTCATAATGTCTTCCCTTACCACGACCAAATCCGAACCCGAGCTGAACCCTGGCTGTCTTACAACCAGCCAGGCCCTGGTGACTGGCTGCCTTACACCCAGCCAGGTCACGAGTGGTATTCCTTCAACCGCGTCCGAGGACCGACATCTCTGTGGTTCTGATCGACCACTGCCCGTGAGCCCTCATCTACGAACCAGCACACTTCACGAGGCAAGCCCAAAAGCTTCCCAACTGTTCAGTTGGGAAGCTTCAGTTGAGTTTAGGAGGAGGTAGTGAGTTGTGTGTGTGTGTGTGTGTGTGTGGGGGGGGGGGGGGGGGGGGGGGGGGGGGGGTTGTTGGTGAGGTCCTTGGCGGAAGGCGTTTCCAGGCCTTGTTGGTGAGGCTGATGGCGGTTGGGAAGAAGCTGGTCTTGTGGCAGGTGGTTCTGGTCTTGGCAGACCTCAGTCTCTTGCCGTGGGGGAGTGTCTTAAAGAGTTTGTGGCCAGGGTGGGAGGGGTCAGCCATGATCTTGCGAGACCGCTTCAGTGTCCTGGCTGCATGCAGGTCCTGGAGGGATGGCAGGTTGCATCCGATTACCTTCTCAGCGGATGATGCACTGAAGTCTGTTGATGTCTTTGAGAGTGGCAGCAGCATACCAGACGGTGATGGAGGAGGTGAGGATGGACTCAATGATGGAGGTGTAGAAGTGCACCATCGTGGCCTTTGGCACTTTGAATTTCTTCAGCTGCCGCACAAAGTACATCCTCTGCTGTGCCTTCTTGGTGAGAGCTCTGATGTTCAGCTCCCATTTTAGGTCCTGGCTGATGATGGTCCCCAGGAAGCGGAAGGACTCCACAGTGTTGACTGGGGAGTTACCCAGGGTGATGGGGGAAGGTGGGGCTTTGTTCCTCCTGTAATCCACAATCATCTCCATTGTTTTTTGAGCATTTAACACCATGTTGTTTTGACTGCACCAAGTCCCCAGATGGTCAACTTCCTTTCTGTATTCCGACTCATCTCCGTCTGTGATGAGCCCTATGAGGGTGGTATCGTCTGCGAACTTCAGGAGCTTGACGGACTGGTGACTGGAGGTGCAGCTGTTGGTGTACAGACCGAAGAAGTAGGGAGAGAGGACACCGCCCTGGGCAGCGCCGGTGCTGATGGACCGAAAGTCAGTGATGTGCTTACCCAGCCTCACGTGCTGCTTCCTGTCAGTCAGGAAGTCTGTGGTCCATCTGCAGATGGGGTCGGGCACACCCAGCTGGGAGAATCGTGTCAAACTCCGAGCTGAAATCTACAAACAGGATCCTGGCATAGGTTCCTGCATTGTCCAGGTGTGTGAGGATGTGGTGGAGGGCCATGTTTATTGCATCGTCTACAGACCTGTTGGCTCTGTAGGCAAACTGTAGGGGGTCCAGGAGTGGGTCTGTGATGGATTTGAGGTAGGACAGGACAATGCGCTCAAAGGATATTAGCAGATATTAGCAGATAATTCAGTGAGGCAATCAACTATAACTCACTGAGAAACTTTTATCAAATCGCCAAGAGAGAAATTAATTTGAGAAAACTTGTTGGACAATGGACATAGGCTATTTACCTTCACCTATCGCATAACCTGGAGGGTCGTTGGCACCACAGATGATCTGTCAATAAGCTCTCTCCATCTCTCTCTGTCCTCGGCACGAGTGAGTCCACTCTATTACCATTACCAGAGAATTACAGCATATTACATGCCTCGCGCAAACAGCGATCGCGAGACAGGAATCTGATTGGTTTTGATTGATGTAACACCCAGGCATTGCCTGGCCACACCTGTGACTAATTCTAGTGCTTAAGAAATCCCATTTGTGCTGCATTTTGGGGGCGTAGATGATTTGGCACCACTCTAATTTGTGCCTGCGGCAGGTGAAGCGAACGTTTCCGCATGCCCGCCGAGAATTCCATCCCCACCATATTTCGGGGCTGTTTTAACTTAGAAAACAGTCACGTCTACCCAGGCGGGGGTGCAAAGCTCGGCATAACACCTGGACACTGGTGCAAGGGGGACTGCTATCTTCCCTGCCTTAAGGCACATGCAAACAGGTGCGCAAGCGCACCCTGTACAGCATGGTAGGATGGACATCTCTTACTTTGCGCAGGCTTCAACACTGGTACATTTTAGTTTACAAGATTATTTCAGGTACCCTCTTATTTAAACCGTAAGTTTACACCCTTGGAAACCACCCATAACCTTAGGTCACATCGTTGGTTTCAATACAAAGCGCCTCCTGTCAGAACAGAGGCTGGTAAAGCAAATCTGTTCTACTATGGTCCTTGGTCCTGGAATGATCTGCAAGCCAAACTCAAACTCGAGACCCTTATCTCCTTGCATGATTTTAAAATTAGAATTAAGGAAGTGGCTACTTTTGGTTGCAATTGTTTCAACTAATATGTAAATACACAATTAAATATTGCTGCCCTTTTATTTCACTGTAGCCATTGTAATTTTAGTTGTTTTATCTACATTGTAACATAATGTCGTTGCTTTTAGGTGCTTTCGTTGTAACTATTGTAGCTGTGTCGTGATTTATGCAGTCCTGTTAATGTTTTGTTTTAGTCCCATCTATTGTTGCTGTGTGTCTGTAACTTGATGTTGTCATTTACGTTTTTTCACGTTGCTGACCCTGTCTTGGCTAGGTCTCACTTGTAAAAGAGGTTTCAACCTCAATGTGACTTCCTGGTTAAATAAAGGTTAGAAGAAATAGGGGATACCGCCTGTAAGATAGGGCCCGAGGAGTGGAGAGAATTGGTGGTATTGCTCAAAACCGCCTCTGAACCTGGGCGGTCGCAAATCCTCCCTCTCCTGCCTGCACCTTTTTCCCTCTGCCTGCTCACCACGCTGCCGGAGCAAACTTGCATTTGTCTATACGAAATGACAAACATGGATTTATTGGATTTACTGGTCTCTCAACGCAAATCAACCAAACTTTGAGGAAAGCGAGGTCCGGGGAGCCCCCACCCTCTGCCCAGACGGATTTTCGCCGCGGGGTACGGGAAGACAGCAGCGATTGACCCAAGGCTGTGAAGTCATGAAAATTGAGATGGGCGGTCAGTGAATTTGAACTGTGAAAAATGGATTATACCTGGATTATATCACGGAAATTTCCACTGATCTGCATAAGGAATGAACTTATGTTGGGATTCCAGAGACTTAAGACAGAGACTTAAGACATAAGACCTGCTCTGTTTGGTCTGTGTGACCTGATAGGAATTCAGGCAACCAAAACATTTTCATCCTAATCTGGACTCGGAGCTGCCAAGGACGCAGCCGAAATTCCTCTCCTGATATCTACGAATGCAACAGCGCTCCTCCACCCTCCACCCTCCCCCTGACACCTGTTGGACTCGAGGCCGTCACCATAGCGACTCGCTATGTTTCGCTCACCATCCGGGAAGACGACTCGCCCTATCAGGCTCTCTAGCACACACAAGGACAATTGGACATTCACAGACTCTCAAACACACACGCACACACACACACACACACACACACCCCCCCCCATGCCGCCCAGTCTGGCCTATCGCTCTTGCAAAACTCTTCCTGGTCGCCACACCCCCCCCCCCCCGCCCCCTTTCTCTCGGTCACACACATTGGAGCCCTAGTGGATGATGTTATGCCAGATATGCATAGCCTTCAATCATGAGTGAGCGAGCTTCTCCACCCCCCTCCCACTGCTATACCCCCATTCCCTGCAACCCCTACTCCCTCCCCCCCCCCCCTAGTCCTCAACGGATGTAAAATTTTTACATGTAACAACAAATGTTGATGTATGGTATAATTCTTGAAGCGTGCCATTATTCCTATCAATCTAGTAATAATGTAACAGTATTAATTCGAGTATAGAAGGTGATTCCCATTCGTGTATGTTCCTGTCTCTATGTTGTACGTGAGGACCGCAATGGAAACAAGCCAGTGCTTGAAATAGCCAGGCTTTATTGTGTTTTTATCCTCGGTGAATCTGTCTGTTCCCTGTATCTGTGTCCACTTTTTCACCAAAATAAATCAATCAATCAATCAATCAATCAAAAAAAAAATCTGTGTTCACAATAGCAACAAAACCCATATGTGTATCATCTCTCCATGAGACATATCTTGGACATAAAATCAACATGAGAATGGAAGGAGCAAGTTAACATCATCATTTGATGAAGACTGTGATGCACCGTTGATTGCTACACTGCTGACAAAATGTACTATTCTAAGTCGCTTTGGATAAAAGTGTCTGCTAAATAACAATGTAAACTTGTCTGAGTTTACATTTAGGTTGCACTTGATTGACAGATGCCCACTGCCTCTGAAGTTAGAGGCTATTAGACAGGTGTCTAAAGTTCAACAGCTGTTCTCTAATGTTCATATTCAACAGAAAGTGCTGAGTGAAATTAATGACAAAACGCTGAGCACTGAGCTTAATGAGAAAGTGGCTTGGACTCAAACACCAGCTGATCCAATTTAAATTAACTCACCGTCTTCACTATTCCAAGCACATGTTGCATAAGATCTTCCCTTCTGTCTCACCACCATGTGATAGGTGTCAGGTGTCAGAGGGCACACTGTCCCTCCCATGCTTTTTGGTTCTGACCTTCACTATCTGAATTCTGGGCCAAAATATTTGATTGGTACTCTAAGGCCTACAAAATAACCCTTCAATCGGAGGCGGAACTCGCCATCTTCGGCTGCTCAGAATCCTCTCTGCTCCACCCTACAGCTGTGCAACAGTCTATGACACAGGGGACGACTGTCGCCAAGAGACTTGTTCAGAAGGGACGGAAGTCCCCCTCTCCACCTTCTTTTCAGCTGGGGTTGACGGACATGGTCTCAGTTATAGGGATGGAGAGACTCCGGTTCCTGAGGACCAACTCACTTAAACGATTCGCAACTATCTGGGAGCCGTTTCTGGTCTACTTTGACGAGGTTAAAAGTGACTGGCCCAGTTGATTTCTCATGGGCTCCAACATCTCTTACAAGCACAGAATTAAGATTGGAATGTCCATCTATGTTTTTTTCTTTCTTTTATTTTCCTGTGTCTGAGTTTGTTTGTTGTGTGTGTGTGTGTGTGTGTATGTGCCTTCCTGTAGCAGATCACTCTGTCTCTCATGCAGTATTTAAAAATCCAGCTGTAGATGAGAGCATTGTCATCTTCACTATAAAAGCGAGACTACAGGTTTTACCAACCAAGCTTAACCTTTCCATCTGGTTTCCTGTCAATCGTGCTCCCCACTGTATACATCATGGTCATGAACAGATAACTGAAACCATGTCCCACATCTTAAATGGTTGCCATGCAGACAAAGGGCTCTACATCTGTAGGCATGATAGAATAGTGGATTTTTATTATCAAAGGATATCACCTTCACTATTGTTGTCACTAAATGAAAACAAAACTAAATGTATGGTGTTTGGTGGTGTTATGGTTAATTGTGAAATTAAGTTGAATCTAAATGGAGCTGAAATTGAAAGGGTATATGAAACTAAGTTCTTGGGTGTAATTATAGATCATAAACTCTGTTGGAAGCCACACATAGAATATATTAAAAGTAAACTAGCTAAATCTGTTGGTATTCTGTACAAAACAAGGGATCTGCTGAGTAAGAAATGTTTGCATATATTGTATTTTTCACTTATAGTGCCATATATGTCATACTGTGTTGAGGTCTGGGGTAATGTAAAACAAATATAGATCCTAAGCTATTAGAATAATAAATAAAGTTGGTTACCTCGAATTGACCAATCCACTATTCATAAGGTCCTGCACCTTAAAATGTGTAGATATTGTGTATATAAAAACTTTAGAAATTGTTTTCCGTGTTAGGAGCAAAAGCCTTCCAGTTTGTATTAAAAAAAAATTAAATTAAGAGAAGGAAATTATAATTTAAGAGGATTATCCATTTTTAAAACATCCAAAGCGAGAATGAATGTCAAATCTCGATGTGTTTCAGTTTTGGGAGTTAAACTATGGAATAGCCTTTGTGATTATTTGAAATTGTGTACATCATTGTTGAGGTTTAAAAAAGCCTTAAAAACTAAAATAATTCAGGATTATAATTTACAATAAATTCTGTCTTTCTTTCTATTCTTTATTAGTAAGTATCACTGTGAGTGATACTCAAAGTAGCACGGGTACAGGCAGAGAGGTACGTGGTCACAGCCAGGGCAAACGTACTTGGTCTCTTTTCGGAGTCCCTTGGCTGCGCAGTGCGCACATTTTCGATACATTTTCGTTTTGGTGGCTGGGACTTCGACTGGCAGTGGCACATGTCCCGCGAAGTCCACATCCAGCCTCGCTGAAGCGGACCGTTTGCGTGGGTGGACTGGTGTTCTTCCTGGAAGAGGAGGTTGGGGAGGGGCCGGAGGAGGAGGGGGATCTGCGGTCCAGGATTTGACCACAGACAGGATGAAGTCTTTCAGGGTTCTGCAGCTGGTCGTTGGGTTGCGTGCCCTGTAGACAATGAACGCATTGCTCATTGCGATCTGCATCAGGTACATGACAAACTTAGAGCTCCATTTTGCAGTCTTCCTGATGAAGGGGTAATAGGAGATCTTCTGGTCCAGGCGATCCACACCACTCATGTACTGGTTGTACTCCACCACGCATGCTGGCTTCCTCTGGGGGACTCTCTCACTGTTTCCTTTTTGTCTCACCTCCACAGTTGTCATCTCATCCTGGTGGAAGGTAGAAATCATCCGGACGATGCGTTTGTCTCGCCATGCCAGGACCATCACTGTGTCATTGTGACGAGCGCGGTGTTCACCTACTGCCAGGTCAGATGTGGTTACCTCGCGGATGGACGGCGGTTCTCCCCTGTTGACACGGAGTGTGCCAGCTGAGTGGATCTGGAGGCCGAGGAGAAGACGACACATTGACTCGCTGTTGTAGAAGTTGTCCATCCACAAGCGATATCCAAAACCCTCAAGGCCGGCAATCAGGAAGCGCACGGTGTCCTGCAGGGTACTGTGAGTTCCACAGTATGGCTTCATGGCGTAGCAGTAACCATTGGCTGAATCACACAGAATGTAGCTTTTGATTCTGTACTTGGTGGGTTTGGCAGGATTGTATACACGGAAACGTAAACGTCCTCGAAAGTGCAGCATCCCTTCATCCACCGAGATGTTTTGTGACGGCTGGTACAGCTCCTTGAATTTGGAGAGGAGCAGATCAAGGACAAGACGAACCTTGTGGAGCCGGTCGCTGCCATCGACCTCCCGATTGTCGCTGAAGTGGAGAAACCGCCAAATGAGCTGGAACCTGTTGCGTGGCATTGTGCTCCCGAAGTATGGTGTTTCAAGCGCCACATCAACAGACCAATACTCTGCCCAACTCGGCTTCTTGATGATGCCAGTAAGGAAAAGCAATCCCAGAAACCGCTTCAGCTCCACCAGGGTCAGCGGTTGCCAGGCGTTTACCCTGGAGTATGGCAGACACAGCTCATCTATGACAGCAATACACTGTTCCGTGTACTTGTTGGTCTGATCGACAATGAGCAACAGCAGCTCGTCGCAGAGGAACATCTGGGGGGACGTGTGACGTCGTCGTCATCTTCCTCCGAGCTGTGCTCCAACTCTGAAATTGAATATTTTACATGGTATTATTAGTATGCTAACTAATTGCAGGATCGTTATTCTTACCAAGCTTTGTGTTGACGAAAATAAATTGATGAATAATAAAAGGTGTGTGGGTGTGTGTTTATTTTATTTTTTACATTTCTACCTCCTCTATTTTTCTCCTGCTTCTTTTTATTATTAGACATTACATTACATTACATTACGGCATTTGGCAGACGCTTTTATTCAAATCGACTTACAATATCAGAACTTACAATATCACATTTTTGTCAACAATCGAGAAGTCATCTATGCATACAATCGTCTGGCATTTACAGCTTTAGTAGTAATAGTTTCCTGTAAAGGATCAATAAAGTAGGCTATCTATATGTAGGTTCTAACCTCTGGAAGCCGCCTCGTCCAAGAAGGTTCGCCTCTTAGGTCCAGGGCCAGGGGGCTGCCATTCCTCATCTCTGGCGTCGTCAGGAGATGATGAAGCGGTCTCCTCCGGCTCATCGGTGTCGGTTTCCGGGAGATCTCTCTCCCGAACAGCACGACTGAGAGCCTGTTGCAGTGTGAGCTGCCCAGGCCCTGGGCGCGGCCCACCACGTTTACGCTTGGCCTTGGGCATGACAGCTAAACTAACTAACGCTAGTCTAACTGTACACTAACGCTAATCTAAGACTAACGCTAGTCTAACGCTAGTCTAACACTAACGCTAGTCTAACAAAACAGACACACAAGACAGACAGACAGACAGAGACACACAGACACTTTTTTTTTTTTTTTTTTTTTTTTTTACACAGATGCTATCTACCCTGACCTAACGCTAAATGCTAAATGCTAAATCTAACACAGGCACACTCGCTAGCACACACTCCCACACACCCGACACAACCCACCCACGCACTCACCTCACACCAAGCACTCGAATCCACTCACTACACAATCTCACAAACTAATCTACTAATCGCTATGTTACTAAATTCTACTAAATGCTACTAAATGCTATAAATCTATTCTCTGCTACTGCTACTGATACTGCTATTGCTACTGCTACTAACCACTCCTACTCTACAAGGAGGCTCTGAGCGCCCCAAGGTTTTAACGTGGCTGCGCTGCGCAGCTGCGATGCAATTTTTAAGGTGGCGCCGTGTGATCCCTTGAAGGGATTCATGCTCACTGGCTAGGTACGACCTTAAACAGCAGAATTATGGAATAATATGAATTATGATTTTAGGACGTCCACAGACGTCCTTGGCACTGAACGTTACTTTTTTTTAGGACGTCCTTGGCACTCAATGTGTTAAGGTCTAATCTTATCCTTGCAACTTGCTGCGGACCAGGTTAAGTGTGAAGCATAAGTTGCTATGGATATATATGTCGGTAAGAAGTTAACTTGCTTTGTAGTACGGCTAAACCAGGTTTAAACCCAAACTTATCAGGATCAACCTAAATCTTGCTTTGTAGTACAGGCCTCAGATGGCTGGACTACCTAAGAGAAGGGCCAAACAGCTAGCAAGGTATTGCTCAGTCTCTGCTATTATTGGTAGCCGCTCTATATGGAGAAGGCGCTGCTTTTTGCCACTGCCATCACCCTGTGTGGTGGTCCTTTTTTTTGTTTGTTTTGTGCACATTATTGTGGTTGCCAACTAGGCACTTTTGTAACTAACTGTTTCCCAGCATCTGACTGCATTATTAGTGTTTATGTCCTTGTACTGTAATTTATGTGGACATAAATAAATCATTTAAATGTGTGTGTGTGTGTGTGTGTGTGTGTGTGTGTGTGTGTGTGTGTGTGTGTGTGTGTGTGTGTGTGTGTGTGTGTGTGTGTGTGAGTGTGTGTGTGTGTGTGTGTGTGTGTGTGTGTGTGTGTGTGTGTGTGTGTGTGTGTGTGTGTGTTCTAAAAAAACTGAAAAATAAAATATTGAAAGAAAGAAAAGAAAGTGGCTTGGACTCGGCACACACTCCACCTGTGACATTATTTTTCATCCCCAGTGGAAGGGGACTGGGGGTACCAAATGAAACATGGATTTATACCGGCATGCAGATTTCCCACCTTCTGAATATGCTGAATAATGATGACAGAGATGTTAGGGAGCTTGCTCCATCTTCCCTATTCCTGGACCTAAGGAGACACAAAGTCCCACTGGCCAGAGACTCAGAGCCCATCCTGGGATTCAGAAGGACACCCAGCTGGAAATTTGACCTTCACTCTGCTGGATTTGGGGTCTGGTCTGATTGGCCAGATCTGAATGATCTTTGTGTCCAAGCTGGAGTGTCTCTGGAGTGGACGCGGTGTGACTCTGGAACTGTGATCAAGGCAACAGCCACATATACGTTGGGCCTGTTAACACCTACAGGTGGCAGGCCAACTCTTACACCAACATCATCATCATCAACAACAAAATCAACAACAACAACAACAACACTGGACTGGACTGGTCTCTCTGCTGACCATTCGGTCTCAGAACACTGCACTCAATGAGGACATCGTTACATTCACAGTAAAAGACAGACTACAGGTCCTTCCCAACAGACTCAACCTTTATATCTGCTCTCCAACCACTCAGGTCCCCCATTGTTTGCATCACACCACAGAACGCTCAGTGAAACAATGCCACACATCTTGTATGGCTGTTAGGCTGCACACTAGGCACTCCGAGCCCTCGGCAAGCTGTTTTTGGAGCTCGGCGACAAACCCCCCTAATCAGAGACAAATCCTTCCTAATCAGAGACAGACCCCCCTAATCAGAGACAAACCGCCCTAATCTGAGACAAATCCTTCCTAATCAGAGACAAACCTCCCCTAATCAGAGACAAAAAAAAACCTAATCAGAGACAAACCCCCCTAATCAGAGACAAACCTCCCCTAATCAGAGACAAAAAAACCTAATCAGAGACAAACCCCCCTAATCAGAGACAAACCTCCCCTAATCAGAGACAAAAAAAAACCTAATCAGAGACAAACTCCCCTAATCTGAGACAAATCCTTCCTAATCAGAGACAAACCTCCCCTAATCAGAGACAAAAAAAACCTAATCAGAGACAACCCCCTTTAATCAGAGGCAAACGCCCCTAATCAGAGGCAAACCCCCCTAATCAGAGACAAACCGCCCCTAATCAGAGACAAACCCCCCAATCAGAGACAAACCCCCCTAATCAGAGACAAAGTCCCCTAATCAGAGACAACCTGCCCCCTAATCAGAGATGAACCCTCTTTATCAGAGACAAACCCCCCTAATCAAAGGCAACCCCCCCCAAATCAGAGACAAAAAAAACCTAATCAGAGACAACCCCCCCTAATCAGAGACAAACCCCCTAATCAGAGGCAACCCCCCTAATCAGAGACAAGCCCCCCCTTATGAGAGGCAACCCCCCCCCCCCCGAATCAGAGACAAACCCCCCTAATCAGAGACAACCCCCCCTAATCAGAGGCAAACCCCCCTAATCAGAGACAAACTCCCCTAATCATAGACAAACCCCCCTAATCAGAGACAACGCGCCCAATCAGAGAAAAAAAACCCCTAATCAAAGACAAACCCCCCCAAATCAGAGAGAACCCCCCTTATCAGAGACAAACCCCCCTAATCAGAGGCAACCCCCTCCCTAATCAGAGACAAAAAAAACGTAATCAGAGACAAACCCCCCTAATCAGAGACAAATCCCCCGTAATCAGAGACAAACCACCCCTTATCAGAGACAAACACCCCTAATCAGAGGCAAACCCCCTTAATCAGAGACAAAAACACCCTAATCAGAGACAAACCACCCTAATCAGAGACAAACCCCCCTAATCAGAGACAACCCCCTAATCAGAGACAAACCCCCATAATCAGAGACAAACCCCCCCGTATCAGAGACAAAACCCCCTAATCAGAGTCAAACCCCCCTTATGAGAGACAACCCCCCCTAATCAGAGGCAACCCACCCCCTAATCAGAGACAACAAAAAAACCTAATCAGAGACAACCCCCCCAATCAGAGACAACCCCCCCTTATCAGAGACAAACCCCCCTAATCAGAGGCAACCCCCCTAATCAGAGACAAAAAACACCCTAATCAGAGACAAACCACCCTAATCAGAGATAAACCCCCCTAATCAGAGACAACCCCCCCAATCAGAGACAAACCCCCCCAATCAGAGACAAATCTCCCTAATCAGAGACAAACCCTCCCTAATCAGAGAGAATCCCCCCTAATCAGAGACAAACCCCCCTAATCCAAGACAAACCCCCCCTAATCAGAGACAAACCCCCCTAATCAGAGGCAAACCCCCCTAATCAGAGACAAACCCTCCTAATCAGAGACAAACCCCCCTAATCAGAGACAACCCCCCTAATCAGAGACAAACCCCCCAAATCAGAGGCAAATCACATCGGCTCGGCGCTCACAATTCGTCGCTCGCTGTGTGAACTGTCCACAAACTGAATCGGGGAGCTCCCCCTATCAGTCACAGAGGTCTGACAGATATCTAGCCTGCTTCATATCTGGTCGTGTCAGGAGAGAAGAGCGTAGTGAGGCAGACATGACGGGGTGATGTTGTATGCTGTCTGCAGCACGCTACAAACAAGCAAGTGGTCTGACAGAGGAAGCCATTCTCCGGGATTGGTACAAACTGCTGTCTCACAACCAAAAAACTAATTTAAAAAGCATTTAAGTAGCTATGCAAATCGTATATGTTTACTAAAACCATTCTAATATCTATTGAAACCCGAAATATTTGAGATAGCCGTAAACTTAATAACGCCCACTTAATTAATCTGACATTAAACCAATTTTTCGAGAATGAGCGTGTGTTTAGAAAGAATAAAGCCATGCCAGACTGCGTTTGTGGACTTGTCGGGGATTCTCCTCATGGAACATCTTGTAATGCGTGATCCCCTGTCACAGCTCAGTCATATAGAGTGAAAAACAAAATGACTCAAAGACACCTGATTACAAGACAGACAGGTATACAGTATAGTGTGAAAGACACCTGATTACAAGACAGACAGTTGTATAGTGTGAAAGGAACAGAGACTGGCAACTGACTCCATTATGCTCAAAGCATGCACTGAACAGGTCAGTGAACAATGTCACACATCTTGAATGGCTGTTATGCTCACAAAGCAATGGACACAGCACGTCACCACAGAATAGTGGACCTCATAGCACAGTACATCAAAACATTTTCCACCCTCAGGGAGAAGGTACAAGCATTCCTGTCAAACCCTCCATGTTCCACCTCCGGAAAAGACTAAAGACTCACCTTTTCAGGCTCCATCTGGGCCCTTCTTGATCTAACTTCGTTCTCTCTCTTTCTTAAAAAAAAAAAAAAAAAAACCTAACCTAAACTTGTACCACTAACCTAAACTTGTACCACTGTTCCTTCAGAAGTTGTAGTTGTCATAGACTGTGCTCCATAGTTGATTGCTCTATTCCGGACAAAAAAGGTGTTATTGTAAGTCGCTTTGGATAAAAGCGTCTGCCAAATGACGTAATGTAATGTAATGTATATATATATATATATATATATATATATATATATATATATATACAGATATATAATCTGTAATAGTAGCCCAGGTCCTTTTTCCACATGTGTCTGCCAAGACTCCAGATGTTGTATTTGTTAATGAAGAGTCCAGAGAAGTGTTTGTTCTAGAGGTAGTCTGCACCTTTGACTCTAGCCTAGAAGAGTGCTTTATGACCAAGGTCATTACATACAAATCACTCCTAAACACCATCTCAGAGCTGGTTATAATGTCGTTAAATATCAACCACTCCTAAACACCATCTCAGAGCTGGTTACAGGTACAAACTATTTGCTTTCATATTTTGCAGCCTAGGACACATTCACGTTTTGGTCCTAAGAGGGCTTCAACAACTTGGGATGCCAAAAAAGGCTAAACTAGCAGTACCATATATGGAGGAGACACTGCTACTTATACCCCATATAGAACTGAGTATTATGTTTTGTATTGTGAGACTATGGGCCTTTCCATTTTGTGAATGTACTGCACCTCCATATTTGTAGTCTTGTACGGTTTCCTTCTATGTGAACATAAATAAATTGTTAAAATGTATGTGTCCAGGCTGTCAGACTGGTCATCTAATAATCTGCTGTGTTTATTATTTGTTAATTTATTAACAGATGTATTGCTAATTTCTTCAGTTTCATGAAACATTTGTGAGCCATCTTTTTTTCAGAGTAGGATTTAAATAAATATATGTCACATACATGACCTTTCTATTTATATAGGACCTTCATGTTTTCAGGAATCAAATGAAACACACACTTACACTTCTTCAGACCTGGTTTCAACATCTGCACTCCACCATGGTCCACACTGTGGGAAGGGGGTTAAACATTTACATAAAGTCAGAGCAGTATACGCTATTTGATAAACAAACAATAATCCTCTTTCCTCAGTTTATCAGTGAGACAGAGAAAATGTGACTCTCAGCCTTCTAGCAGACGTTGCCTCTCATACCTGAGAGACTCCAGTTTCCAGTGTGGATCATCCAGTCCAGCAGAGAGCCGCGTCACTCCTGAGGTACCTGGGTGATTGTAGGTCAGGTCCAGCTCTCTCAGATGGGAGGGGTTGCAGCGCAGAGCTGAGGCAAGAGAAGCACAGCCTTCCTCTGAGACCATACAGGCTGACAGCCTGCACAAACACACACACAAACACACACACATACACATACACACACACACACAGCAAGCTACTTGTTAGATATATTGACGTGACAACTGGTTTGGTTTAAAACTAATGTTCAGGTCAGCACAGACTTTAGTTTGGAGAAATGTGTTAATTCAATTGAAAAAAAGAGTAAATTGATCTTACCTCAGGATCTCCAGTCTACAGTGTGGACTCTCCAGTCCAGCAGAGAGCAGCGTCACTCCTGAATCTTGCAGGTCATTGTTACTCAGGTCCAGCTCTCTCAGACTAGAAGACTGGGAGCTGAGAACTGAGGCCAGAGCTTCACAGCTTCTCTCTGACAGATTACAGCCACTCAGCCTGAATGAGAATTAGAAGACAAACAAGAACATTGATGGGAGTAGTGAACTACATCTAGTTGAACGACGTAGTTTAACTACATTTTGCAGTAGCTTGCTGGTAGTTCAACTACATTCATATTTGCGTAGTGAGTCAAGCAGTTAAACTATTTTTTTGTCATTTTTGTGTATCTTGACTACTCAAACTACAAACTACAATTTTGGGCAATAAAATGAAAGGAATATATATATATATATACTTTATTTTGCCATTACTGTAGAACCAGAACCCCCTTAGACAGGTCTGCCCCTTTTTCTTTCATCCTGATCGCTGAGGGGCAACATGACTGTGAAGGCAGCGAGGATTCCACTAACATTACTATACTTCTTGACAAGACACACAGGCTATGCTGCTTCTGATTGGCTTGCCATAAGGTTAACCAATCCTAGTCAAGTCTTTACTGTTTATTATCTGATAAAACCAAACCCAGAAGAACCCAAAAAGAACGACAAAAATATAACATTGAATGTATTGGGTGTCAATTATTGCAATAAACTCAATTGAGAGGCATATTTTTGCTGGCATTGTGCTTTTTTGTAGGCTATTATATTTTATTTCATGTATCACACATGTACATTGTCAATTTAATGCTTTTTTATGAAGTAGTTTGAACTACTTTTTCTGCATAGCTTGTAGTTTCCTAAACTACATTTCTCCCAGGTTAGCTTTGCAGTAGTTTCAACTACTTCCATGGTGAAGTAGTTGGTAGCTTCCTAAGCTATGCTTTCAAAGTAGCTAAGCCTACACTGGAAAATAGATTTTTATTCTGTATGAATAAGGTGTAATATAATTAATCTATTCAGTTGTCTATGTACTTACACAGCTTTATTGGAGGCTTTGACCACTGGCAGCAGCTTCAGAAGAGCCTCCTCTGAAGCAGAGTATTTCTTCAGGTCAACCACATCCAACTGTTCTTCTGATGACAGTAAGATGAAGACCAGAGCCGACCAATGAGCAGGGGAGAGTTTGCCTGTGGAGAGACTTCCTGAACTCAGGTACTGTTGGATCTCCTCCACTAGAGAACGGTCATTCAGCTCATTCAGACAGTGGAACAGATTGATGCTTCTCTCTGCAGAGAGATTTGTCTTTATCTTCTCCTTGATGTACTGTGCTGTTTTCTGATGGTCTGGTTTTCTATTGGTCTTTGAGCTACTCCCTGTCTGTGTCAGCAGGTCTCGTAAGAGAGTCTGATTAGCCTGCAGTGAAAGACCAAGGAGGAAGCGAAGGAACAAGTCCAGGTGTCCGTTTGGACTCTGTAAGGCCTTGTCCACAGCACTCTGGCAGAGCTGGTGTAATGGAGATGTGCCTCTTAGTTTAGAAGGTGTAGAGGTTGATTGTGGTTCTGACAGCAGATTGACACCAGAGTCGATGAATGAGATGATTACATGAACAGCAGCCATAAACTCCTGAATGCTCAGATGGACAAAGCAGAAGACCTTGTCTTGGTACAGCCCATGCTCCTCTTTAAAGATCTGTGTGAACACGCCTGAGTACACTGAGGCTGCTGTGATATCAATGCCACACTGTGTCAGGTCAGCTTCATAGAAGATCAGGTTGCCTTTCTCCAGCTGCTGAAAAGCCAGTTCTCCGAGAGAGAGGATCGTCTTCCTGATCTCTGTAGTCCAGTGTGGATCTGTCTCACTTCTCCCATGGTACTTTACATTCTGCTGTTTGGACTGAATCACCAGGAAGTGGATGTACATCTCAGTCAGGGTCTTGGGCAGGTCTCCACTCTCAGTGGTTTTCAACACATGGTCCAGAACTGTAGAACAGATCCAGCAGAAAACTGGGATGTGACACATGATGTGGAGGGTTCGTGAAGCCTTAATGTGGGAGATGATTCTGCTGGCCTGCTTCTCATCTCTGAATCTCTTCCGGAAGTACACCTCCTTCTGTGGGTCAGTGAAGCCTCTCACCTCTGTCACCATGTCAATGCACTGAGGAGGGATCTGATTAGCTGCTGCAGGTCGTGTGGTCATCCATATGCGAGCAAAGGGAAGCAGTTTCCCCTTGATTAGGCTTGTCAGCAGCACGTCGACTGAGGTCGACTCTGTAACATCAGTCAGGACCTCGTTGTTCTGGAAGTCTAGAGGAAGTCGACACTCATCCAGACCGTCAAAGATTAACACAACCTGGTATTTGTCAAACCTGCAGATTCCTGCTTCTTTGGTCTCAGGAAAGAAGTAATGAAGAAGTTCCACCAAGCTGTACTTTTTCCCTTTCAGCAGATTCAGCTCTCGGAAAGTCAGCGGAAATGTGAACTGTATATCCTGGTTGGCTTTGTCTTCAGCCCAGTCCAGAGTGAACTTATGTGTTAAGACTGTTTTCCCAATGCCAGCCACACCCTTTGTCATCACTGTTCTGATTGGTGTATCTCCTCCAGGTAAGGGTTTAAAGATGTCTTCACATTTGATTTGTGTTTCTGGTCTCACTGGTTTCCTGGATGCTGTTTCAATCTGTCTGACCTCATGTTCAACATTGACCTCTCCACTGCCTCCCTCTGTCATCTCAAGCTCTGTGTAGGTCTGATTCAGAATTGTTGGGTTTCCTGCTTTAGCAATCCCCTCAAACAAACACTGAAACTTCTCCTTGAGGGTAAATTTCAGCTGACGCTGGCAGATGGGAACAGAAGTTTCTGAGGAACAAACAAATTAAATCAATTAGTGGATTTCAGTGTGGATTTATATCTTTCCGGCTGTTATCTATTCAGCCCATCAGCATGGACAAGCATGTTGTGACTGCAGCCCAGAAGATAGATAGATGTGATTCAGATGTATGGAGCAGATACCAGGGTTTGGAAATGGAATCATCTCTCATTTCAGCCCGTTCTCACTCCGAACTTGTACCAGAGCACCGCTTTGTCACGCGCCTTGTGCATTGGAGGCAATGTGTCGTGGAGTCTTGTGCATTTAATAGAATAGGCACAACAGTACTGGGGAGCACGTTACCGCCAACGCAGACAGAGAGTTCCCCAAACTTTTGAGTAGCGAGTCAGATTGAAAAAGTAGCCGGATCATGTTCGTGGCGTTTGTTCCAGTGGTCCTTTCCCACAATTAATTAACAAACCACAAATATGTATCCATGAGCGTGACATCCATAAATTAGAATCAACCTGCTCCTGAAGAGATCCAAAATAGTTCAAATGGCCTACCAAGTCCTTTATTGTGTGGTTTGCAAACACAAACAGTTGCTCCGTGGTGGCTCGACCACCAGATATCCCTAAATAACAAGTTAATGTAGTTTAGCCAAAACGACAGCATGGAGTGGCGATGCTGCCAAAAAGTGAGCCATTGGCGATTAGTTCCACACAAAAAGTTGACTGCAGCCTGCCAGATAGTAGTCACTGTAGCAAACGCTGGAAAGGCAATAAGCAGAGCAAGAGAAAGATAAAATGCCAGCGTTCAACGTCTTGTTGACTCATATTCAGCAAGCTAGCTAGTTAATAATTTTAGCTTAGCCCAACTCATAAAAGCTGCAGTTTGAAGGTCCTATTGGAAATGGATGATGGAACCTAAAAGATGGACATGGACGGGTGGGAGAATGAAAGTTGATCCGAGCCGGCAGGAGACAGCACATGAAGCAACGCATGGTAGGTAATTTTTGTAAATTCAATGCAACGTTAGGACCAATCAACTTAACAACATTATTATTAATATTATTATTATTTTTTTCAATTTCAATTTTAACAAAATACAAACAAAACAAATGAACAAGCTCAGACACAGGAAAGGAAAGAAAAAACAAACAAACAAAAACAAACAAAAACATATCGACAATAATGTGGTGATACTGTCCATATAGGGTGCTTATGTGCTTGTAAGGAATGTTGTGCGTGGGGTCCCATCCACCTGGGCAAGTCACCCACCACCTCCAACCTCGTCGAGGTAGGCCAGAAACGGGTCCCAAATAGTTAGAAACTTATGAAGTGAGTTGTTTCTCAAGGATCTGAGCCTCTCCATCCTTATGACCGAGATCATGTCCGTCAACCACAGTTGGAAAGGAGGCGGGGAGGGGGACTTCCACTCTTTCAGGATAAGTTTTTTGGCAACAGTTGTCCCCAGTGTCAGAGACTGTTGCACAGCTGTGGGGAAGCCCAGAGAGGTCTCCGAGCAGCCGAAGATGGCGAGTCCTGCCTCCGGCTGAAGGGTTATTTTGTAGGCCTTAGAGTACCAGTCAAATATTTTGGCCCAAAATCCCGTCAGTGAAGGGCAGAACCAGAAGGCATGACACAAGGTGCCCTCTGACACCTGACACCTGTCGCACAGTGGTGAGACAGAGGGGAAGAACTTGTACAACTTATGCTTAGAATAGTGAAGGCGATTAACGACTTTAAATTGAATGAGCTGGTGTCTACTATTAACTGAGCATAGTTGTACCACACTTAACAACATTATTAACCGTGTAATCGCTAATTAAGTTATTTCATCTTTCAAAAGCTGAATCAGAGCACGTTAATTAATTAGCTTGCTTACCTTACAGCTCATGTCATGTAGCCCTATTGACAGCGAAGGTCGGATGACAGGCGAGAAAATGTGCGGAAACATCCATGTGTTCTGCGCGCACACATGACGAGAGGGCAGCAGGCGGAGAAATGACCGGTGACTGGGGCTTGGGGAACTCACTGCGCACAAGTTACTTGGCCGTGTTACCGCCAACGCACAAGGTGCATGACAAAGTGGGGCTCTAGTATGAATTTGGAGTGACCTGTTGCAGATTGCCCAACATCTCCCCTCTCCATCATGTTAAAGCTGTTAAAGTGTCTTACTGCTGTGCAGCTCCTCAGCCAGCTCCTCCTGCTTCATTCTCCTCAGGAAGAACAGTGTGATGTTTAGAAAAGCCTCTGTGCTGCTCCTCCTCTGCTCTTCCTCCTCACCGTCCACCTCCTCCTCATCCTCCCTCTGACTCTGTGAGCCTTCTGGCCCATCTGGACTCAGAGCCCTCTGGAACGTTTTCAGCTCCTTCTTCACAAAGGTGACGATGTTCTCCTCAAGAAGCTGGAACATTAAAGTTTCACATAAACATGGTGGAACAAACATCAAATCCATGTTGTGTGGTTTGAAAGCCCACTGGTCTACAGAGTGCAGCATGGAGACTATAAGACCTGAATGGCTCATTAGCATTTTCTTTATAGCTGGAGTCAAATGTGTTGTTGTTCATTTACACACCATAAATATGGAGTCCAGGTCTGTTTGATGCTCCTGGACAGACTGACCACTGGGAAGCTCTTTCCTTTGGTGCTCAACTCTGTGGAGAAAACATTTGGTCCACGCACGCACGCACGCAAGCACACACACACACACACACACACACACACACACACACACACACACACACACACACACACACACACACACACACAGGTTGTAAAAGGTTGTGTTCTGTCATGTTGAATCCTGGCAGAAACAGGTGAACACCAGTGTTGCTGTGGCTTTCCAAAAGCAGGTTGTTACACCACATCCACTTTCAGACATGAACTCTGGACTATGTCGGTTGGATCAGGTCTGGACATTCCCCAGAGTTACCCTTTCAGCCATGAACTGCAGTGCAGTGCAGTGCAGTGTAATACTGCATTATATTGTTTTGTATTTTCTGTATGTCGCAGGGACCCCAGGAAGAATAGTCTCAATAGTCAGACTAATGTTACCTTTTCAGACAAGAGGCATTGTTGTTTTCACACATGGGGGAATAGTGTGCTGCATGAATCACAGTATTTATGCCAGACAGACTTACTTCTTTTGCTGTCCATCTTTGAACTTCATAGGTGGATCCATAGACCGGTCACTCTTCATAGACACACAGCTGGGCTCAGGGGAGTCTGCTCTCTCCTGTTGGATCCTGATAGAAACAGGATTGACAAAAGAAGGATCGTTTTAACTAGGGATGCACCGATCGATCGGCACGTGACCGGAAATGGCCGATTTTCAGCTGATCGCTTCGACCGGTGACCGGCGCCGGTCAGTCCACATAGCCGATTTTGTAGCCGGTCGGCTTTCCCCTTTTTTTGTTTGGTCAATTACCTGCAGCTGCACGATGCATGCATTCACGTGACATGCGCGCACCCCAAGCAGCCAAAAGGAAACACACGCCAGCATGTCGTCCTCATTGTGGAAATTTTACAGTTTGTCACACATGCAAGTTGAAAATAAGCCGCGGAGGAGCAGGGTACGTTGTCGAGTCACGCAGCTGGAGTCCACTCCAGTCTGAGCGGCTCGCTTTACCTCACCGGCCCCTCTCTCTCCCCGGCCACAGCGCAACACAGCCGGCTTGGCGAAGTGAAGGTGAGATGGAGCCCTGTGTCCAGTATATGGTTACATTCCCTGACCAGCTGCAGTCCACATCACCGTTGCCTGCTGCAGATCTGCTGCTGCTGCTATCGGTGATCTGTCAGTCACGTTGTAACGTGGATACAGGAGAGGACTATTTGTTTCGTATTGCGAATAGAACGACAAACATAATAATAAAACGCATCGGACCAGTGTGCAAGGTTTTCTGTGCGTGATGATTTTTTTTCGGATGGCGGATTACAAAAAAACGGACTCTGTGTGTAAACTACGATATTCAAACTGAGTCAACTCAAACTCATTTCCTCATCTACTCAAGAACAGCCAAATCCACAACTGTAGAGTGGGCATGGCTTCAAAGGTCTGGGCTCCAGACCTATAGGCTATAAACTCCTTGTCCATGGATAACATTTTGATGTTTATTTTATTTTATTAGTTTATTTGGCAGGGACATATACAAAAACGACATTAAACCCCACATGGGAAGAAATGCATTGGAACAGATTTAGCCATAGGCTACTTTCCATCTGGAGCCCCTGTTCTGTTGCACCTTTTTTCTTTTGGAAAAGTAAATGCATGATAGCTGTGGGATATACTGGAATTAATTGGTTTATATTCATTGTATTTACACAAAAAAAAAAAGCTCTGTCCAGTAACCTGGAACACTTTTATTTTTAGATGTTTTTGAGTGAGATCGTCCTACCTCATGCAAATTATAAGAAATGTTACATGAATCTTAATTTTCTATTAAAGCAAAGTAAAAAAAAATAACATAAGAAAATAACCCGTCAATTATTGTTCTTAGAAAGAAAATCAGAATCGGCCAAAATCGGTATCGGCAAGTCAGACTATTCAAAAATCGGAAATCGGAACCGACCAAGAAAATGGCAATCGGTGCATCTCTAGTTTTAACCTCAAGAAAATCAGGATTTTGACCAGAAGGTCCAAAGGTCTCACCTTGGCTCAGCAGAGTGCTGTCCATCTTTGAAGTTCATAGGTGGATCCATAGACTGGTCACTCTTCATGGACACACAGCTGGGCTCAGGGGAGTCTGCTCTCTCCTGTTGGATCCTGATAGAAACAGGATTGACAAAAGAAGGACCTCAATAAACCTCAAGAAAACCTCAAGAACCTCAAGAAACCTCAGAAAATCAGGATTTTGTCCAGAAGGTTACCATTTCTAAATCGAGCAACAACAAAAATCCCAAATGCATAAGGCTAGGTTTGTTTTATTTATTTTGAACCTATGGCATTTATTTTGAAGAGACAGTCCTAGTGCTCCACCTAGTGTCATAAATTGGTACAGCATGGCCCTGTAGTGTATTAAACCAGTAAACACTAACAGTGAACATACACTCTCTTGCATTAGGTTATACTTGTATGTAGGGCTGGCTCTACGACTGAATTTGAGGATGCAGGCAACTAGTCAGTTAAACGTTTAAACATCTGCTACCCTCGCTAGTCGGCACCAAAATACTAGTCAGTTAAACTAATAATTAAATTATCATAATAATAAACAATGTGGGCAGCATCTGTTGCATCTTTACCACTCACCAGCCACTACAGCTCTAATGCCCGGATTGAGACTGAATACATGGTGCTAGGGTGAGGTGTTGATGTTTTCTGATGTGCAATGTTCATAAACAGTGCAAGATGATTTGGATATTGACGATTATGATGAACGTAATTAACAGAGTGTGTATTTTTTTTTAATCAATTTTGTATTGACATCATCAGTTCAGCATAGGTACAAGACATTTTGACAGACATTAGCCAGGATGCATGAGCCCTCCTCCCACCTGCCCATTCATATCACCCACCCAATACCCATCAGAACATGTGATGAATGACATCACATTTTTATTTACCACAAAACAAAAATAAATAAAAATGAAATAGAGGAGAGCACCCTCTCCACACCAAACCCCCCACCCCCAACCCCCCCGCGGTCTCTTGTTCAAAGTAAATGTCTCACACTTCGCTACTGGAGCACTGGATCCTGAGGCAGTGAGGTCATTAAGTCAGATATCTGAGATGCTACATCTCTCCAGAGTTCAAGAGTTGAGGACTTCGCTCTATTAATCCTTGCTGTGGAGAGTTCAAGCATTACTATATCACGAAAGTATGCTAGCCATTTGTGAATGCTAAGTGAGTGAGGGGGAAGCCATCTTTGGGCTATCATTTTCTTGACTGCGGTTAGGCCAGCAAGCCAAATTTTCCTCTGCTTCCCCGACAAGTTAAAGGAGAATTTCAGTTTTTTTACACCACGGTCCTCATTTCCAGTTTAGAATATGATGTTTTACTCACCGAAATAGTTTTGCGTCATTCGGATGCCCAGGGAAGATTTTGAGCTCCGAGTACACTCTTCAAACAGGCTAGAACCGCTAGAACGTGAGCCCACGGGGCATTCTGCACGGCAGTGCACGCGCTCTCTAAATGACACTTTTTCTGTCAGATCACGGTTCATTATGGTTGTAAATATATTTATTTAGCTAATAGCTAGAAGCTAGGCTAACAACAACACCGCAGTCAGTGTTGATCTGCCCCGGATGGGGTTACAGTGCGTTACAGTGCGTATCGTCCCCCTTCTGTGGTTTCTCTGAAGAAGTGGTTTCACAGAGGGGGACGATGGTCGTTATAACACGATATCTGAGGAACACCTTGACGGAATTTCATCAAATCTGCCTCAAACATCGACTTAGACTCAAGGATGATCTGATTAGATTTTCGTGGTCAAAGGTCAAGGTCACTGTGACCTCACGAATGCCATTCCCAAGTTCGTTAAAGCGATATCTCAAGAATGGCTTGATGGAATTTCTTCCAATTTGGCTCAAACGTCGACTTAAGCGCAAGGATGAACGGATTACATTTTCAATTACTAATACATTTAAAATTCATTTCATTACAAGATCTGTGATAGGTGGAGCAGGCTGGGCCGGGCCCTGCACTCATTCCACTAGTGAGATATCTCTGGCTAGTCTATGAACGTAGGCTACAGCTTGCTGAGTAAAGGACTCAAAAGCACCACTGAGTGACTGAAAGTTACGTCAACCATTACGAGTCATGTTGCTTTCAAGGTCGGCACCCGTTTTGACATCCATTACCTGGTTCATTCACATTAACTGCCTGTTTCTCTGACTGTCTGTCTGTCTGTCTGTCTGTCTGACTGTCTGTCTGTTTGACTGTCTGTCTGTCTGTCTGTCTGACTGTCTGACTGTCTGTCTGTTTGACTGTCTCTCTGTTTGTCTATCTGTCTGCCTGTCTCTCTGACTGAGTATCTGTCTGTCTGTCTCTCTGTATGTCTGCCTCTGTCTGTCTGTGTGTCTGTCTGTCTGCCTCCCTGACTGTCTCTCTGACTCTGTCTGTCTGTCTGTCTCTCGAGAACCGTTTGTTCGATCGGCTTCACACTTGGTGGGGGTGTATTGCTGGAGATCTGAGCACATGCAGTGTTGGATTTGGTGCAATTTGGACACAGGACTAGGGATGGGACTCATTCATTTTTATTGATATTGATACCATTTTCGAGTCTGCTTAACAAACCGGGTCCTTATCGGGTCCACTATCGATACTTTTCTTTTGTATTATTTGGTGGAAAGACATGACGACAATTTTTTTTTTACAGAACTGTTTTTTTTATTGCTAAACTGTGAGTCTGTGACTGTTTCATTTCTGAACAGAAGGATTAGCCTCGCCTCCAATAAACAAAAACTGCTGATGCTGTTGCTGTGCATTTATTTGAAAAGGAATACATGAAAACATGACATGAAAACATGACATGCAAATAGTGGGTGGGCCCCATTCGAATTATTATGAAATTAATGGTTGTATTTTCATTTAAATATTTGCTTTGATTGAAACAAAAATCTTGGCATTAGTATTTTTTTATAGCCTATAACTAGCTGTTAGGAGTTAAACAGGTGATAATTCCCTCTCTCAATTTTATATTGCTGTGAAAACACATTTTTTGTGCACTGCAAACTATTTGGGCTTATTTTGTTTATGTTTTTACGGAATACACATTGAATATCCACACTGGGTAGACTAGCCTCTATACCTAATATATACAATCAATGCTCTCTATACCCACGGTCACCTATTATTAGGCTACATTGCCGCTTGCCCTCCTAATGGTGGGACAATGGTAGCCTGGGTAAACCCATCCCCCACGTGACCTGCTCTCAGACCTGTTCTCAGTCACTATGGTCTGGTGCCCCGCCTGTGCTAATCGATTTCCTGCGGTTGTTGGGCCCCCCCCGATAGACCACTCCACTAGCCAACCGTCATCCAATCAGCTTGGTGCACAGAGCACATGCGCAGTGCAACAGATGGCGTCATCACTCTGCGAACTCCACCTAGCTAACTCACTAGGCTACTGCTAGCAACCACAACCGGAGCGCGATGGCTACTAGCAATGTGAACGATTTTTGCAGGTTGTGTAAGAGAAACCTTCGTTCTAAAGGCAAGTTGGGCAGCTGCAAACCACCCGAGAAGGGGGTATTTCTACGCCTGGAGAGGGTTGGTGTGAAACTACACCAACAGGATAGCAAATCATGTCGGATTTGCCAGAGTCTGACTGAGCTGAGGTATGTACTTGTAACATAATGTATTAGTGCAGCACGATTAATCTACACTTCCCCCGTGCACTCCCGCAAATAAGTAATGTTATGCGCAGCCAGTTTATCAGATAATGTCGCCGTTAAATGTGTCCAGGTGATGAGAAGCCCCAGCTGTACAAGCTGTCCTTTGTATGGTCGCTGCCGTCCGCTCAGACCCGATTTCGATATAGCGTTTGGTGATCTTTTGATCAACAGACCTCATAACTCTCACTTGAAAATGAGATCTTGATCTCAATGTGATTTTACCTGATTAAATAAAGGTTATATAATGGGGATCTATACTGTTACGTGTGTTTACCAACATCATTAAAATATCATAAATGTATCGCTGTTTTAATCAATGGCTACGTTGCTAGCTAGCTAGCTAGCCGTAGACCAGCTATGAACCCCAGTTTGGATGCTCACTGCCCGTCCACTAAAACGCGATTTCTGATCAACAGACCCCATAACGGGGATCTATACTGTTACATGTGTCTACTAACATCATTAAAAGATCATAAATGTAACGCTGTTCCTGGTACTTTAGTTTTAATCTAAGGCTACGTTGCTAGCTAGCTAGCCTGCCTGCCTTGGCAAAACAACACACACACACTACATCTCTCTCTGTCTAGTCACTATAGCCTGGATGACGTTAGCTAATGCTACCCAGCCTTACATTGGCATAGCTGCATTTAGCTTGTAGTATTATTATGTAGGCTACAGTAATATTGTATAGCTGGCTAGACAGACGAGTTTATCTGGAATCAGTGTGACAAGATCCCTGCTGCTAGCTTGTCTGCCTTTCTGTGTCAGAGTATCTAGCTACAGCGTCAGAGTATCTAGCTCGATAACGGTGTTATTTTGATCAACAGACCTCAACCTCAACAGCTGTCTCTCCTTCTCTCTCTGGATAGACTCCTGTCATGATCTGTTTATTTTATCACAACTTGCAATGTAAGTACTGACGTCCTCTCTGTTTATTCTTTCAGGTATTAATTCGATACCCTTCCAAACAGACCAGGGTGCCATGCCCCACATCAGCCGCAGGTATTGTGGAGAAGGGCAACTGGTCAGCTGCTGCCAACCTGATGAGGAAACAGGCGTGCTTGTTATGCTGGACACTGAATGCCAGTCTGCAGACTTCATCCTCCGGCGCTGTTCGCCTCAGGACTTGAAGGCCTAACGTTGTACCATGGACTGTATACATTCTTTCTATCTCTTCTTTCTCTCTCTTTATTTAATAAAAAAATAAAAAAAAAAACCCTAAACTAAAACTCGTACCACTGTTCCTTCAGGATTTGTAGTTGTCATAGACTGGGCTCCATAGTTGATTGCTCTATTGCTGACAAAAAGTGTGTTATTGTAAGTCGCTTTGGATAAAAGCGTCTGCCAAATGACGTAATGTAATGTAATGTAATTCTGTGCTAATAATGCTAGCATGCTAACATCCTTTTCACACACACACACTGAATATACCGAAATGCTAGATTTGATCATGGACTTAACGCTAATGTTAATCAAAAACGGCCGCAGTCATAACGGTAAGGTGTGTTTGACCTAATTGAAATATTAACGTTAATGCCCTCACATTTCAGCGTGGTTACAGATAAACCTATTTAACGCTAGCTAGCTACAGTAGATTTTTGGAGGCGTTAATGTGAATGTCATGACCTAGTGAGCGTATATTATACTGTATATTATACATAATCCAGATGTAACCTAGCTATAGCTAGACGTTAAGAGGTTAGCGTGAATGCGACTGAGACCTGACATTACTGAAGTGAATACAAGTGACCTATATTTTTCAATCCTGTCTTTGAATAAAAGTTGTACATTGTGTTATACTTGAAAACCATGTCTTTGCTCCCTTATGTGTATGGTTTATCTGTTGGCATTAAACCGTGGTATTTCCTTGGGTGATATTCCATATTTGTCATTAAACCTAGCTGTTCACATCTGCATTTTGTACAAATTGGGCTAAATTTGCAATGATGATCGACCACGTGAGATATCACAAGTAGCCTACTTTTATTAAAAAACAAAACAAAAATGTTCACTTCCTCCCAGCATGCATTGCTACTCCATTTCGCTACTAAATAGCAACCAAATGAGCCGAAATAGATATGAAGGTAGATCTCAATTTTGTGTAATGGTAAGACAACCTGCAATTGTAGGACATTTCAATATTGGACCAAATAAAACATCGAAATGAAAACACCACCCTATGTGAAACATATATGTAATCCTGGGTCTATATATATCTCTCGTCGATTTAACGTGATTTAGGTAAGTGACAGCGTAACGCGCTTGACATGACAGAGAAACTTAACCGACCAGCACTCTGCTTCAATCAATGAATGCTTTATATTTATTGAAATTAAATATGGTGATATCTGGTGCTCTGAAATAAATTACTCTCTCTAGCTACAGTATTGTGTCTTATTATTGTAACGTTTGAATCAGCGTTTCATAACTATAATAGCCTATTACTGTAGCCTGGATGACGTTAGCTAATGCTACCCAGCCTTCCATTGGCATATGCTGCTTTAGCTTGTGGTATTATGGTACAGTAATATTATATAGCTGGCTAGACAGACGGGTTTATCTGGAATCAGTGTGACAAGATCCCTGCTGCTAGCTTGTCTGCCTTTCTGTGTCACAGAGTATCTAGCTACAGTATCTTAACAGACTGCATTACATGCTACACCATGCAAATATATTTCGATATAATTCAAACAATTAGCCCACCATACCACTGGACTGTAGGCTACAGTATTGCTGTGATGTGTTACATGTTATATTTTTATAACTGGCTCACTCTGAATGTAGTTAACACTTGCTTTGGAGAATTGTCTGATTGATGACTGCAGAACAAGTTATGAATGTATAACTTTAACTACACTTTTTTTTGCTAAATAAACAAGCACAGGTCTAGCATCACATTATTCAGTTTAAGGATCCTTATGCGGAAACATTTTGAGAACCACTGTTTTGAAGTACTATTAATATAGCTGTTTTCATTCTCACATGACAATACAACAGAATAGAGTATCAAACAAAAACATTTTTATTCAGTTCCATTCAAAAAAGTACAATTTGAGTATGAACAGTACAACATGCAGTACAGTATGGAAACAATATGAAGTTCTGTTGGCTGCCATTAACCTCACAAATCAACCATTGCAGCCGGACTGGTCATTTGGTTCAGCATCAACATGGGCTGAGAGATTGAGTAGGCTAAATAAACAATACACATGAGAATTACAGTTAACGTTACAGCATTTAATAACGTTAATTTTTGTGTACCCGATGCCAGGATATTTTGTCACTTTGTTTTCATCAAGTTCTCTGGACTTATATACACAAGCTCACAGCGTCCTAACAGGTTAACGTTATAATCTCAGGAGAGATTGAGTAGGCTAAATAAACCATACACATGAGAATTACCGTTAACGTTACAGCATTTAATAACGTTAATTTTCGTGTAGCCGATGCCAGCATATTTCGCCACTTTTTCTTCATCAAGGCCTCTGGACTTGCATACACAAGCTTGCAGCGTCCATGTCCTTGTCTTTATCATTCACCCCACCGATCTGCAACGCCTTGATTCCCAGATTAGAAGCCTCGCGTATCTGGTCCTCCATTAGCGCATTTAACGGCGACACAACAATACGTAGCTGTAGCTGTTCATAGCCATAGCTAGTAGCTAGCTCGGGAGCTATGCTTTGGAAAGACCAAAAGCTAATGGCTAGCCGCTGCAGCTGTTATACGTCATTGACAAAGACGCACTCTCTGATTGGCCGATCACGGCAGGACTGATGTTGGCAGTCACGCCGTCACTCATTGGCTTCGGGTCTGCGCGGGTCTTTCAATCGCCCCAGAAATCGATTTGAATGGCCCGTTCGCTAGACGCTAGTGACTGGGAACTGAGAGAGCAGGTCACGTGGGGGCTGGGTTTACCTAGGCTAGGACAATGGTGCATGTCATGACGTGTCAGAGCAGGACGCATGGCACAAGGAACTTTCATCACTGCCTGGGACCGCATATTTTGGGATTATTTTATCAAGTGGATTATGTCAACGAACGGGACTTGCGTGGCGGCCGTGGAGGCGTAGACAATGCATACCTTGGGTGGATGATGATGATGATGCGATTGGAGCAGACGGGGTTTCCTTGCAAAGACAGTCGAAGTTACTGCATTTTGCTTTTATTTGATGGCAAAGGCTATGGTGCTTGTTCATGGAGGATGTGTTTCCACCCTTGTAAGCAATCACCTTGCCACATATTTGGCATTTGGCTTCAGGTTTTTCTTTCACTTTGGTGAAGTGTAGCCAAGCTTTTGAGCGTTTCACACGTTCAGCCATCCTGACGCTTCCTCCTGTGTCTGTTCGCAATCGCATTCGCAACCAATGAAATTAATGATCAAAAGGAGCAGTGAACAGGGGGCGTGTCGCGTCACGCCTGATGCACGTGATTCAATCCTTGATCGAATTAAAAGTTGTATTACAGTCACTCACGTCTGCAGGACGACATGGCAGCACAGGCTGAGTCAGTGACACAGGGCGCTTGACAGCGAATCCAGCGCACAGATCAGAGAGGCAGTGGCGTGCCTGACCAAGTTGGTGCCCTAGGCAAGATTTTTGCTGGTGCCCCCCCCTCCCCCCTCCCCCAAAGAAAATATAATAAAAATTATATCACAGCTAATTCCGCCACTGCAGTGCAGGTTCAGAATCACCCTCCCCCAGTAGTGCTGGAAGTACTTTCAGGTAGGGGGTGCTGTAAGGAAGAAAATTAGACGTTTTTTGGACTTTCATCCATATTTAGAAGAATATTTAATTTTAAATTAACCATAGAATTATACTCTTGTGATGTCATTATTCAGTATCTTCTCCTTTTCTCACTCACTTTCATGTAAGCACCTGCTCTCCCTTTAGTCGTTTTACACTACAACAGACAGCAACACAGGCATAAACACTGAACTTATTATTATTATTATGGAAAACCAGATTATGATGAAAATCAAACACTTTTGAAGAGAGAGCGTATGAAATAAGATTAGAGCTGGGAAGCACAAACTGTTTTTTAATGCATCTTGTTGGTGGTATAAACACAAGACAGCCAAATCCAACAATTTCGAAAATCCCATTTCTTGCCACCAGGGGGTGCTGCAGCACCCTCAGCACCCACCTTCCAGCTCCCTTCCCCCACGCTGGGAAAAAGCTCCGAGCAGGTAGAAGGGGGCGCGGCCGCGCAGGGGGTGGGGTGGTATGGATTAGGGACCATGGTGAAAGTGCTGCAGCCCAGGCAGCCAGAAAGCCAGAATTAGAAAAATGATTTCACTATTATTTAAAGACTTAAGACGTTGTTCTGCTTATT